>NC_079149.1:21010138-21610138 GCF_945859685.1 Eupeodes corollae | reverse complement strand
TCTTTCCAAAAACTTGAAATTTAGACTTTAAACTTATAATATCTTATAAGAAATACTGTTTTCAACATAAGAACACATTTTAAGAAAAATCGAATTGACAATTTTCTTACAAAAGAATAAAAACCTAAAAAAAATAATACAAGTTGGTAAAAATTGATTTTCGACTCGAATATCTTTTCAAAACTTTAACAAATTGGCTTTAATTTACTTTTATCTTTCAAAAAATATTATTGTCAACATTCAGTTAAATTTTGGAAAAGATCGAATTGACAGTTTTCTTACAAAAAATTAAAAACCGAAAAAAATTAACAAAAGTTGGTAAAAATTGATTTTCGACTCAAATATCTTTTCAAAAATTGTAGATATTGGTTTGAAACTAATTTTATCTTATAAAAAATATTGTTTTCAACATGCGATAAAATTTTGAATAAAATCGAATTGACAGTTTTGTTTACAAAAAATAAAACTCGAAAAAAAACAATACTAAAACTTGGTAAGAATTTACTTTCGACTCAAATAGCTTTTCAAAAATTAAAAATATGGTCTTCAAACTTTTTATTTCACAGAAAATATTGTTTCCGATATTCAGTAATTTTTATATAAAAATCCAACAGTCCGTTTTTTCATAAAAAATAAAATCCACAAAAAATAGTACGCAAATTTGGTAAAAATTGATACGAGTACATATAGACAAACATTTAAGCAAGACAAATCGACAGACGTGATGCGAGTTATCAGTGTGGGTCGCGTCCCAGCCTCTTTTTATCTTTTTCTTTTAGTTGTTTTTGTAGGTTTTCGTGTTTTGTTCAAAAAAGTAGTAAGTTAAATTATTCTAAAAATTAAATTAAAAATTTTAAATTTCAAAATTTATTTTTTAGCGAGATTTTTAGTCGAAAAACAATTTTTAAGAATTTTATTAGCTTTCCTTCAAATTTTTATTTCGTATGTAAAAAAAATACAGATTGGGTTTTTCTTAGAAAATTTAATACAAATTGAAACCATTTTGAAGTCAATATCCTTACTTATTCACGATACATTGTGAATCGAGCATAATTTTTTCCAATTTGGCTTACTATTTTATGTAAATATGATGATGAAAAAACTGACTGTGGGATTTTTATAAATATTCTACTAAATGTTAAATATAAAATTTTCTATAAGATGAAATTAGTTTGGAGCCGATATCGTTTATTTTTGTAAAGATATTTAAGTTCAAAATCATTTTTTCCAACTTTTAGTAAAGCTTTTTTTTTTATTTTTGTTTTTGTAAGAAGAACTGATTTTTCTCAAAATTTTACTAGATGGTTTTTCAGTTGTTCTGATTTATAATAAAAAAGAGGCTGGGATGCTACCCATACTGATAACTTCCCATCCCGTTTGTCGATTTGTCTTTCTTAAAGTTTGTCTATATGTACTCGTATTAATTTTTTACCAAATTTGCGTACTATTTTTTATTTATTTTATTTTTTATGAAAAAACGGACCTTTGGATTTTTATATAAAAAATTACAGAAAATCGAAAACAATATTTTCTGTGAAATAAAATAAGTTTGAATCCAATATTTTTAATTTTTGAAAAGCTATTTGAGTCGAAAGTAAATGTTTACCAAGTTTTAGTAATTTTTTTTTTCAGAGTTTTGTTTTTTGTAAAAAACTGTCAATTCGATTTTTTTCAAAATTTTACAGAATGTTGAAAACATTATTTCTTATAAGATTAAATTAGTTGAAGCCAATATTTCAAATTTTCGAAAAGATATTTGAGTCGAAAATCAATTTTTACCAACTTTTATTAATTTTTTTTAGACTTTTATTTTTTATAAAAAAAAAACTGTCAATTCGATTTTTCTCAAAATTTTATCAGATGTCAAAAACATTATTTTTCGTTGCACAAAATTGTTTTGGAGATGAAATCATATTTATGTAGTCAAATTGTGGAGGTGACCAATTTTTTGTTCAGCTTTTTTGATTTATAAAAAAAAAACTTTAAATGGATTTTTTTCAAGAAATATACTTCTTTGATATCACGTTACAATATATTATATAAAATTTAATTCAAAGGTGGGTTATCGGAAATCGAACGTACATTTTTAACAATTTTGTGTGCATTTTTTGCAGATTTAAATTCTCATGTTGGATTTTTGTAATAATTTGACTGAATGTTGAAAACAAAATTTTGTATAAGATGAAATTAGTTTGAAGCCAATATCTTTAATTTTTGCCCAGATATTTGAGTCGAAAAATAATTTTTACCAAATTTTAGTAATGGTATTTTAGAAACCCGTTACTTATATTTTTTTTTTCAAAATTGTATCAGTTTTCAAAAACGTTATTTTTTGTTCGTATACTGTTATTTTGAAGGTTCATACAATTTTCGAGGTGACATACTTTGTTTCATTTTATTTTATTTATAAGAAAAACGTTAAATTAATCATTTTCCAAAATTATCCTAGTTCGTTATCACGATAGCGTTAACAAAATATTTCAAGCTTTCTGCATACAATTCAAATAATAACTGTGTTTTCAAAACAAAATACTTTTACAAATAATTATTTGCCAAAGTGATATTGACATGTTTCGAAGATGATGGCAACACAAGCCAGCAAAATAAATACTTTTTACAAAAGTCAACGCTCTGACTACTTCGTATAATTATTTACTAAGCACAACAAATATAGATAGATAAAGATTTTATTGAATTAAAATAATATTTATATTACACACCAAAAATGTTTACAAAAATCACTATAGCATGGCAATTACCGTCTTCCAGATTGACAACAAAACACAATGAATGTAAAAAGCCCTCAATATAATTACTTTTAAATATTAAAGAAGGTATTTATAATATTTTTTAAATAAAAACAGTTCACGATAGACTACAAATAATTCAAAAAACATTCCATTATAGCGCTTCTATATTTAAGCGCAGTTTTGCAAAATTCGTAAAGATTGGCAACATCCATTTCATTCAATAAACTTATCACTTGATCTTTCGATTGAAAGTCTGTTCTAAATACATACATCTATTAGTTCACTACGTAGTCTGACCATCATAGAAATCACACGGACAGTATTGGAATCCTTAAAATAGTTGTTTTCTGCAAGGTTATGATTTAATCTTCTGTAAGTTTTTTTTTTTTTATAATAAGCGCACACTCAAAGGGATATATTACCCTTATTATGAAGACACAGTGTGAGCACTAGGAAAGGGAGAGAGGGTTTGAAAGGAGATGTCGGTGCACATTGGTTTTGAATTCCTGAATATTGCAATAGCTGGGAAAGACAGAGTGTGGCATTCCACATTCGCATAGTAGGCTAAAGAACGAATCTCTGTACTTGACAGTACGACCGAAGTTGGGCTCGAGTGTATATTGATGAGCATTCCTAGAAGCGCGAGTATTACGGTTGAACTGTTTAAGGGGAGGAATGCAGTTGGCTATTTCTCTAGAGCATAAACCATTAAAATAACGGTAAAAGAGGGTGAGACAAGAAACATTTCGACGATGTTCAAGTGACGCAAATGATCTTATAATGGTAATATCACCAATCAGTCTAAATGCTCTACGTTCAATACTGTCCAAGAGGCTTAAGTAAGTTGCAGGAGCACCAGCCCAGATATGGGAGTTATACTCAAGCTTTGGACGTATATAAGTCTTGTAAATAAAAGCCAGATCAGAAGGGGAGAAAAACTTCTTGCATCGCCTTAGAAAACTCAAACATCTTGCGGCATTTTTGGCGACATCGCGTATGTGATCGTTCCACATAAGGTGGTTGGTAATACACATACCGAGAATATCGAGATGTTCAGTTTCCTCGATGCAAGTGCATTATGGATAATGGCAGGGGGGGTATATTTTGCTTTAACGATACAAGACAGCATTGCGTTTTCGAAGCATTAAATTCCACGCGGTTTCTTATTCCCCATTGTACAATGCTGTTTATGTCGGAATTTAATGAGCTTATCATATTTTGTCGTTGGAGTTCCACATCCGAAGAAGAGGGGTGTGAATCTGAAAACGAATATGGAAAGCTAAGAGTACTATCGTCAGCGATTAGATGTTGCAGACAGGAGATCATTAATAAAAATGAGAAAGAGTGTTGGAGATAGAACAGAGCCCTGGGGCACACTAGCATTTATTTTGTGGTTTTCAGACTTGAATCCATCCAATACAACTTGTATTGAACGATTCGAAAGGTAATTACTAATCCAATGAAGGAGGGATTCATGCAAACTGAAAGCACGCATTTTCGATAAGAGAGCCTGATGCCAAACCCTATCAAATGCTTTTGAAATATCAAGTGCAATAATCTTACTTTCTCCAAAACTATGTAAAGATTTGTTCCACTGTTCGGTGAGATGAACCATGAGATCACCAGTGGACCTATTGCTACGAAAGCCATACTGTCGGTCATTAAGAAGCTTCCGTTCTTCAAGATATTTCTTGAGCTGATAATTAATCAGCGTTTCCATGACCTTGGAAAGAAGGGACGTAAGTGCAATCGGTCGATAATTAGACGGTGAGGAAGATTCGCCTTTTTTGGGAATAGGCTGGACAAATGCGGTTTTCCATCCGCTCGGAACGAGACCTGTACAAGGTTCTGTACAAGGAATTAGACGCATCAGCTATATATTCAGCTCTTCATTTCTCATCAACCTTTAAAATGACTTCATACAAAATGTTTTTAGCGCTTGTTAAATCCTCTATGGATAATTTAATTAAATTTAACATTCCTCAGAAAGATCTTGCCACTCTCAATACCAACTGCTTTGATCTTGTAAGGCTTTTATTGCCTGTTTTTTTTACTACCCGTGAATCATTCATTTTAAAAACGTTAAGCTATAAGTCCGCTTTGCAACTTCAAGGTTTTATAAACAAAAGAGAGAGACCCGTTTCCAGCATTATTGGGGACATAGTTTGCTGTATTTTTTTGAAAATGAAATATTCTTTTTCTAAAGTGCGTTAGGAGTTTTTCAACCGAATTGTACTTTTTACATCCCCATACCTGCGATCCATATGAAAGTATGCTCTCAGAAACTGCTTCAAATACTTTTAACTTGCTACTATGTGCTTTACACTTATTCATGAAGCATTGTTTCCAGGTCATATTTATAGCAGTTTTCCGCTCAACCAATTTCTCCTTCAAGTGTTTATTCATATTTAAATTATTTGTAACAGTAATGATAAGGTGTTTGTATTCTCGCACACATTCAATATTTTCGCGATTATAGCTCCATTTTTCATTTGATGCATTACGTCCACCACCACTCTTAACAACTATAACCTTAAATTTATCTATATTTACTATAAAATTCCATAGCTAGCAATACTGGTAAACCCTGTTAATAATGAGCTGCAGAGTTTCAGGTGATTGCGCAAACATGACTATATCATCTGCGAATAGAAATGCCTTAATCCGCATCCCTGCGAACTTCACTCCACCAGGCAGGTGGAAGACCTTTTAGACTAAGGTCTGAATAATGCAAACAAGGTAGGGCTTAATGTACAACCTTCTCTCACTCCCGGTGAGGTTTCAAAGCAGTCTGAGAGTTCTTCACCTATCCATACAGCCGCCCTTGTTCCGCTATATAGGTGCTCAAGAACGCGACCAAACTTTAATGAAATCCCAAGACTATGCAGCTTATAGAAAGCACAACAAACATTTATAGAAAAACAATGTTACTCAATGGGGGCAAAGCCTAACTTATAAGGAATCACAATTCGAGGAACTTTTTTTGTTTTACATTAATATTTTTAAAACATATTAAGCTTTAAGACCAAAAGATTGGTTCATGGCTATAGTCTCACAGCTAGACGAACTATAGCCTTTTTGGCAACATTAAGTAATACAAATCAATTTTTTTTTAACTGTACACTGTAATTTTTATTTTTAGACCAAACGATAAATTTATTTTAAAGTATACATTAAGTTAAGGTTCTAAGTGTGATATTTGTATATGTGTGTTTTGTTTTAGCTTTGCACGAAGCATTAACTTTTAATTTTAACGTGATACCAAATCGATTTACTAAAAACTCCTCAGGTACAAACTCGCCTTTATTTTTTTTATTTTCAACGAGAAACTTACTCAACACTTAAAATAAAACAAAGACAAAATTTACGAGCAATTACTTACTTACTCCAAGTTGGATTTTGTAAACATTTTTTGTTTAAGGTATAATAAATTTTAACTTCACAATTTGTAACCCGCATAACTAACCACAAAATAGATATAAACTTTTTTAGCCTTTGCGATAAGAGGACGAGGTTAAGACTAAGTAAGATAGAACATCATCGTAATGTATTTAAATTGACCCTATACTCGTATAACCTAAGTGAAAAACCCATAAACACTAACTTTTTCCGTTTTTTTACGAGTCATACATGTTTATGTTTACATATCAGCTATATATATACAATTCAATAAACTATCTAGCTTGAGGATGGTTTCGCCTTCTGTGCCTTTCCTTCGCATTGCCTTTGGATAGACTAGGTTTTCTGGAGCCAGATTCTACTGGCGTCACACATACCACGCGTCGCATCGGTTATACTAAATTTCAAAACCTACACAAGAAAAAACTGTTCATAAGGCCCAAAAAATGTCGTTACACATTAAAACCCTCATCTCTCTCTCTCTCTCTCTCACTTTTACATGGTTAATAGCCCAATTTTTTATAACTCATTGGATCATTAAAATCATCAAAGTCATCGAAAAGACATTAAAGAAATTAAACATCACCACCACCGCGCGCGCCGCCACCGCGCTCCGCAGCACCTATTTGCATAATTTTATTGAATTAAATTATGCGTCAACATTTTCTTCCATCTTCTAACATCCTTCGTGTCCTGATGATAATTTAACATTCTTTTGATTTAATACTAAACAACAGCGCGCAACTTAAGCCAAATAGCAAAATAATACAATAAAAAATTTCCATGAGGTGGATGAAGGGAAGGGTAGAAAAAAAAAATATTAATCGCAGGATAAGGCCGTTAAGGATAATTTATTTATATGAAAGGATTTTTCTGTTTTTTTTTTCTTATCTCCAATTTTATGTCGTAAAAGTTTTTCCCTTCATCATTTGAGTCTTCAATTTTTATCCTTGTAGTGAAAGGATGGGCGACTTCCGGTTGAAGAAGGATATAGCACATAATTGTGAAACAAATCTGCGAACGACGAAGATGACAAAGACTTGTATTAAGGACGCACTTTTTTGGGATTATTAAATGACATAGAAAATTTCCCAGGACATCATTATATTGGTATGTGGGAGTAGCATGGGACCTGGCAAGATATTTACTCTTTTTTTTCTCAACTTCCGGCACTATAAGGATATTGTTTGTATTCAACAAAAAAAAGAAAGAACAAAAGCAATTGGGAATTTCAATTCTGAATTAAATGTACAAAATAGCAAACATCAAAAATAAGAAAATTGAAAGTCCTTGCCATATTAAATATTTAAGTTTTTTTGCTTATTTTGAGACTTGACTTCTGATTTGAGGAACCTTCAATAAGAGCAACTCAGTGCGACCAAAATGTGTTCTTTTTATTACATAAATTTATTAGATATATTTTGTATAGGAATTTTTCTACAAATATGAACATCGGCCTTTTCCTTTTTGCGGACTGTATATTAAATTTTTTTCAAGTTGATTTTCTACCCCATTAACAATCCAGAACTTTGATGGTAGCCGGCGGCGGCGGCGGTGGCAGCGGACGGATATATTTTGTGGTGGCCTAATATCTTTGAAAAATAAACTTTTTGTCGGGAAACAGAGAGGGAGTTAAAAATATTCGCGATGGTTTGTTTTCCTTTTTTTTTCTTATTTGGTTGTATTTATTTTTATTATTGCAGAGATGTAAAATAGAATAAAAAAATGAAAAATTTGAACAGAAATTTATGTTGTGGATAAAAAGGAATAAACTATCTAGAATTTAAGGGGGTTTTTATGTTATTTTGACTAAAATAAAATAAAAAATTAAAATATATAATAATTAAAATATAGAATAATAGGTTTTCCAATAAGAAGATTCATTTATACTAGCACACTGTTTGTAGAATAATCAACTCAAAACTAAGAAACTCTTCTGGCAGACGATTCGTTAATGAAGGGACACCGCAGGGTGGTGTTCTATCCCCTCTTTTCTGGAACCTAGTGGTGAATGACCGATTTTAATGTACGGAGTGGCAGTAGAGTGGACTGCTTTACAGAAAGCTATAGACCGCGAAAATTAAATAAAGTCCAATATTCAGCTTGCCTATGTATAAGCGGATCGCTTCGCACGACCTGGTGGCACTGGACACCTTTAGGCTCAACTACAATAGGCATAAGATAGCATATGCGCGCATAAGTAAACGTGTGAATACAAAGAATCTCAATGCGAGTGAACATACTGGAGTCTATCTCCGTTCTGTTCAATTTTTCTCAGTTTCGTTAACTTAAGAAAACTTAAGCAAGAGCGATCCCAGTCGCTCGCCGCATAAGTAAAATCTGACATGTAGATACGTGAGCGAAATTGCATTATGGCTATCCGCAGTAATTTCACAAACTTAAGTGAATTTCCGTTGGGTATTTGACTTAAGCTTATGCTTATTATGTTGGGCCTTTACTCTACCTAACACTTCTTGATATATTTACCAAAGAAGTAGCTGTAACCTCTGCTATTCGCCTCAAAGCTTCGTCGTATTAACAACAACAGTGTCCACCCCGTAATTCGTAGGTATTCAGAATCAATTCCAAAGCATACAGTCAATACTATCCCCCAACTGCAATTAAAAGAAAATTATAGATTTCTATACCTTAAATATTTTTCTGGGAGAATAGGGCACTACTGGAAGACGAGTCATTCCAATTTTACAGAAATGGATCAAAAACAAAAGAAGGGGTTGGTGGAGGATTGCACTCTGAACGACTGAAATCATTGTAGCGTATTCCAGTCGGAACTTTTGGTGATAAAAGAAGTCTTGTCCTGGCTTAAAGAAAACGTGATATCAACATCTAATATCCGTATTTTCTCAGATAGTCAGGCCGCTATCTCTGGACTCTGTCTCTACAAGCTCTTAAACTGCCTATAATTGTCGATCATCTTTAATGGAGATGGCTCAACAGTTTAATTTTCACCTTTGCTGAGTGTCGGTCTATAGAGACTTTCCAGGAAATTTTAAGGCAGATGAACTTGCTAGGAATGGAACAGTACGACCAATTCTACCATGTGTGGTAAATGCTGACATACCAATTGCTACTTATAAATTATTGCTGATGCAGGACGCTATGAAGAAGACAAACACCAGGTGGAACAAAGTGTCATAACCAGACACTATTTAATAAGAAAGCAAGGCTAGGCGTATTCTCAAAAGACTTTTGCAGAAGCTGTTTGTACTAGGAAGAAGAGGAAACAGTTATTAACCTTCACTGTACATACCCTGCTCTAGCTTAAAAATGCAAGAATTTACTAGAAGAATTCTTCTATATTGATCTAAATCATATTAGCATAGTCAGCCTCTTACGTTTCGTTAGGAACTTAAACTGGTTTCATTGAGCTTAGAAAGAAGCCTCAAGGTTCATGTGGTATTACAATGGACCAGGGTTGTTGCGGATGTACAAATTTTGACATCCGTGGAAGCGGATGCGGATGCGGATTTTTTGAGACTCACATCCGCGGATGCGTATGCGGATGGGGATTTTAGAATTTTTACATAAAAACAATTTTAAGTCCGTAAATAAAGGAAAATTGTATTGATTATTATCTTTGCGTTTAATAATTAAATTTAAAAATGGTTGAGTTATATTTAATAAAAAGCAAGATTACAGCCTTCTCAGACTGTTATCTGTTTCTTAGTGGATCGTATATTAATCCAGCTCCGATAAATAGTTGTTCGCTGGGAACACTGGCTTTTGGAAGTGATAAATACCTCAGTGCAACTTTGGAGAGCCTTTTAAAGTCTGTTTGATGGACTTTTCTCCAATCAAGTGGATTATTATCCAATTCCAGTCTTTTTTTATTTCGGTAACATGCTTACTCCCTTCGGGGAAGTGCTTCGTGACTAGCGTTATCAGATTCTCCTTCACCTTCGGTTCAGTTGATGAATCTAGCATCATTTCCATATCGCTTCTGAAGCAAGCCTTTGTTTTATGTTTATAAAAAATATCATACCTGCTTCTTCTTTCTTTTTTTTTTTTAAGATTTTAATTGTTGGCGCTATCAAATAAAACGATCTCTTCTGGGTGCTTTAACTTCAAGTGGTTTTTCAACGAAGAAGTCGTGCGTCTTTTTCGTGAGTATGTTTTACGACTCAGATGTTGCTTTTTGTTGGTGGCGGCATTTATGTTCTGTTTGTATCAATTTTTCACTTAATATATACAAATAAACTGTGTCCTCTGGCCACTTAGCAAGAGCTTTTATATCCTCAAATCTGTGACCATTGCATATGACTTGTTGTTGCTTTTGTCGTCGCCTACTTAGGAGCGACATTTTTTAATTTAAAACTTTTACTAAGAGTGAAAGGGTCGTTTGTATTGATCATGGTATAGTATGCATGCCGTGCTGTTGCTATTTTTCGAATTTGAAAAGAAAGCGTTAAAAAACATCCGCATCCGCAACAAACTCCGCATCAGTTTATGCGGATGCGGATGCTGATATTGGAATTATTGCGAATAATCCGCAATTGCGGATGCGGATGCGAATATTCGCAACATCTCTACAATGGACCAATAAACTGGCGTAAGTGTGTTATACTCCATCACGGACAGCCACTTTAATCTAACCTATCCTTGGGTAGATGTTGCTTTTAGATGTTTCATTTTTTGACATTTGACAATAAAAACTTCACCATTACTGAAAATTGAACAATACAAGTTAAGAATAACGCAATGAAATTGTCAAAATTTACTTCAAAATTGTGAAACTTTTACATTGTGCAGACCAAAGCATTTCTCCTCATCTGCCAATAGTGAAACTAGTCTACAAATCTGTTCGGAGAACATCGCACCTACCCCAAATCCTTTAGTGTGCCCAAGCAGATGTTTCTGAGGGGGCAACGCTTCATCGTAAAAATAAGGCGGTCTTTTTTTCTTACTTACATATGTATTAGAAAATAAAACAGATTTAACAATTACCGTGAATGGGTGAATGACAATTTTGCTCAAATTATTTATCATTATTGAGGGCTTAATTTTTTCTTTACAATGAAATAATGATCTCTGTTTAAAATAATACTGGTTTAGCAAAATATCAAAATTAAACCTATTATTGAAAAGCTCTTCTACTTTCTAATCAAAACTTTTAGCCCAATATATATAACATATCTTTTTAGACTATTGGTTAAAAAATATAATGCATACAAAACATATTATTTATTGGATATTGAAACTTTCCATCATGCTAATGCTTTACAAATTTAAAAACGGAAACATAAAATATTGATAATGGTAAGGGTTGCTTTTATAAAGAAGAGATTGAAAAATGGATTCTATAGAACACATCATATTGAAAACGCAGATATACCCTTTTAATTCATAATTTAGTATATGGAACTCGGTTATTTTGTGCAAAAGGATAAACATATATACAAGTTCATATAAATTATAACTTTTTATACTAATGTATTCACTGATTTTGATTCTACGCTGACGGAATATCGAATATTTAGAAAAAAATTAAACATTAAACTTATAACCAATGCTGTTAGATACTAATTTCAGATCTAATTGGATCTCATTTTTTATAGTGGCTTCCAAATTTAGTTATGAATTGAAAAAAAAAAATTAAAAGAGACATATCGCAATATGTATGTAGTTCAAAGTCAATTATGTTCTAAAATCTTGTAGTACATTATGTAAAAAATATTTTTTAAGAATATATTCATTGATTGAAGGTCAAATTAATCATTTATAGCTTGTCCCTTAAATTTCAAATTTCAGGTGTTTACTAAACTATGGAATCTAAAGAACAAAAGTGTCGAATAGATTTGTATTTATTTTCTGCTAAAAAGAATAAATTCCAGTAAATTTTTATTAAAAACAAGTCAACGTGCAAATGTTGCAGTATTAATTTAAACCACTTGAACTTTGCAGTTTTCTAAAATCTTTTCTTTTCTTGAAATCGATTCAATTTGTCAAACTGAAAATTCTGACAATTCACGACTTTTAAAGGCCTAAATTTCTGGTGTACGTACCTTTAATCTACAGCCAGATGTCAAGAACCTGCAGTCATATCGAATTCAAATATTACTTTTTTACAAACATTGAAACGTGTACAATTTTATTAACTTTAAATATATCGAACAATTTATGAACAAACATATGATATTAGCTCCAGAGTAATTGTATTGAAAGAAGAATAAAGTTTTTGAAATCTGGTATAATTTAAAAAAAAAAAAATCAAAGAGACAGTTTTTTGGTTAAATGTCCCGAATATTTCGCCAAGAAATTTAAAGTCCACGTCTGGATCGCCTGAACATGCTCCTCTAATGACTCCATTTGCAAATAGAACTTATGTTTAAAAGTTTTTAAATTTAAGAATTAATTAAACAAAAAACATTTGTTTATAAATCTTCATTTCGAAAATCGTTAAAGCGTTTTTTTAAGTAATTTATATTTATAATTTTTTAAATTTTAGTTTATTAATATTTTTAGTATGCAGTTTCTCAGACTTTATTTATATACGCACCTTAAAAATGTTGACCAAAAAATGTTTTTTTTTGGCAAAACTTGCCATATACATTATACAATAATAAATACATAGTTTCTATATGTCGCAATTAAAAAAGACATGGATTAGAAAGACTATGTCAGTGTGCATTGGTTTTGAATTCTTGAACATTGCAGTTACAGGAAAATAAAGAGAACGGTAACGCTTTTCAAATTCGCAAAGTACGTCTCAAGAACGAATCTCGAAGTTGGGCTCCATCGTAAACTTATGAGAATTTCGACTGTTAAGGCTAAATCACTAATGAAAGTGGATATTTCACAAGGGCATATAGTCCATTAAAATAATGGTAAAAAAGGATGAGGCAAAAAAATTTACGACGGTATTTAAGTGGCGTAATTTAGTTAGTGATGTACGAACAACTGTCACCAATCATTTAAAAAGCTCTTGTTTAAATACTTTTCAAGAGGCTTAAGTAAGTTTCTAAAGCACCAATCTCGAGATGTTGTACTCAAGTTTCATGCGCATTTAGGTTTTGTACCTATTTTTCTAGGAGAACAAGGTGCCAGACTTTATTAAATACCCTTTAAATATCAAGTTTAACTTTCTTTCTCAAAAGCGACGTCCAGTTTTGTTTAACTGTTCAGTAAAATAAGCAATAAGATAGCCAATGGACCTATTGATACAAACCTATATAAACCATCATTAATTATTAAAAATAATCTGTGTTTACATAACCTCTGAAAGAAGAGCAATCGGTCGATAATTTGAGAGAAAAGAAAATTCTCTATTTTTCTGATTGACTGAACAAATGTTGTTTTATATGCATTTTGCTATCATTAAGGAACATTCGGGCTAGTATATGTTTAGATCTTCAAAGGCTTCAGCCACAATATACGCGTATGAACAAAGATTAATAACAGAGTATCAGTAAAATGCTCGGTTCCTAAGCTTGTTGTCAATGACAATCCTTTAATTAGCTTTATTGATAAAGCCAACTTATTTGCAAGGCAGTTCGCCAAAAATTTCACCTTACCAGATAGTGTCATGACTCCCCCAGTTCTTGAACGCATAAATGAATCTATGGGACAAATCTTTTTTCGTACTCGAACTGTGGCGAGAGTTCTTTAAGATCTCAACATTCATAAATCCGCTGGCCCAGATGGTATCCACGCTATTATTCTAAATAGGTGTTCTTCCAAGCTAGCAAAACCACTAGGTAAACTTTTTTATCTCTCCTATTCTTCTGGGCTCGTTCCCAGTAGTTGGAAAGCTGTATTTGTTCAGCCAATCCCAAAAAAGGTGAATCTTCTTCTTCCACATAGCACTAACGTCTCTTCTTTCTAAGGTCATGGAAACGATGATTAATATTCATACTTCTTATTGACGGTAATACGTCTTTCGTAGCAATAGGTCCACTGGTGATCTCATGGTTCATCTTACCGAACAGTGAAACAGATATTTACATCGTTTTGGAGAAATTAAGATTATTGCACTTGATATTTCAAAGGCATTTGATAAAGTCTGGCATCTTGCTCTCTTATCGAAAATGCGTGTTTTCGGTATTGACAAATCTCTTCTTCGTTGGATTAAAAATTTTCTTTCGAACCGTTCAATACAAGTTGTTTTGGACGGATTCAACTGAAACTCATAAAATAAACGCTGGTGTGCCCCAGGGTTCTGTTTTGTCTCCGACCCTCTTCCTCATTTTATGAATGATCTTCTGTCTGCTACTTCTAATCCAATAATCCAATAAATTGTTTCGCTGACGATAGCACTCTTAGCTTTTTATATTCGTTTTCAGACTCACAACCTTCCTCTTCGGATGTTGAACTGCAACGGCAAAATGTGATTAGCTCATCAAATTCCGACCTACACAGCATTGTTCAATGGGGATTAAAAAATGGCGTGGAATTTAATGCTTCGAAAACGCAATGATGTCTTGTATCTTTAAAGCGAGATAAACCGTCTTTGCCACTATCTATGAGTGGCACTTGCATCAACGAAACAGAAAATCTTGACATCCTCGGAATGTGCATCAGCTATTACCTTTTTTGGAGCGATCACATACGCGATGTTGCCAAAAATGTAGCAAGATGTCTAGGTTTTTTGAATTGTTGCAAGAAATTATTCTCTCCGTCTGATCTGGCTACAATCTACAAAACCTATATACGTCCGAAACTTGAAAATAACTCTCATCTCTGGGCTGGTGTTCCAGTAACTTATTTACGCCTCTTGGTTGGACAGTATTCTAAAAAGAGCTGTTAAAATGACTGGTGACAGTAACACCATCAACTCGTTTACATCACTCGAACATCGTCGCAAGGTTTCTTGCCACCCTTTTTTACCGTTATTTTAACGGACTATGCTCTAGTGAAATAGCCAGTTACATTCCTCCCCTTAAACAATTTAACCGTAATACCCGCGCTTCTAGGAATGCCCATCAGTTTACCCTTGAGCCCAACTTCAGTCGCCCTATGAAGTACAGAGATTCTTTTTTTAGCCGTACTACGCGAATGTGGAATGCCTTGCCACGCTCTATCTTTCCCTGTCATTGCAATGTTCAGAAATTTAGAACAAATGTACATCCACACCTCCTATCCAACCCGTCCCTCTTTTCCTAATGCTCACACTGTGTCTTTGGCATATTAAAGGTATAAAAACCCTTTTAGTGTTTGCTAATTAAAAAAAAAAAACAAATGGGTAAGTTATCAGTTTGTATCACAACGCAGCTAAAAAGCAACTTCAAACCTTCAAATATTTTGTTTTACTTTTTAAACACACTTTACGTAAACAAATCGTTTTTCTAGGTAGAAACTATTCCCGAACACTTTTATGTATAACTATAAATTATTGTCACTAGAAAAACATTCGTTACTCATTTTTCAGACGATAAAACTAAATAGAGAATAATTTTCTCAAGTTTTAAAATTACCTTGAAATTTTCTTTTTATTTCCCTTTAATAAAAACTTTATGAAAATAAGAAAGAGAAAAACAAACTACACACAAATTAAAGTTTTTGATATGACATAAACCGCAATTGAAGTGCAATTTGTGGAACCACTTTTATTTCACTTCATATTTTACAACCGTCTGTCCATCATCTTCATTGTTGTCCTTAATCAAAAAAAAACAATGGCATAAAGGGAGAGCGACATGATGACAACAACAACAACAAAAAATACCCGCAATATGCGGTATCCAGGACCCGTATGCCCCAAGGGTTTACAAATGCTTCCTTTGGCTTGTATATTTTGTATGACACTTAGATCGGAACAACGTTTGTCGTTGTCGTCTTCTCATAACTCTCCTTATATTAAAAAATAAAAAAAAAACAAGCAAAAGAAGTGAACTCCAAACAACAACAAAAATAAATAAACTATAAGGCCACATATAGCTTTGTATTTTTGTGTCTCTATTTTTATGTCACACGAGTATAACCATATCATCAAGGAGGCATGTTGGGTTGGCATCCTTCATATATATGTAGGTATCTACCTATCCTTCTTTGCCTCTGAGTATCCTTTCGAAGAGTAGTAGGAAAACACAGAAGTGATTTCCTTCTTTCATCGCGCAACCAACCCACACCACACATTCAATCTATGAGTTACCCTTTGTGATGAATTCACAAGGATATATTTTTCTTTCTGTAGGTAAGATGCAAGCACTCCTTTTATCATCCTTAAATATACTCGTATATAAGAGAGAGTGGAAGGATAAAAATATAAAACTAATATTATCCTGAGGTGATTTGGATTTTTTTCTTTCTTTCTTTGAATCAATTGCGTTAAGACTTGAAGTTTGCGAGGTTCCAACCTTCTGCCATTATGGAACACATAACGGATAAACTTGACACCACTTTGGTTGTTCAAGGACACTGAAAATTGTTGTCATCATCACCTATGAGACCTCCTTTGGGGAAATCCTTTAATTTGTCATTTTTGTCATTGTTTTGGTATACCTCTGTTTGTGTGTAGTTCATTTTTTTATAAACTTAAATGTGTGTTTGGAAAAATTCGTTGTATGAAGACTTTATGCGAAAAGATATTTATTTTTTTCTTTTGCAGGACTTTTATAAATTTCATTCATCCTTTCAACGCATAGTTAGGACACGTTGACAGTCTGCTTGTCAACCGAGATGCTCGGCTCATTGTGTTTCAAAGTTAACAGAGCAGAATTTTATCTCGCGTATTATTGTAATCTTGCCATGTCGTGACGGCGACACACGGGGACACGTTGACCTTGAATAACGTGAAATCTTAATGTGGATTTCGTGACGAATTTCTTATTGGACTTATTATTGACTTTGACATATTTCCTGTTGTGACATTTATTAGATTTTCATATACTTTATGGTAGGTTGGAAAGGTGCGTGGGATATTAATCATATTTTTATGTAATGGCCTTAATATTTTGTTAAGAGTTTTTTCTGTTAGTTTTGGAATTGATCCAATTAACCCTATTTGACTCTCAGATATGCTAAAATAAGTATAAATAATTGAGGACAAATTAAAAGCACAATACGAATTACAGTGCTTCCAAATTGCTATAATTAATAACAATTTTAATAATTTTTTGTTTATGAATGGTCATTTAAGGAAGTAATGGAGTGCTTAATTTAATATGTTTTAGTCATATGTTTTTGTTGCTTGCTTGGAAAAAAGTTCAATATTGAAATTATTATTATCACGTGAAAATCCGCCATTGTTTTTTCTGAAGATATTTGGATCGATTAACAATTTATATAAATTTTTTAAAAGTTATTTGTGTAACTTTTTCGTTTTTTACTGGTTTTGTAAGAAAAACTACTACAATCGTGTTTTTCAAGTTTTGGATATCAATGAAATTCTTTATTTCTGTGAAAGTACGTTTGGTTGCATTCTGTATGGAACTCGATTTTTTTTTTGCGTGGACACCACGGACACGCTTGAATAAGTCCAGATGCTGAACCCAATTTTCGACGGTTTTCAAGCATAAATCGGCCGATACTTCCGCAATTTCACGTTCGATATTTGTACGAAGGTCATCAATCGCCGCTGGCTTGCTGGCATAGACCATAGACTGTAGGCCTACAGGAAAATGTCTAACGGCATCAAATCGCACGACTGAGGCGGCCAAGCAACTGGACCATTTCGTGAGATAACACGTTCTCCAAGCTTGATTCCCAATAAATTGATTGTGACATTCGCTGTGTGGCTTATGGCGCCTCCGCGACGTCCTGTTGGAACCACATGTCCTTGAAGTCCATATCATTAAATTGGGCCAAACATAATTGATTATCATTGAACGGTTGCGATCCCCATTCACAGTAACGTGCCAGTATTGATCATCACGGAAGGAGTACAGCCCAATAAACCACACCAAACCGTAATTTTGTCGGGATGTAATGATTACTAATGGGAACCTGTGGTTGCTGCCTGACCAATACCACATATTTTGTCTATTGACGAAGCCATTCATCCAGAAATGAGCCTCATCGCTGAAGATGATTTTTGGATGAAAATCTGAATCATTTTCGAGTTGCTGCTTAGTCTAATTCACAAACATACGATGCTTCTGGTGGTCAAGCGACTTCAGTTCTTGAGTCAATTTAACCTTGTAAGGATGGAGACCAAGATCTTTTAGCAAAATTAGCCACAACGACATCACGGAGATGCCTGAGCACGACGTGTGAGAAATACATTTGGACTTTTTATAACTGAAGCCTCAGCGGCTGCAATATTCTCGACAATATGGGGACTTCTTTATCTCACTGGCATGGGAATATTTTGTACTGTGCTTAAGGATTCAAATTTTTCCACTAGACGCTCAATTGGTAAGAATATTATGACGACTATAAATTAAACGTAGCGCTCTTAACGTTAAAGCCATTGATTCCGAATTTCGGTAGTAACTTTTATTAATTTCCACACGTTGTTAGCTCCTCTTAAAACCTTACTGAAGAGATATGTCAAGAGAGCGGCAAGAAATATTGCGTCATTTGCTATCCCTGTCGCTCTACTTTAATAGCGTCCCTGTTGAATAAAACCCTATTTATGCCATATTCATAAAAATTGATCAATATTGGATCCAGATATTTTTAGGGAAGCGTCTCAAAGTAGGAATTGCTTCAAATAACTAGCTTAAGGAGTTTCAAACGTAGATTTTTAGAAATGCTATTTCCCGATAGAAAAACATCCCAGCCTCATTGTAGTCAAAGAAATGTTTCGGTTTCCAGTCCAAACTACCTTGTCATTCTGAAAACAGGTATCGCGCCTCTATTTATAAGAACTTTTAAGCTACAAGTAGACTATTGGCTTCTTAAAGTTCTGAGGATGCCAACAGTTTTGATTGCTACAATTGTCCTCAAATCAATTCAAAATCATAGTAGTTTATATGGAGAGTGGTTGAGGTTGGTGGAAAGTTTCAATATTACACTGGATTTGAATGGTTCTGAAGTAGCGGCTAGTAGAATTAAGTAGAGCTGAATATGAAGTCATTGCTTAGGTAAAATTGTGGCAGAAATAAATACTTCCGTGATCAAGCTGAAGAGTATAATGTTCAATTTAAATTCTACTCCACAAAAACCAGGGGCCTGTTTCACTTAACACTTTTAACTTTGCAAACAAATAATATCCTGCAAAGTAAAAGTGCGAAAGTGTTTCACAGAATTTGCAATATTGCAAATTGTACTCGTATATATCTAATAGTCTTTATTGAATCACCGTTTAACTGGATATTCCGGAGTTATCCTTAATGGCGTTATTAACAGTTTACTGAAACCATAAGTAATACATCCTAAAATTATTGCATTTGGGAATTTTCGATATCCTTTTTTAAAATAAGCTTCCAAACGAGAATATCCGTCTTACTTTTACATTTAAGACACTTCATGACCAGCTTACGTATACAGCACAGAAAGATCGATCTGGGCCACAAACCATTATTGCATTTAAGGCATAGTTTCCATATTCGTAGATTCATCACTGTAAGATTGGATTACATTCCCAGCCCAATGTAGTCTAAACAATAGTTGTCGCTAAGGACGTGAATATATTCCTTTGGCTATTGAATTGTAAATCATTTAAAATTTTAGACAACAAAAATTCGATAGTACTCTCTTTTGTCGAAATATAATTTAGTCTCACTCTTCTTTGGTCACTTCTATCAACTTCTTTGTGTTTAGATTATTCTTCAAAACGAGTTTTTTTAGTATAAACTGTCAAATTTCATTAAAGGTGGCTTAATATCGATGAATTAAAAATCTTCAACAAAATTAGACATTTTTTTCAATATTCTAAATAAATTTTTGAAAGTTTATACTCGTAGTTTGTTAAAACAAACAAAATTAAATACTTTGTAAAATAACAAAATTTTTCACATTTAAGAAAAGACTTTTCACTTTGTATATTTGAATTTAGTGAAATGTATTTTGCAAAGAGGAAAACTTTTCAATTCAATAATTTAGTAGCTGAAAATTTGCGTTTGTGGAACGTAATTTGCAAAATTGCAAAGTGAAAAGTGTTTGGTGAAATAGAGCACTGACGAAATGCTGGAATGAATCCGAAGACATCATTCTCTTTGTCAAAAAGTGTCCAGTCCAAGACGAAATAAGAAAATGTGTTTTTTGAAAGCAAAATCCCATCAGATGAACAAGTTTTATAGGAATTAAATAAACTTTTTTCCTTAAAGGTTTTTGAGTACTGCGTCAAATTGACCTAAGCAATATCTCTTTTTCAATAAATTGTGTCTTTTGAAGTAAACAATGGAATTTGCAAAATGATTGATATCAAAAATGTTCGATTCGATAATAATAAGAGCCAAATTCAAAAGATCATCAACGAAAATATTTGAATTCGTTTTTCAAATTTGGCTATTTCTTTGGGATATAGGACCCAAAGTTTCTTATTTATTATGTTTTATCACTGTTGATTTTATTTCAAGAAGAATTGCTTTGAATAATATCTCTAAGTCGGTGCAGTTTTCTATATTTTATATTATATGCACACCCTATTTAACCGCTACCGCCTGAATGAAAAAATAATTAAAGACACTCAATGATCAAAATTTGTATTCAAGTCACCCATTTAAGGTAAAAAACAATAGTTTTTAATAGAAATCAATGGATTTTTGACTTCCCAAAGGAAGTTTTTGTAATCTGTCCGATTTGTCGAACATTTCGACGTTTCTAGGTCCCTAGAGTCCAAATTTTATTTTCATCTCCCATAGCTCAAAAATCAGAAGAGATATCGACTTAAAAGTTAATTGTTATATAGATATTATTGCAGAAAGATGCAGAAAGGACTTTCAAAACATTTGAGTGGGTAGTGTTTTAACCATAACAATTTAAAAAAAAAGTTAAACATTTTGGTTAACCCGAAATGTCTCACGAACCAATAACGCTAGCGACTCGAACTTAATTTCATATTATATATTGTGAAATAATACCAAAACACTATATTTACAAAAAAAATCAATTGATGTTTTAACATCCGGTAAAATTTTTAGAATATTCAAATTGACGGTTTTTTTTACAAAAAAGTAAAAACCTAAAAAAAAAAACATAACTAAAATTTGGTAAAAATTGATTTTCGACTTAAATATCTTTTCCAAAATTTAAGATTTTGTCTTCAAATTAGTTTTATCTTATAAGAAGTATTGTTTTCGACATTCAGTACATTTTTTATAAAAATTCAACAGTTTATTTATTCATAAAGATCATCATTTACAAAAAATAGTAAGCAAAATTGGTAAAATGTTTCGTTCTATTCTCAATATCTCGTGAATTAATGAGGGGATTGACTTCAAAATGATTTAATGATTTCATTCTTTCATTGTTTATCATTTCATTCAAGTTCTTAGAAGAATTCAACTGATAACTTTCTTAACAAAACACTACAACCTACAACGATTTATAATTTTGACCAAGTTGATGTTTATGTTTGATTTGAGAACAATCAAAGTGGTGATTCTCATCGGCTTTGTTGATCTTTTTGATGATTAAATGAAAACAGTTTTCATCAGGGAAAAATCAGATAAAAACTGTTTTCTTTAATCATCAAAAAGATCAACAAAGCCGATGAGAATCACCACTTTAATTGTTCTCAAATCAAACATAAAACCTATAACAACAAAAACTGATAAGAAATGTTTTTTGGATCATGTATCAAGAGAACAAAGAAAAATATTGACTTCAAATTATTTATCTCACACAAAATATTGTTAATATTTTGAATATTTTCTTAAAGTTTATAAGCAAGACAAATCGAGAGACGGGATGCGTGCCTCATTTTTAGTCAAAGAAATGTTTCAATTTCCATTAAGCAGTCTAAACTACCTTCTCATCTATAACTGGAATCGTGCCTCTATTTATAAGAACTCTTGATCTAAAAGAAGACTGTTTGCTTCTTAAAGTACTGAGGATGACAAAATTACTTTTTGACTGGTAACAAAAAATTTTCCTCAAATCAATTCAAAACCATAGTAGTTCATATGGAGAGTAGTTGAAAATTGTTTGAAAAGTATTTTACGCTGGATTTGAATAGTTATGAAGTAGTGGTTAGTAGAAATAACCAGTTTGATGAACAGTTAAGAACTGAGCAAAAACTCATTTTTTAGGAAAAAATTTAGCAGAAATAAATACTTCTTTAATTCAAATAGCATTCAACTGATTTTAATGATTATTAAGCTGAAAAGTAAAATGTTCAATTTAAATTCTATTCCACAAAGACCTGGGGCCTGTTTTACTTAACACTTTTAACTTTTCAAAAAATAATATCCTGCAAAGTAAAAGTGCGAACATTTTTCACAGTATCTACTCGTAATAAGTTGTATTGAATCTCTGTAATCTGCTTCTGTTATCCTTAATAGTGTTATTAACAGTTTACTAAACCATAAGTAATATCTCCTAAAATTATCGCATTTGGGAATTTTCGATATCCTGCTTTAAAATTAGCTTCCAAAAGAGAATTTCTCTCTCACTCTTACATTTTAGACACTACATGGCAAGCATACGTATAAAGCATAGAAAGATCGATGTGGGCCACAAACCATTATTTCATTTAGGGCATAGTGTCCATGTTCATGCATAGATTCAACACTGTAAGGTTGGAAGATTAAATCATTTTAAATTTTAGACAAGATAAACTTGATAGCACTTCTCGTTTATCGAAAACTCTCTTTTGTCGAAATTTAGTTTCACTACTCTTTAGTCACTTATATTAACTTCTTTGTTTTCAGAATATTCTTCAAAACGAATAATTTTTAATTTATTATTTTTTAAAAGAAACGTTTTTTTGGTATTAACTGTAAAATTTCATTGAAGGTATATTGTCGATGGAATTAAAATCTTCAAAAAATTTGATAATTTTGGAAAGTTTATTGTTTGTTACAACATAAAAATTAAATACTTTTCAAAATAACAAATTTTTTCAACTTCAAGGAAAAACTTTTTACTTTGCATATTTGAGTTTTGTGCAACGTGTTTTGCAAAGAGGAAAACTTTTCAAATCAATAATAATTTAGTCGCGGAAAATTTGGGTGTGGTGAAACGGAATTTGAAAAGTTGCAAAAAAAAGTGTTTGGTGAAATAGGGCCCTGATCAAAATATGATGGACGAACAAGTTTTATATAAATTAAATGATTTGGATTTCCTGAAAATTTGTTGAGAACTGTCAAATTGACCACAGTAACATCTATTTTTCTAAAATAATGCGCTTTTGAAGTCAAAAATGGGGTTCGCGAAATTTGTGATTTCAAAAATGTTCAATTTGATAATAAGAGCCATAGTCAAAAAAATATCAACGAAGATCTTTGGATTCGTTTTTCAAACTTTGCTATTTCTTTGGGATACAGGACCAAAAGTTTCCTATCTATAATGTTTTATAATTAATGATTTTATTTCAATATCAATAAAATTCGCTTAAATCCCTTTAATAATCCCTTTGTCGGTGCAGTTTATAAATACAAAAAAAAAAACAAAAACAGTATTTATCACCTCGAATGTTTTACGAACCACAAATGATATTACATATCTCCAAAATAATTTTGTGCAACGAATTTTGAAATTTGATAAAATTTTTAGAAAAATCGAATTTTTTTACAAACAATATTTTACAAAAAATAAAAACCTTAAAAAAATTAATAAAGTTTGGTAAATTTTCGACTCAAATATCTTTTCAAGAAATTGAGATATTTGCTTTAAATACCAAGTTTTGAGTATTGAATTCAATGCTAAGACTTGGTAAAAATTTACTTTCGACATAAAAATAAAAAAATATCTATTCAAAAATTAAAAATATTGGCTTAAAACTGATTTTATTTTACAAAAAAAATAGTTTTTGACATTCAATACAATTTTTTAAAGGGTCCGACATCTAACTTTTTTCAACAAGTGCTAAATTCATGTATGGCAACTCTTATCTCTCTTATGTCTGATTTGACAGGTAATTAGTTTTATCCTAGCGCTGAACGAATGTGGCTGTGTATACGCTTGAACAACGCTGAGAAAAACGCTTGGAGAAGATGCCGATTTTGGCAAAAAAATCATCTTTTCAGGTGAAGCTCATTTTGATCTTACCAGATACGTAGACAAGCTATATTGTCGCATTTAGGGCACCGAAAACCCGCACACATGCATTGAAAAGCCAATACAATCAAAACGAGTCACTGTTTGGTGCGGTTTTTGAACCAGAGATATAATTAGGCCCTTTTTCTTCGAAAATGAGCAGGGAGTGGCCGTAACACTCAATGGAGATCGTAATCGGACCTGTTGAACAAATTTTTGTCCACAAAAATTGAAGAATCAATAGGATCGCGCTATGTGGCACACAGCCGAAGCTACACTCGATGTTCTTATAGCATTTAAAAAAAAAAAAAACTAAAAAGTTATTTGGCGAACCCTACACAAATACTAAAATCTAAAAAAAGTACTTAAATTTGGTAAAAATTGATATTCGGTTCTCCATATCTCGTGAGCAATAGAAGATATTGACTTCAAACTAATTTAGTTCATCATAATATGTATTTGTTTATGTAAGAAATGAAAGCTTTCAAGAAATGCTACTAAAACTCTTCAAAATCGGTTTTCGACAGCAGATCTCGTTGACAAAAATAGATTTTAGAATCACATGCAAAATGTTGTTGGTAATTTTAAAACTTTTAGAATAATTCAATTGACAACTTTTTTAACAAAACACAAAAAACCTACAAACTATTTGAGCAAGACTAATCATACGTAATGGAAAGTTATCAGTGTGGGTCGCACCCCAGCTTCTTCTTATTTAATTGTAATAATAAATGTTATCCATGAACAGCGATAAAAAAATATCAGCCAAATAGTTACTACGGCTAAGGTTGCAATACGATATTCTTTTCCTGAAATTTTCCAAAACTAGTTTAAATACTTGCAAATCTCAATATTCCATTACTTCATAAAATTAATTTCTAAAAAGGAAGTTACAACTTTTTTAGTTTTTAAGTTTTTTTCAGATAAAATTGAGTTATTATGTATTTTGCTAACACAATTTGAATAGAGCAGAGCTTCCGAAATAATTGGCTCGGTGAAAAATAAATTGATTATGCTCCCCTTTGTTTCAATTCAAACGCTTGAACAAATTAACAACTGACTCTGTGTCTTTAAGTATTAAAAGATAGAAATTAGCTTTAATTCAACTTGCTGTGTGGGAGTCATACCCTTTAAAAGAATGCCAACCTTTCGAAATCTTTTTCTGTTTGCGAAGGCGGCAGCTAAAAGCCATTACCCAAGATACCTTTTTAACCTTTCAATTTCGAGAAACACAGTTCCTAAAATTAGCATTTTTCTTATTTCTCTAAGCAAAGCATAAGTACTATACGACTATACCTTTTTATCCTTTTTTTCTTATTTCATTATTTCAATAGAAAGTGTCCTTTTTTTCTATCTCTCTATTAGCAAATACAAAATATCAAAGTACCTTTTGACATTACAAAACAAAAAAATAAAAATAATAAAAGGAAAAATATTATTTTAGGATTTTATTGGACATGCACAATGCACTTTTACAGTTTTTACGCTCAACTTACTCCACACAGAATATACAAAAAAAAAAGGAACATTTATCAAACAAACCCCTTCTTCTCTCGTGTCACCCAATATCAAGTCCTTAAATTTCACAGTCGACCGAAAATAAGGGAAAACTTTCTTTATCCTAAAACATTTCCAATTTTTATATACAAAGTATACCTAATTTGAAGTAAGAGGCGAATATCGTAAAAATATATGATTCTGAAAATAATTTTTGTTGGTTTTTTCGTTATTTCTATTTTTAGGAAAAGAACGAAAAACAAAAATATGAAGATAAAAATTCAATTGAAAAATTTATTTTGATTTATTGTACTCAAAAAAAAGTTGTTGAAAATTGAAAATCAATAATAATCACACGTAATAATTCTTTTCAATTCTTTTTTTTTTCTTTTTCGGGACCTATTTGAGCTTATTTTTTGGCAATGTTCTTGAAACAAAGCTTGTCATGTTGTGATAATGTTTTAGATTATAAGGAGCTACTTAAGGATAAAGCTTCTTTTTTCAAATAATGTTTGTAAATGTTTTTAGGATTTAATGAAAATTCAATGAGATTTAATTTTGGTATTAACACGATTTCAAAATATAAAGCTTAGGAAGCTTATGATATTATAATGAGCACATCATTATTTCGAATTATCGTTTCGTTAGAATCATTTTATGTGTTTAGGTATTTTTTTTTTAAATTCAAGGATGTTCTTTGCAATTGAGAAAATATTCATGAAATTCAATTGAAACATAAATGTTCGCTCCTTAGTAGAACGATGTTAGGGTTGTGTGTAGCAGAATGTTTAAAACTCGTTTCTGATCTGTTTTAATAATCCCGAAAACAATTTATGGATTTACAAGATTATATCCGGGAATTACATAAATTGAAATATTTTAAGGAACATTTCAAGGACTATATGGATATCAAAAGATTTTCTGCTGAAATATGTAAATGATTGCAAATTTTATATAGCAATAGAAATAAAGACTAACTTAGGCTAAATGTGCGAGCTGGAATTAAGATTTGGACTCTGCCATTCATTATTAAAGGAATCAATTTATTTTTGGAGGATGCGTGAGGCTTTTTATTTTGGATTTTATAATTTGCAACAATTTGCAGTAAATTCTTACAAATTATTTTTATTCGTTTTCGACTATAGCCTTGCCATTACAAGTGATGGTGCTAATCAGCTCTTGGTACATTATGGTGGTTTCACCAATTTTTTCCTAAGTTGAATGTGGTCTAATATTTAACGTAACCAAGCACATCAATCACCGCTGTTTCCTCTGCAGAAGTCGAAATCTAGACGGAGTATCGACTTCTTCTGAATTTGATGCTTTGTCAGATTCCCTTTTTTTTGTTATATTTTTCACGCAATCGAGGGGATATGAATACCCGTAGGTAGGACTAAACACAGTGCGAGCAATCAGAAAGGGAGAGTAAGGTTAGAAAGCACATTGGTTTTGAATATCTGCACATTTCAATGAGTGGAAATATTCAGTCTGGTTAAAAATTCCACATTCGTGTAGTGCGACTAAAGAAAGAATCTCTGTACTTAACAGTACGCCCGAAATGGGGCTCAAGGGTAAACTAATGATTTTTCTTAACTGATATTACGGTTGAATTATTTAAGGGGAGGAATGCAACTAGCTATTTCATATTAAATAATGACAGACATCGAACCTTACGATGGTGCTCAAGAGATACAAAAGTTTCAGTTAGGCAACGGTCTTTCAGTTTTAGCGCTATCTTTTAAATTTTGTCCAAGAGACTCAAGTGAGTAATAGAAGCACCTGCCTAGATATGTGAATTGTACTCGAGTTTCGGTCGAATATAGGCTTTATAGTTAATCAGCTATAAAGCTAGATCAGAAGGGGCCCAAAACTTCTTGCATCTTCGGAGAAAACCTAAACACTTAGCAGCACTTTTGGCGATGTCAAATATTTGATCACTCCACGACAAGTGGTTTGTAATGCACATACTTAACACTGAAAGCTGTTCAGTCAAGTCGATGTCAGTACCACTTATAGATAGTGGCATTGGACAGAAGACAGTATTGAGTTTTCGAAGCAATAGATTCTACACGGTTTTTGATTCCCCATTGGACAATTCTGTCAAGATCAGAATTGAATGAGCTTATCATACGCTGCCGTTGGTAGTTTACATCCAAAGAACAAGAATGCAAATCTAAAAACGAATATGAAAAGCTTTGGGTACTGTCATCAACAAAACAATTTAGTGGGTTAGAAGTTTCGGACAAAACGGAGCCCTGAGGCATACCAGCGTTTATTTTGTGGATATCCGATTTGAAGCCCTTCAATAGTAGTTAAATTGAACGGTCCGAAAGGTAATTTCTAACCCAGTGAAGAAGATCTTCACCAATACCGAAAGCATGCATTTTCGATAAGAGAGCTCGATGACAAACTTTATCAAATGCCTTTAAAATATCAAATGCAATATTCTTACTTTCACCAAAACGATGTAAAGATTTTTTCCACTGTTCGGTGAGATGAACCATAAGATCACAAGTGGATCTATTGCTACGAAAGCCATACTGCCGATCATTAAGAAACTTTCGTTCTTCAAGATATTTCATAAGTTTAATATTAATCAGCGATTCCATGACCTTGGAAAGAAGAGACGTAAGTGCAATTGGACGATTGTAAGAGGAGGAGGAGGATTCGCCTTTTTTAGGGACAGGCTGGATAAATGCAGTTTTTCATATACTCGGAAAGAGGCCTGTAAAATAGGACAGAGGGAATAGCTTAACCAGTGGTTTTGGCAGCGTTGAAGAACAACTCTTCAGAACAATAGGAGGAATACTATCAGGGCCAGCTGATTTGTGTATGATATCAAGGTCTTTCAGTGCTCTTGCAATCACGCGAGTGCGAAAGAAGATTCGGCCTATAAAACCGTTTACGCTCTCAAAAACAGGAGGACTCATAACATTCACCGGTATTGTCGAATTAACAGCAAACTGTGCTGCAAGCAAATTAGCTTTATCAATCGAGCTTACATAGGGTGTGTCATTGTGGACGAGCGTTGGAACTGAGGATGACGTGGTGTTTCGTACGTTTTTAACAAATGACCCGACATATTTACTACCTTTTGGACATTGAAGTATTTTTTG
Organism: Eupeodes corollae; assembly: GCF_945859685.1. Classification (NCBI taxonomy): domain Eukaryota; kingdom Metazoa; phylum Arthropoda; class Insecta; order Diptera; family Syrphidae; genus Eupeodes; species Eupeodes corollae. The sequence goes on along the minus strand of NC_079149.1, from coordinate 21,581,334 downwards.
CCTTCATTTCTGTTCATGAAAAAAATTGGTAAGGTCGAATATGTTTAAACTTATTCCGGTTTTCCTCAGTGGGTTCGGTCTAATAAATCCGAAAACTTACATCTTTGATCCTAATAACTTCTTTACAGGTTGAATCAAACATATGTTTTTCTTGGGTTTGATTGATTTTACCCTATTCGGAATAAAATTTCTCATTTCTAAAAGAACTAAGTTTGTAACCATATCTAAGCTGGAATCGACGTCACTATCGAGGAAGTTCCTGAAGAATTCATTGAGATTGTCCCATTTGGCTTTCTCATATTGCTAAACGGTTCTCTTGGAAGTTTTTTACTTATCCTATATTTATTAGGATCAGAAGTAAGGAACAAGTCAAGAGTGTTGACGGATTGACATCAGAAATCCGAGTTGGCTCGTCAACTAACTGAGTCAGGTGGTTTAACTCAGCGAAAATTTCGACATACCTTCTTTCGGGTGTTGACTGACCAGAAAAGCACAGCCAAAAGAGTTGTGTATAATGAAATCGCCCGTAACAACGATCTCACTGTGCGGAAAATGGGATACAATTCTCTGGATAGAGTCGGAAAGCGCATCTAATTCGTAAGAAGTCGAATTGCTATTAAGACTTGGGCGACGATATTGTGGTAGAATTTGATAGACAACATACACCTTTCCATACATATACGGCTAGACCATGGTGAGAAAAGAATAAAGGCACTAAAATATAACCGAAAAGGTTAAACTCAGAGTGATAGGTGGTTTCACCAACCCGAGCTTTGCTTAAAGCCAAAACAGTATGAACGTATGCAGTATGGAAATTTTTTCTAAGTCCACTAATGTTTCTATACGGAGCACAAGAATTACCAGTCATTACAATACACAAACAAACCATTCAGTCCTAAGAATTTCTTAATATCATGCTACATAATTCTTCTTGGATTCTTGATTCGGTTGAGATATCAGCCAAAACATTGTGTGCTGAGATTTTTGCTAATTTTAACCAACTTTCTCAGAGGGTCAAGGAGCCCACTCGAATTTCGGATATTATTGGTTGATTAGCAAACACTCTTGACTTGTTCCTTACTTCTGACCCTTATAAGGACATCATTAGCCTTCTATCAAGTCTAGACTTATCCGATTATTGTGTTGTATCAGCTTATTTTTCGTCCCAAAACTCGTCGAAAAAAGAACTTTTGTCCGAACAGGGTGAAAAATATCAGACCTAAGGAGGTTTAATAGTATTTTGTTGATACGGTAAGAAAGAGCCAAACTCGGCTTAAAGAACAGGAAAGAGTTCAAGCAATTGCAACACCCATATTCAATGGACAGAATTTATACATGACCAATAATTGACGCAAAATATACTGGAATTTACTAAACGCGGTACAAATTGTGGGTCATTTTAAAAAACATGAGAAATTCTTCCACTTCCACGATTTCTACGGTCATTGCCAATAAAACTTCATTTGTTAGCTGTCTAGAGAAAGCTAATCTCTTTTTGAGGCTATTCGCCACGAATTCTACGCTGCTTAAGAGTGTTATGTGTCCGCTTGTTCTTGAGAGCCTAAATGATTTTATAGAACAAATCTATTTTCGCTCCCGTCTATTAGTCACAGTCTTAAAAGTGACATGGACAAAATAAGTATTGTCAGATTGCAGGCAAGCAAATCTCAGCTGGATCAGTGCAAGAGTTCTTAGCGTATTTAAAAAGTTAATCGGTTGTGCAAATAATCAGGTTGAAGAGACTGTATAATACTGTGCAGCTGAATGAGAGTTCTAAATTTTATAAGGTTAAAAAGAGTGAGACCCGAAACCTTTGGGATGTCCAGGTAAACAGTATTGAAGTAGCTGTATGGTGATTCCATGTTAAGGTCTCGTTAAAAATAATATGTACCTAGATTCTTAGCAGACGTTAAAAATTCAATAACTGAGCCACCCAGCAGAACCGGTGGAAAGCTTGACGTATCGAGGGCGCGTTTGTAAATACACAAAGTTGTAGGTTTTCTTAGATTAAGGGTGAGGTTATGCCTGAGAGCCCACTGTTGTATAACCACTAGATCCTCATTAAGATAGTTAATAGCATTTTTTACGCTATCTACAGGAGTGTCCAAGTATAATTGGACGTCATCAGCAAACATATGAATTTTACAAAATTTAACCAGTCGAGGAAGCTCATTAACGTAAAGTGAAAATAATAGAGGTCCACGACTAGAGCCCTGAGGGACCCCTGCTAGGACTGTCAGAAATGAAATATCTGATTTCTTACAGCAACGCATTGTTTTTGATAAGATAAGTATGAGTTCAGAACTTTCATCGCAAAACGAGAGAATTTGAAATCATACTTAAGTGTTTGGCACAGCACAAAGTGATCGACTGTGTCGAACGCTTTTGAAAAATCTAGCATTGTTAAGAATGCCGAACGATTCATGTTTATCGCTTTTCGAATATCATCAATAAGTTAAAGCTTCTTTTTACAGCTTCTTTTTGCATGAAACCTGGATTGTTTTGTATCAAACAGCCTATTGTACATATGTAAGGTGTCCTTGCATCTGTTTTAAAAGTAGTTTTTCGTAAACTTTAGATAGGAATGGCAGGATAACAATAGCCCTATATTGTGGGTTAGCACAGCTTAAAGTTATAGGGATATGAAGCATATTACCATATTCTCGGATACTCAGAACTGGTTAATATAGAATTAAATAAATGAGTTATGTATTTTAGAATATGAGGGAGTACAATTTTCAAGAACTTCGGATTGATTCCATCTATCCCTCCCGCTTCTGATTTAATGGACAGCATTGCCTCGACGATATCTTCATCTGTGAAACGAGTAAAGTTAAAACTTTGTTCATGGTCGTCAATTTCATTACTCGAAACATCATATGCAGAGCCATGAGAGTCAATTAAATTACGTGTTTTGGAACAGATAAAGACACAAACTGGTCATTGAGTTGGTTGCAGTCTATGTTAGCATTAGGTTCTGAAATTCGTTTACCATTCACGCAAATTTTTCCAAAGGTTTTTCCCAGATTGGTTATTTGGGTTCAAAAAATTTTCATAGTAGCTGCTCTTACCCGTTTTATTGCGAAAAACTACTAAATTTCGGAAAAAACAAAAGATCATGAAAAACTGGTAGTTTTTAACGCTTCCAACGAAGAAACGCATTGTTTCGTTTTTAAATCAAATCTATTATAAAAACATTTAACCAAGGCAAAGAAATCCTTTTAACCACCTTATATTTCTTGGGGACATGACGATCAAAAAGGTTGTTTAGATTTTCTTGCAAAAACTCTGCCTGTTGGTGCACAAATGGCATTTGATAGATATATTCGCATTGCGTACTTTGTACTTCATAACTTAAACCATATGGTAATCTATGGTCGAATATCATAGGTTAAGAATATCATATCATGATATGCCAAAAACCCAGGAAAATGGGAGTGTTTTCGTGATTTTTTCGGTAAATTTAATAGTCCAAATTTGCGTACAATCGAAAACTTCATGAAAACATCAGCGCATGCTCCCACAGCTCGTATCGCTGAAAATATTGCAGCTCGCGATAGTTTGGCTGAAGAGCGGCCCACCTTAACTCGTCGTTCCCAACTGATGAGGCATATTTTTACCTCAATAGATTCATCAATGAGCAGAATTGCCTCATTTAGCCGAATTATCATGATGAATGATTGATTGGTGGAAAAACCAATGCTTCCAAAAAAAGTGACTGTTCGGTGCCGTATTTCTTTCCAAAATGAGGCCACAGTTCCTGTGAATAGTGTTCCCTATCGTGAGAACTTTGTGTTCGTTATCATGTGATTTGACACCGTTGGACTTCATTTTTTGAGGTTATTTGAAAGAAAATAATAAATCAACAATTCAACAGCTAAAAGATGGCATAATTCGGTACATGAACGGCATAATACTTCAATTATGCCTCAGCATTTTGGAGGACGATCGTATGGAGGACATTTTTCCAATATTTTGTTCCACACATAATTGAACCATATTAATATTATCATAATAAAAAGAAATAATCATAATTTCCCTACAAATTTGTATTTTATTCAAAATCAATATCAGGCCTTAAAATTTAACCACCCTTCAATATACATACATATAAATATTCCTAAGAACTTTGATGAAAAAGTCCTTTATAAGATAAACCTTTGTTAGTTTCCAATATAAGTCCAAGCAACAGAAGGTATTGAACTTTTACATGATGCTATTCAATGATACTTAAATTATGTCCTACATTTAAAATCCCAAAATATTTAGGCTAAGCTTTATGGTTTTTGAATAGAATGTATATTGGTTTTCAAGATTTAAACTTTTTAATCAAAGTCCTTATCGAATATATAAATCAGTGATTTATTGATTACTAATCCCAAACAAAAGGAAAACCAACTCTTTTGTTATCATTTTTTGTTTTGTTCCACAATGGTGTCCCCCCGATTAGATCTTATCTTTTAGACATTCTTGTTTGTCTTTGTGGTAGCTGTATAATCAACAATCATTTCAGAGCCAATAGAACCCTAATCTTCGGATCCATTTCTGTATCTTATCCTTTATAAATGTAATGTTCGAAAAGGATATCTTTTATATTTATTATCTTTATCATTAGATTCCAAGCTATACTTGGGTTATTCTTGTAGGTTTTTTCCTATGTTAAATTTTAAAGTGAAGCTTTACAATATTTTTGAGAAAAGGTGATTTGAAAAGAACACATCAAATACAAAATCAGACGAGAAATGTGAATATCGATTTGTATATCCTTTTTTATTTTCAAATTGTCGTCACAAAAAGCAAACAAAAGGGGAAAAGTCAATCAAGTAAACATACGTCATACGCTTTACCCTATCGACTTCTTGGGATTTTCAAAAAGTTTGCCTTCGATTCCTATTTCAAATACAAAAAGCTTGCACTGTTTCCAACACCGAAAAACAAAAAAATTGGTGCAAACAGAAGGCAATCAAAATTGTATAACAAAACAACAAATCTTAATCTTTTAACAACTTAAATTTGATTTATTTCAATGCGTGTGAAAAAGTTCACAGCAATTTGGGTACACATCAAAAAGTCACCATCATCGTCATCAACATCATTATCATCATGAGTTTTTGAAATAAAATAAAATAACATCTATATTTTACACAAAATTAGATTTCGTATTATCCCTTCCCAGGGGAGTGATTTTGATTTGCCTTTTTGAAAAGCAAAGGTTAAATTGCCCCTGAAAAATCCCACGAATGCCTTTAACTGCGGTGGTCTTTTATAAATTTCGTATATCTTTAACCCTCGTTAGACTATTATCACACCCTGCCTTGACCCAACCCAGTTAAAGAAACAAAAAAAAAACAATTTTTTGGGATTTTACATATTTTTTTATTTGATTTTCTTTGAAATAGTAGGTACTTGAGAAATCGTCACATCCTGTGGTTGAATGTTGAAAATGGTTTGAAGAGAAATTTTGTATAATGTGTTTTTGAACCGAAACAACCACAGCTGGTTGATGTTCTTCGATACCCACACAAAATATGTATTTTTCAAATATTCAAGAATAGAAAATTATACGTTTGATGGTATGTTATAGGAGTTTGTAAAAATAAAAAGGACGAGGATTTGACGTCAAAGTGCTACTTCGTTTGTTAGAATGTGTAATTACCTTTCAAAGTTTTGAAATTCAAAAAATGTTTTCCTCTACGAGTAACATATTTATAATTTAGTTTTACAATGAACTTGACAGACTTGAGGTGGTAGACTAATCAGGTTAATATTTGGATTTAATAGAAACGTCAGATGTCAGCTTACCATAACGTCCATCAGGGTTAGAAGAACTTTGATACGCCAAAGGATAAAAGTGATGGAATAGTATGGTCAGTTTTTTGAAAATATTAAGCTAGAAGAAATAAAGAGCAATGCCAGAGATTAATTTTGGAGCATGTTATGGATTTTGGGAGTGAAAATATTAAATTGTAATCATGGTGTAGCGATATATTGAGAGATTGACCACTTCCGTGAAAAGTGAAGAAAATTTATTTTTTAATTGGTTAATTTATGAACGTGAAGTAGATACTTATCAAAAGTAACTTTTTTAATTACTTAAAACCAAAAAATCGTTTGACCTGTGATAGAAAGTGAAAGATTTATAGAGAAGCTTTATAGCGATTATGTTAGAGCCATTTTGTCGCTTTGAGAAAAAAGATTATGTCTCTAATCTTTGTCTCAGATAGCTCATCAAGTTCGTGAAAGAATGCTTTCCCAAGGTATTTTATTTTAGTGTTTGCCAAACCAGGACATTTGCAGAGGAAATGGATTATCGTTTCACTTTCTCTTTGGTCACTACCACTACGGCAAAAGGTATTGTAGGAGATACCCAACTTCTGCGCATGAACTCCTACAGCCCAATGTCCGGTACAAACCGCACCAATCCTGGCTATGTCTTGCCTGGGCCTGCATAGAAGATCGTTTGTACGGGTTTTTTTTATAGGTGGGCCATATCTTCCTAGATATAATGCAGTTGAATAAATTGCTCCACCTTTGGTTTGATTCAGTTTGGTAGATAGAAAATATTTTACCTTCATAGCACCAAGAGGAATGTTAACCATTTCCCCAAGTGAGCTATGAAGGGCCGATCCTTGCCTGGCTAGCTCGTCAGCCCGTTCATTTCTACGATACCACTATGACCCGGAACCAAGATCAGGGTGACACCGAGGTTAATATTCAGACTCGCAAGCTCATCGCGGAATTGCTGGACCAATTTAGGCCAAGTTAATGGATTTGACAGCTGCCTGACTGTCTGTGAAGATAGCCGCATTTCGGTTTTGATTTGGGCTTTGTTTAAGTGTCTTACATGCCTACCTTATTGCCAGCAGTTCAGCCTGAAAAACGCTAACAAAGTCAGGAAGCCTAAAGGATTTAGCTACATTTAGGGACTCAGAAAAGAGCCCAGAACCAACTCCACGCTCCATCTTTGAGCCGTCAGTAAAGATGGTTGTGTCGAAACCTATCTACACGATGTCAGCCTCATAATCATCTCTGGAAACCCTTACTAGGGCTCAAAGTAGGAGTGCAGTAGTCAGTGTCTACCGAGATAATATCTGAGGGAATTAATTTCGTAGTGTTGCTGTGACCATAAAGTTTTGACAACCAGCTATTTGATTCCTTCAGCCTAATAGCGCTGCAGGTAACTATGAATTTTATAAAAAGGTCGATTGGTAGAAGATCCAAAATGACGTTTAAGGCGTCCGTTGGGCAAGTACGTTTGGCATCTGTGGTGCACACGCAAGCTTTTCTCTGAACCTTCTTTAGCTTATCAATATTATAGGCTTTGCTTAGAGCAGGCCACCACACAATCGAACTATATTTAAAGATTGGACGTACTACGGCTGTGTACGTCCTTAAAATCATATTCGACTGAAGTCCCCGCTTTTTGCCGAAAGTGTTGATGCAGGCGTAGAAGGCAACACAGGCCTTCTTAACCCGTACTACAATATTTAGATTCCAGTTTAGCTTAGGGTCGAGTATAACTCCCAAATATTTTGCACTGGAAGACATCGATAGGATACTTTAATTTTGGTGGTAAAGAGCAACAGTTCAGTTTTACTTTAGTTAACTCCTAGTCCACAACTCGTAGCCTAGCTGTTAACTTTCTTCAAAGTTGACTCCGTGATTTCACTAATCACAGAGGTGTACTTTCCTGACACCAATAGCACCAAATCATCCGCATAGGCTACCGCCTTCACTCCACATCCCTCAAATTTAACGAGAATTGTATCCATGACCAGAAGCCAAAGAGAGGCGAAAGGACTCCACCCTGGGGTGTTCCCCTACTCACGTGTTTTGTTGCGATTGTATTGCCTAGAGTGTCTCTAATCTTCCTACCACTGAGCATGGAAATAATCCATTCTCGAATGAAATCTTCTACACCGAACTTAACGAGCGATTCTTCTATGGATTCGGTAAGGACGTTGTTAAAAGCACGGGTATATACTAGTGCAAGACTTGAATGTTTAAGTGCTAAAAGGTATATTTTAAGTCTAAATTGTGTAGCTCGAGATCGATATACTGTTATACTTTGTGTTATTTTCCAACCTCGGTTATTTTTCAACCTTGGGTTTTCTATAGCTTCAGTTATTTTTAAATTTGGGTTCTTCTGTTACCGCAATTATTTTGGAACCTTGGTTATTTTTTAGCCTTGATTATATTAAAACATTTGTGGTATTTCTTAAATAGGGTTATTTTATAACTTGAATCGTTTATAATTTGAATCGTTTAATCGTTTTTAATAACCAAGGTTATTGCGTATTTTCTGTTATTTTCTAATCTCCACTTTTTTGAACCATTGTTATTTTGCAACCTTCGTTGTTTTTAACCTCCGTTATTTTAAAGACCAGGTTTTTTTATAACCTTTTTGTTATTTTTTAACTTTGGTTACGTTTTAACTTGGGTCATTAACTTAACATAGGAAGTTATTGTAATGGGTGCGATTTGTCGAATTGATTTTCGATATCCCGTGAATAACAATTGAAGACATTCAAATTAATTTAATCCAATTTGTATTTGTTTATAAAAGAAATAAAACTTATAAATCCTACTAAAATTGGTAAAAATTGTTTTTGGACTAAAAATCTAGTTTACCAAACTAGATTTTGAAATCAAACTATTTCATCATTTGCAAAATATTGTTTGTAATTTAATAAAATACGTAAACTTACAAACCTTTTAAGCAAGACAAATCGATAGACCGGATATGATCAGTGTGGGTCGCACCAGAGCCTCTTTTTTTTAATTTAAAATTTAACGCTTTCACTCCCGAAACTTTTTGGCAATAAAATTTTTAAGGTCGATGGTTGTATTTATAGAAAAATATGAACTTCAAGGATTACTATATAACTTTCAGTTTTAAAATAATGAACAGTGGATTCATCAATGTTTTTTTAAAACTTTAAATGTATGTCACTTTTGACATTTGTTACCTTTGGCATCTAATGGGCATTTATTGTTTTATAGGCTAAATTAAATGGCTATAATAAATTTAAATAATTTAAAGGGTGTACTTAGTATCCATGAGGTTGATGCTAAATTATTTTATATCTACAGGGTTAATCAAAAGTGACTACATGATTTAAACAAAGTGATGGATTTGGAATGAGCACTAGCCTCATGCTCACAGAGCCATTTGGTCGCGTTCAGAAAGGAAATGAGGGCTTTGGTTTTCATCTCGGAAAGTTTATCAATATCTTTAATGAATGCACTTCCGAAACTTAACAATAACATTCTAGAACAGACCAGGGGAGGACATTTACAGAGAAATTGAATCACAGTTTTACTTTCATGTTGAACTCCGCAGGTTCGGCAATGGGTTTGTGAGGGATACCCAACCTTGCTGCATCCTCTCCTATCGGCCAGTGTCCGAATTGTTGAAAATATTCAAAGCTCCAAGAGGAATATTTTCCCTTTATGCAAATAGAGGGGCAACGTATCAGTCCGTTCATTTCCATCAATGCTTGGAACCCAAATAAGAGTGACAAGGATGTTGATGTTGAGGATGGATAGTTTGTCTCGACATTTTTGGACTAGTATAGCGGTGTTTTTTTTTGGTTTAAAAATTGATTTAAGTATTTTGTATATTTTTCTAAATGCTAGTAATTCCTCTTGACATAGACATTTAAGGACTTAGAGAAGATTCTCCATCACTCCATCTTTGACCTGTCATGAAAGATAGTGGTATCGCATTCTTTCGTAGATATACCATCCTCCCAATCCAAAATTAAACTCTTTACTGAGGTTTTATTTAGTCGTTGTCTTTTTTAAAAATATCCGCTGGAATAATCCGTTAGTGTTGTCATGTCATACAGTCGGTAAAAATTTGAGAAAAAAAAATTGATTTTCGACTCAAATATATCTCAACAACATTCAGCAAAGTTTTTAAAAAAATCTTATTGACAGTCTTTCTTACAAAAAATAAAAACCTGAAACAAAAAAACAATATTAAAACTTGGTAAAAATGTTTTTAAGAATAATTCAAGTGACAATTTTTTAAAACAAACACAAAAACCTACAAAGTTTAAAGGACGACAAAACAGATGAGACAGAAGAGATGGAAAGTTATCAGTGTGGTTCGCATCCCAGACTCTATGTTTTCTTTACAATTAGGAGTTACTAGTATCCTTTATATGTTTATATCTAAACACAGTGCGAGCACCGATGCACATTGGTGTTAAGGTTCTGAAAATGGGAGGGAAAAACAGAGTTCACCTAAGCATTACACATTCTCGATGTGCGGTTTAAGAAATAATCTCCTTACGTGATACTACACCCGAAATTGATCTCAAGTGTTAACTGATAAGCATGCTTGGATGTGGGACTATATCAGCTAAATTTTTTAATGGGTGGAATGCAACTGACTAATTCAACAGAACATTGTTTGTAAAATTATCTATAAGACAACAAAAGGCATGAAACATTGCGGCCGGCGGCGCGGCGTTCGAAGGATGTCCATGTTTCGGCTATAGTTCTATCGCCTGTCAGTTTCAAAGCCCTTTTTTATATTCTATCCAAGAGTTACAACTTGCTTTTAGGACACCTGAATTATTTTTTACCTGAGTTATTTTGTAACCTTAGTTAGCCTATTTTTATTTTGACCAAATTTATTTTAATATCTCAGGTTTTCTTTTGTTTCGGCTCTTTTCTAACTAAAAGTGAGTTATTTTTAACTTCAGATATTTCTTAACATCTGTGATTTTGTAACCTAGTTTATCTTTTAACTTGTGTTATTTTATAACCTAAATCATTTAATAACCTTGGTTATATTCTTATCTGTGGTGTTTTTTTGTCTGGTTGTTTTTTTAACCTGGGTTATTTATTTTTAGACCTGGTTCATTTTTAAAACCTATGACCTTTTTTAACATTGGTTATTTTAAATCCATGGGTTATTTTTGAATATTCTTTGTACTTTAACCTGATAAATTTTGTTTGTATTTGGTTACTTTGTAACCTTGTTTATTTTGTAACCTGGGTTAATTTTTAAACTTGGTTATGTTTAACCTCGTTTATTTTAATCCCCATCATACTTTAAGCTTAATTATTCTTTAGCCTAGGTTATATTTGAACCTTCTTACTTTCTTAACATCGATTACTTTTCAACATGGGATATCTTACAACATGGGTTTCTTTAAAACATGGGTTGTTTAATAATTGAGTTATTTTATTTTGATGCTTTGGTTAATTTTTAATATCAGCTTTTTTAAAAAGAGAGTTATTTTTTAAAATTTGTTGTTTTCAAACTTGGGTTATTTTTATCTTCGATTATTTTTTATTTTGCAACCTCAGTTAATTTTTGTTACCTCAGATATTTTGTAACCTGAGTAAGTTGCATAATCTGCATTATTTTTAAGCCCGAGTTATTAAATAACCTAGGTTATTATTTTTAACCTTGATTTTCTTAGTAATGGTTATTTTGTAACATAGGTAATTTTATAATCTCATTTATTTCTTAATCTGGGTCATTTTATAACCAAGGTAACCTGTGTTAGGGAGCTTTTTATATTTTGGGTTATTTTGTAGCCTCGGGTTATTTTTGAACCCCAGTTATTTTTCAACCTCGAATATTTTGTAACCGGGGATATTTTTAACCTTTGCTTTTTTTCAACCTACATAAGCATGGTTATTTTTAAATACTAACTATTTTAAGCATTGGTTATTTTAAATGTTCTCTTTAAAGTTTTCCATATTTTATAACTAATTCATGTATTGTGAACAGTTCATTTAAAGTATTGATTTTGCTTATAAGAAAATTATTTGATAATTTTTAAGGACAACAATGAGAACTTACCAGTGAGGGTCGGATCCCAGACTCTTTTTTTAGGTTTGAACCAACATTTCAAGAAAAAAAAATCTTAAGTTTCTATTTTCAAATATTATCACATTGTGTGATTATTTCCTTAAAAAAAATTAAATGCGCACGTGGTGTTTATATCAAAATATCAAAAAATAATAATGGGTGTCCTCTCTAAAAATTAATTATTATTACTTTTAAGGGAAGGTCAATTAAACCTTATACCAACTCATATTCTATACACCTTAAACATAACTTTTTTTTCTTGAACATATGTTTCATGATTTTCCCTCATAAAATATCAGACTTTAAAACTTTTTATTTTTTACTCCATATTTTCAACAATCTGGCCCAAATCCGAACAAAGTTTTCTTCAATTTTTTAAATAAGTACCTTCATATTATTCATGTCAAAAAAGTAAAACTCTCCCCTCACTCTCTCTCTAATTCAATTTAACATTAAATAGAGAAGAAAAAACTAACTTCAATCATAACTTCTGTTATTGACATGTTAATTGAGGTGGAATGCATTTGCAATTAGGAGAGAAGCTTGTGATGGAGTCCTTGAAGCGAGGACATCATTTATAAAATAAATTTACTCTCTCCATGATGTAATATTCCACAATACCTATCCTATTTATGATGCTCATCTGAATTCCTGTCAAAACAGCAATGCATGCATAAGTCTAAAAGAAGAAGAATAAAAATGCATTTCCTTAAAATATTTGTAAATCAAATGAGCTGGAAGAGATGCCTTCTATATTTTCCTATAGACATAAATGTATGGGAATACGAAAAGATACTTTTAAGGGAAAATGTATTCAAAAATGATTTCATCAAATTATTCTAAAATAACATGAGTGCATCCATACGAGTATTCGTACTCGAACTCGTGGATTTTATGATTTCTTCTGAAGTAAGGTATCTCTATCTATTTAACCCGAGAAGTGAATTTTATATTGAATTTAAATGACTTTGTTTTCATATCAAGATTATGGTGATGGAAAACTTTTTGAAAAGTCTGACTAAAGTCAATATAAAAGTTAACTCATATATGAATTACATTACTCATAATAAACCCAACTCGTATCAACTTCTCAAGTATACAAAGTATTGAAGTTTTTAATTTCTTTTTTAAATAAATAAAAATTGAAGGATGAACATTTACACATTAAATTTGCTGTGAGAACGAAAAAGTACCTGCTGCCTTTTGCCTGCTGCTGCTGTCGATTTAGAAAGCATTGAAGTTGATGAAAAGAATGATGATATTAAAATTTAATTGTGTTTAATAAATTACAAAATAAAAAAAGGAGAAAAAAGAACAACGGTAAGGGAAATGTTTTAAGTTGATGAATGTGTTATGAAACACTAATTAAAACCTTCACGAAAAATAATGTATTCTTTTTGAAATAAATTACATGAATAATTCGCACACTCTCTTAATGGATTAGACTTTGGATAAAAATGAAAATAAAAGATAATTCAAAGTACAAAAATTATAATGATGATTTAGTAGAACGTTGAGTTAATCTGGGATTTCACAGTGGAATTATTTTAAATAAGTTGGTCTTGCTGTATCTTTTGACAGTTGTATTCAACGTTTTGAGAATTTGAAACAACATTTATGAATACGATTGCAAAGTTCCACTGAGCATTTCATGGTTCCAATTTTAGATGTTGCTGAATTTGACGAATTATCTCATCTTTCAGCTCTTTAAATCAACGTACACCTTTTCTTTCACATGATCTTAGCGGCCATTAGATATCACCACTATTTGAGATAAGACAAACATTAAATTTGCCGTTCAAAAAATCTATTCTTCCTTTAAGTGCGCGAGTGTGGCAAGTGGTTGAAACCAGGTCTATATCTTCAAATTCGGGCCATAAAAAGCTCGTTTTCATCTCATGATAGGGAACACGGTTTTGACAATAACTGCCTGACCGAACTCATTTTGGAATGACGCCGCACAAAAACCGCAGCAAACAATCACTCTTTGTGGGTGCGAATGGGCAATTTTGCTTACTGACGAATCCACTGAGCTGAAAATATCCCTCATCACTTAAGAATATTTTCTTCAAAAATGAATCATTAACTTTTGACATTTCTTGCCACCATTCTGACTATTGACCATGGTTTAAATTGACCTAGTCTGAAATTGAGAAATGTCAAAAGAAATGTGGAAAAAAACTTGACTTGACTCGTTTACATTTAACATCGGCTTTTAAAATTTAACCATCCATTACATACACTAAGGGGGCGAGGTATTTGACAAATTTTGTACTCTTGTTTTCAACTTCCCATAGGAAGTTATGGTAATCGGTCGAATTCGTCGAATAGAATATTTAAACATTTCTCGACGCCGTTTCAAGGCCAAAATATAAGATTTTCTGGAAGTTTTTTTGTCGTCCATAGCTCAAGAACCAGAAGAGATATCGACTTCAAAGAAATTTTGTAATACAGATAATAATGCAAAAAGATGCAAAAAGGGCTCTCAAGAAAATTGAGTAGGTGGTCTTTTACCATAACAAAAAGGTGAAAGTTTTGCTTACCCCGGAATATCTCAAGAACCAATAACCATAGCGACTCCAACTAAAATTTATATTAAAAATTATGACGTGATACCAAACTAGTATATTTTTGAAAAAAGTTGGTAAAAATTGATTTTCGACTCAAATATCTTTTAAAAAAGAGGCTGGAATAAGACCCACCCTGATAACTTCCCATCCCACCTGTCGATTTGTCTTGCTTAAAAGTTTGTCTATATGTACTCGTATCAATTTTTACCAAATTTGCGTACTATTTTTTGTAGATATAATTTTTTATGAAAAAACGGACTGTTTTTTAGTTTTATTTATTTTTAGATAAAAATTACTGAATATCGAAAACAACAATTTCTGTGAAATAAAATAAGTTTGAAGCCAATATTTTTAAAGAACTATTTGAGTAGAAAATCAATTTCTATCAACTTTTATACATTTTTGTTTTGGGTTTTTATTTTTTGTAAGAAAACTGTCCATTCGATTTTTCTCAAAATTTGTTCTAATGTTGAAAACAATATTTTTTTTTAAGTGAAATTAATCAAAAGCTATTATCTCAAATTCTTGAAAAATATTTGAGTCAAAAATCATTTTTTAACAATTTTTGTTAATTTTTTTTCGGTTTTTAATTTTTTGTAAAAAAAACTGGCAATTCGATTTTTTTCATAATTTTACTGAATGTTGACACCAATATTTTTTGAAAGATTAAAGTAAATTCAAGCCAATATCTCAAAGTTTTGAAAAGATATTTGAGTTGAAAATCAATTTTTACCAACTTTTATTTATTTTTTTTAGGTTTTTATGTTTTCTAAAAAAACTGTCAGTTCAATTTTTCAAATTTTTACCAACTTTGAGTACCTAATGTTTTTTTTAGATTTTTATTTTTTATAAAAAAAACTTTATCAGATGTCAAAAACATTATTCTGCGTTGCACCAAATTGTTTTGGAGATAAATCATATTTAGTCGTAACATTTTGGAGGTGACAAATCTTTTATTTCGACTCTAGGGACCTTGAAACGTCGAGAAATGTCAACATTTTCAATTTGACAAATCCGACCCATTACAATAACTTCTTATGGGCAGTTAAAAATTTAAGATATTATCTTCAAATTTATTTTATCTTATAAAAAATGTTGTTTTCTACATTCGGTATAATTTTTGGAAAATTCGCATGGACAGTTTTTAAAAAAAAATAAAAACCTAATAAAAAACATTACTAACACTTTGTAAAAATTGATTTTCGATTCAAATATCTCTTCAAAACTATGAGATATTGGCTTCAAATAAAATGTGTCCTATGAAAATATTGTTTTTACATTCTGTAAATTTTCGAAAAAAAATCGAACTGACAGTTCCTTACAAGAAATAAAAATCTAAAAAAGAAATTAATAAACTTATTTAAAATCGATTTCCGAATCAAATATCCTTTCAAAATTTTGAGATATTGGTTTGAAACAAATATTGTCATTTGAAAAAAATTGAAACTAATATTGTCATTTGAAAAAAATTGCTGTTAACATTCAGTGTCAGAATTGACAGTTTTCTCGAAAAAAAAATAAACAAAATTAATAAAAGTTGGTAAAAATTAATTCTGTTTTAAAAAAAGTATTGTTTTCTAATATTCGGTAAGATTTTGAGATTTTCGAATTGACAGTTTTAAAAAAAAAATCTAAAAAATAATACCAATTTTTTTTTGAAAACTTACTTTAAAAAAATTGGCTTTACAATAATTTTATCTCACAGAAAATATTGTTTTCGACAATATGAAAATTTGTAAAAAAAAAATCCAACAGCCATTTTTTTCGATAAAAAAATTAAAAAAAAAGAAAAGAGGCTGGGATGCGACCCACGCTAACAACTTCTCATCCTGTCTGTCGATTTGTTTTGATTAAAAGTTTGTTGGTTTTCGTGTTGGGTTAAAAAAGTTGTTAGTTGAATTATTCTTCAAAATTTTAAAATTACCAATTTTGCATATCAAGAAATAGTTTAGTTTGAAAATATAGTTTTGTTAATTAGATTTTTAGTCGAAAACAAATGTTTACCAATTTAAGATAGATTCCTTAAATTTTTACAAATTGGAGGAATGAAATAAATTTGAGACATATCAAGAAGCGAACATCAAATTGTACTAAATCTGCGCTCTATTTTTTGTACTGAAACTACTGAATATCGAAAAAACTATTTTCTGTGAAATAAAAAAAGTTTGAAAACAATATTTTTAATTTTTAAAAAGGTATTTTAGTCGAAAGTAAATTGTTACCAAGTTTAAGTATTGTTTTATTTTTAGGTTTTTAGTTTTTGTAAAAAAAACTGTCGGTTCGATTTTTCTCAAAATTTTACCAAATGTTGAAAACGTTATTTTTTGTGGCAAAAATTGCTTTGGAGATAAAATATTTTTTATTCGTAAAATTTTTGAGGTGACAATATTTTTAGTTTTTTTGATTTATAAAAAAACGTAACTTGGATTTTTTTCAATAGTAAATTTGTTTGTTATTACTTTACAATACACATAGTATAAAATTCAGTTCAAGTCTCTAGCGTTTTTGGTTTGCGAGATATTTACGGTTAACCAAAATGTTCACCTTTTTTTTTTTTAAAATGCAATAAAAAAAAAAAAACACAAACACAATTTTCTTGAGAGTCCTTTTTGCATCTTTCTGCATTATTATCTAAATAACAAAATGTATTTGAAGTCGATATCACTACTGGTTCTTGAGCTATGGATGACGAAAAAACGTCGGGACGTACACACGCACGCACAGACATCTTTCTAAAAATCTTTTATTTCAAATCTAATGACCTTGAATCGCCGAGAAATGTCAACAAATTGTAATTTGACAAATCGGACCCATTACAATAACTTCCTATGGGAAGTAAAAAAACACAAATTTATTTAAAATCTCGTTAGCAAAAATTGATTTTTAAAATCAAACTATTTTCTTATAATAATTTAACTGAATACTTTTTTAGCAAAACACCAAAACCTACAAACCTTTTAAACAAGTCTTATCGACAGACGGAATTTGGAGTTATCAGTGTAGGTCGCCTCCCAAAATCTTTTTTTTATTATATTTAACTTCTCATTCATGTTGAAAAATGGATATGAAAAATCAAACATACTTACGAGTAAATTGTTTATAAAAGAGCGTAATATTGTTCAATTTTATTCAAATAGTTAAAATGAAAACGGATATTTTTACGAATTTTCCTTGATCGTTTTTCTGGTCCTATTTGAAAAGTTTTTGATTCTCTAGAATAATGTTTGGTAACAGAGTGTACATTAAACCTCAAAAGAGAAAGGCCTCTTTTCATTCAAGTCCGTTTTCCTAGGGTACACCCATGAGTTAGGTAAGTAAAGAAAGCTTATATTAACTTATATTAAGCTAATGTATGAAACGTCGGTTTTAGATATTTCGATTTATTAAAGCTTGAAATTGAAATACTCAACTTCAAAAAATCAATTTTTATGTTGTCATATCAGTTTATAACTTTTGGTTTTGACATTACAATGATATAGGTACCAAATGATGGATCACAAAAATGGCTCTCAGATCGCTTCGATTTTTAATATAATTTATTTTATAATTTATTTTTTAACATAATTTCATTATATTTTCAAAAACTACCCGCATTGTTAAACTTTAATCAATGAAGTTTAGGTGTTGATTCTGAGGGCACTGCTGGTACTTATCTTTTAAAAATTGTATTGAAATCGAGTAGAAAAATTTGTATGATTAATGAAAATATAATTTTGTTGATCCATTGAAATATGAGCAAAATGTTAGTTGTATTTTCATGGTCTATGAGCAATTCTAATGTTTATAATGAAAATGATAAGAGGATGTAATATGAATGTTAACATCACAATCTATAAAACTTTTCAAAATGGCTATAAAATCGATGATGTTGATACATGAACATAACTTTTTAATCTCAAACATACAAGCGTGATAATTTTGGTCGTAATCTTTTTATGGAACATTAAAAATGAAATATGCATTATTAATGACTGTTTGTTAATGTTAAATTGCAAAATTGAATTTAAAAAAGAATTTATTAAAACGGCAATTTAAACGAGTTTATGAAGTATAAAAATAGGCTGATGTACATACGTAATTAAAATGTTTGAATGATGATGGTAGGCATATTTTCTTTTTTTATTTTGTGGGCGATTAAAACGATAGAAAATTAACTCTTAGTTTTTCTCTCTTTATAAGTTCTGGAAAATATTCGATATCTGTACGTATATTAATTACAAAATTATTAACTTGTTTAATATCGCTTTTGTTAATCCATTTGTTTACTTTTTAAATCAAGAACATTTCAGTAGCACACCGAAGTTATTTACTTCTTTGTGTTGATATTGGTACTTAGATAAAAGACTTATGAAGGCTTCAACATTTATTTTTAACTTTAAAAAAGAGCAGGGTACCTGCATAAATGCTTTTACAAACAGCTTTGTCAGGTGCAAAAATTGTGGAAGGGGTTAGTATCATGTGACAAATAAGTTGAATACAATTTAAATTAAAAAAGAAACAGTAATCTTATTGTTAGTATTATTTATTTTTATAGAAGCTACCTTGATTGAAGAGAAACTTCTTAAAGAGATTATAATGCGGGTTGAAATTAATTTCATTCCTCAACAGACATAAGTGTCACAGTTTGATATTTAAAAAAAAAAAAACAATTACCGTTAAGTTAAACTTCACAAATTTCATCTTAAAGGTTTCAAATCGATCAAAAGCTTTGTGTACATAGGACCTAAGACCTATTAGCCTATCATTTTCATTCTCAAAACTCTGGAACGATTGATCGATATCCATATACGTAACAACATTGAGAAGAGACTATCAATGTCTCAGCATGCTTACTGCAAAGGGAAATCGGTAGAAACAGCCTTGCACACTCTGGTAAGAACTATCGAATACTCCCTAGATAAAAAGGAATACACTATGGTGGCCTTCTTGGATATTGATTGCGCTTTCAACAACGTTGACACATCCGCTATCACTTATGCTATGACGACCTTAAACGTCGAATACTCAATCTGTGAGTTGATTAATCTAATGCTAAAAAGCAGGATCATCAACTCCAGTTTGGGAGATTTTTGCACAAAAAGGTCTGTCAGTAGAGGCACTCCGCAAGGTGGTGTTCTGTCCCCTCTCCTGTGGAACATAGTGGTTAACCAACTACTAATATCCCTTGAGAGGGATGGCTACAGAGTGGTTGCCTATGCCGATGATGTTGCTATCGCTGTCACAGGGGAACATCCTAATACACTGAGAGACCTCCTTCAAAATGCACTCAATATGCTCACTAGATGGGCTGATAACTGCGGACTTAGTATTAATCCTCAAAAAACGGACCTAGTCCTTTTCACACGGAAATACAAGATCCCAGTAATTGTACCTCCTTCAATAAAAGGTATACCACTAATTTTTACCAATGAAGCCAAATACCTTGGTCTGATATTGGACAAAAAATTAAGTTGGAAATCCAATATACCTACAGGAAAGAGTTAAAAAAGCTACAGTAGCTCTTTTCCTTTGCAAGAAAGCTATAGGAAGCAAATGGGGTTTTCAACCTCGCATAACCTACTGGCTATACACATCGGTCATCAGACCAATACTTATGTACGGGGTTGCAGTATGGTGGACTGCACTGAAGAAAGTCACATACTGCGACATACTCAGCAGAGTTCAGCGCACTGCATGTCTCTGCATAAGCAGGGCATTGAGAACCACACCCTCAGCAGCGTTAGACACTCTCCTCCATCTGACACCCCTTGACATCTTCAGTAAACAAGTGGCAGCGAGTACAGCGATAAGACTCGATGCCTCATCTCAATGGACCAACAACAATGTGGGACACTCCATCATTTTGAACCTCTTTGGTTCTATACCAAAGTACATAGACACTATACCTAAACCCCTATTTGGAAAAAACTTCTAGGTATCCATCCCATCCAGAGATGAATGGGAAGACAAAAAACTCCTGGATAACAAAAGTATTCATTTTTATACAGACAAATGAGGGAGTTGGTAGTGGTGTGTACTCAGAAAAGTTTAATCTAAGCATCGCATTCCGCCTCCCTAATCATTGTAGCGTTTTTCAAGCGGAAATTTTGGCGATCAAAGAGGTTCTCTCCTGGCTAAGAGAAAACGTGATATCAACTTCTGATATCCGCATCTTCTCTGACAGTCAAGCTGCTATCAAATCCCTTGACGGTGTCTCGACCAAATCTTTGACGGCCCTAGATTGTCGATCGTCTCTTATGGAGATGGCGCAGCAATTTAACATTCACCTCTGTTGGGTGCCGGGCCACAGAGACATCACAGGTAATTGTAGAGCCGATGAACTCGCTAAAAATGGAACCGGCCAACCTATTTCACCTGAAAGGGAGAAGATAGGTATACCGATAGCTACATGTAAACTTATGCTAAAAGAAACAGCTTTTGCGATAGCAAATTCTAGGTGGCACAACTTACCAACATGCGCACCCACAAAACTCATATGGCCTTCACTGGACCTAAAGCGCTCTAAAGACTTGTTATCTCAAAGCAGACTTCATATTAGCTCCCTAATAGGTGTCCTTACAGGACACTGTCTTATAGGCAGACACGCAATACGACTTGGCGTAGCCTCAAATGACTTCTGTAGGAGCTGCATGGACGAAGAAGAAGAGGAAACAATCTCTCATCTCTTATGCACCTGCCCTGCTCTTTCACTCAGACGCAAAGTTCATCTGGGGGACTACTCTTTTGATAATCCAAGCGAACTAGCTAAAAAGGATATTAAATATCTTCTTCGCTTTATAAAAAGCTCAAAATGGTTCTACTAGTTAGAAGTAATTCTCTAGATTCATGTGGTATCACAATGGACCTTTCTCTGGGCCTAAGTGTGTGGATTCTAAATCCGCAGCCACGTTAACCTAACCTAACCTAACCTTTGTGTACATATAGTTCGTTTACGTGGCCCCGAAAAAACACAATCAAAGGTTTGAAATCTTAAGGTTAATAAATTGTAATCACCCCTTTTAGAAATTATACAGTCTGAAAAAATGTGTCTTACAAAATTGCGATTATTTCGTTGCACGTAAATTCCGCCTTCCACACCAATATCTCCAAATTAATTTTTAAAGCCCAATTAAACATAACAATTGCTCAAGCCTCAATTTCTAATAACAAAAGTGGAATAACACCTTCAGCCCGAAAGGGGACAAAACAGTTGACAGAATTCAATGAACAATTTGAGGACAGACTTTTGAACAATCACTTTAGAATTGTTCGATTCCCAAACGTTGTAGTTCACCTCATTAACGTAGCCTCCTAGTTGAAAATGAGACGATGGCTTTTAACGAACCGGCTAAAGATCTTCGGTTGCCTTCTTAGAGTGGCTCTACACTATGAAGCTCAGTGTGCAATAGGGCCCAACAAACTCCTTCATCTAGTGGACCTTGTTCCATATGAATCTTATAAACACAAGTTGGAAGAATGATGATAAAGGAAATAAAAAGCTGCGAATACACGATTATGCAGCATAAACTCCTGCAATCTATTTTCTTTCTCAAAATTATTACTTTCTCCAAGATTAATTTTGTTTGCGTCACTAATTTCATATTTCTGTTTCAAACCCTGAATAAACATAAAACTTTTTCACCGCAAGATATTAAACCAAACAAAAGAAGAATAATGCGTTTCTTTTGGAAATAGGGTTTCACTCCCACTTCACTTTTTACATGAATATGCAGAAAAATAAAACACAGTCTCAGATTTTCTGAACTGCTGCATTGCAAAGATTCATCAGTTTTCATACGCATAATATTCGTTCTCAACAAAGTGTACAAATGAGTCTTAAACAAAAGTATGAGTGCATATGTGTACATAAATCTCACATAACAATGCAAACAAAAGTTTTTCGTAAAACTTTTAACCAAAGAACAACTCTCAAACAATATGAATAACAATGCTTCTTAACACGAATTCATACGTGTATGTAGTTTTCCCGCACCTCCATTTTATACAAAATAAAGCAACTTTCCAAAAAGTCTGACGTCGTCGTCGTAGTCTTCTGTTCTATAAAAAGTGCTACAAACCCTAATTATTTCAGCATGCACAATGCACATTTTCAGCTTTTACAAATGACAACAATAAAAATAAAGCTTATATGCAAATACAATATTCATAGACGCTTTTATATGGTGACTGCAATGAAAATGGCGCCCAACGTGAGATTTTGATTTCAACAGAAATAAAAGAAAAACAGTAGTATGTAATTTCGCTGAAGCATTAAAAGGTAGGGGTTGGTATTTTAACTCAAATAAAATTTAAATATACAACAAAAGAAGCAAAAAGTTGATCAAAGGTAAGAAAGAAAATACAAAATACAATTATCATGCGACTAAAGGTAACTACAGAGATGAGAAAATGTGGCGACTGCAAGTTTCCTTTCAATTTCATCATACAACTGCAAATGCTTTTATATACCTTGCTGCCAGCCACTTCGTCGCCGCCACTGCGCCGCTTCGCCACTCCCGTCTCTTCGTCGTAGTTGACGATGACAAGATTTAATATGAAAACTAATTTTCCGTAAAACTCCATTTACCCACAGTCAATTCAGTTTTTAAACCAATATTCGTGTCCTAAATTAAAATTGGCACAGTGCGCTTTTCATTTTTCTTTATTTTCTAGATTTTCCTTACCTATACAATTTCATGTTGGTTTCCACAACCACAACCATCACGCAAGTTGGTTGAAGTAATTTTTCCCTTTTCTGTTGTTGTTGTTTTTGTTTTCTATGCATCATGTTGAAGTTAAAAAAAAATCCTTTTGTGTCACATAAATATTTAACACCCACCATCACACCCTTCATCGTCAACATCATCATCATCATCATCTAAAAAGTGTGGTTCTTGGGAAATGTTTTCATGAAACTTTACCTGCTGGCTAATGACCAGGAACTCGGTTAGGTTCGAATGGGAGTAGCGATGAGTGAACCCACATAAAGGAGATGAATATCGCTTTTTAGAAAAATGTATAGACGTGGAATTTAAAATTTTCTCCATCCGCAACAAAAATGAACGTTGCATCTCAGTAATCAGTGAATAGCATGCAAAATATGAAAGGTGAAAAAAATATTAAGCGTGTAGAATGACTTATAACGGAATACAAATTGTATTCTTTGTTAATTCCAAAATATTTCAAATTTCAGACCTTTCGCAAAATGGCACTCGAAAAAACACGTGATCGAAGAAAACGAATTTCTTTTGGATAAGTTTATTCAAAAATAAGGGTTTGAGTCAATATAGGGATGCTTTATTAAATCGTTAAATATTTGGGGCCAACTAAAGTTTTAACAAGTACTCAAATTTTTGTTTAGTCCTCTCGATGTGTTTTTTTAAGTCGACGAGAAAAGGTGGCCAAACGGAGCTACACACACTTTGATTTAGATTCTTAAAGATACTTGAAACCTTTTCAACTGTCAAAGCTTTCAATTTGATACATCGGACCGTATACAATAACTTCTTATGTGAAAAAAATCGAATTAAAATACATTTTACACAAATTCGAACTATTTTTGAAAAATATTTACTGTTGTTGATCAGAAAACACTTATTTTGCTCTGATTGTAAAAATTAGTAGTGTTAAATTGAAATTGGTTGGTTTTTTGACACTACAATGTTGTTTTTTTCCGGTGGAAATTTTAAAAGACTAAACGAAACAAAATGAGTTGTTTCAACGTTTAAAGACCGTTGAAAAATACTAGAACTTTTTTGAAAAGATGTTGTAAACAATATAAAGCATAAAGCTTTTTTTCGTGAGACTTTAAAATTGTAATGAACAACATTAAATGTGACTGCTATAGCCGAGAGCATGATACACTCTTTACGAAAATCAAAATTTTCAAAAACTTCAACAGCTCAATATCTAACCCACTAGTCTGAAGACGATTCTACACAAAGGTCTCGGATTATTTACTAACAAAATTGATTACAACAGTAATTACGTTCAGTTCAGCAGCTCACATTTAGAACTTTTAAAACGTTATTCGAGAAAAATCATCTTTTCTAACGAGAAACAATTTTGATGCCTGCTGGCAACTTTAGCAATTAAAGTTATCAAATCTGTTGGTTGGAAAACTTACAAGTTATTGTTAAGAAGCATCAAAAGAGAAATAGTTTATTGCGGATTGTGTTGAGCATTTTTTTTTTTTTTTCAAAAATGAGATTGGGGCAAAATTTGTAGTCAGAAGTGTAAATTCAAAAGTCTTGTTTAAACTGAAATTGAAGACATGGGTTTTGACGAACATGTTACACAAGTCATGCCAAAATCAATCTTTTGAGCATACAATTCTAAAAAAATAAATCAGTCGTCTTGACGATGCCGATTGATGGTTTTTAAAATTTGTTGAAGTTTTATGAGCGCTAGAATATAAATCAAAGGTAAGGTAAATTTTACAAATTTTATTAATTTTCTTGTTTTGGTTGTGAATTTTGTAAAAAAAAAAACGGTATATTCGATAATTCTTTGTATATTAAAATTAGTTGAGTCTTAAATTTTGGAAAAGATATTAGAGTCGAAAAACAATTTTTACCAACTTTTGTTAACTTTTATTAAATTTTTGTGAATTAGATTTTTCTCAAAATTATTCCTTATATTAAAAACAATATTTTTTATAATCAAAAATTAGTTAGAAGCTAATATCTCAAATTTTTTAAGAGATATTTGAGTCGAAAATCATTTTTACCAACTTTTGTTAATTTTTTTTCGGTTTTTAATTTTTTGTACAAAAACTGTCAATTCGATGTTTCTCAACATTTTTCAGAATGTTAAAAACAATATTTCTTATAAGATAAAATAAGTTTGAAGCCTAACTTTCAAGTTTTTGAAAAGATATGTGAATTGATATTCAATTTTTACCAACTTTTAATAATTTTTTTTAGGTTTTTATTTTTTGTAAAAATACTGTCAATTCGATTTTTCTCAAAATTTTATGGAGATGAAATCATATTTTCTTTGGTATCACTTTACAATATGTTATATAAAATTTAATTCAAGTCTCTAGCGTTTTTGGATCGCTCGATATTTAGGGTTAACCAAAATGTTCACCTTTTTTTCAAACTGCTATGGTAAAAAAACCACCCACGCAATTTTTTTAAAGGCCCTTTCTACATCTTTCTGCTTTATTATCTGTTTAACAAAATTTATTTGAAATCAATATCTGTTCTGGTTCTTGAGCTATGGACGACGAAAAAACTTCGAGAACGTATGAACACACGCACGGGCAGACATCTTTCTAAAAATCTTCTATTTCGACTCTAAGCTCTTTTTTAATTTCGTAAAAAAGATGATGATTTTGCAAGATATCGAAATTTGAAAAAATATAATGTTTTATTTAAATTAAAAATAAAAACAACAATATTTTTGATCTTCAAATACTAATGAATTAGTTTAGGAGCTTGTGCAGAAAATAGGTTCATTAGTTTTTGAATAACACCAAATTTGAGAAAATTGGAATTATTGATTCTTTACCAAAATTCTTTATGGGAATTACTCTCATGTTTAGTTTTAAAAGAAATTACGCGAATCACCTCGAAACCTTTATTACAAAATTTTAAGTCAATCGAAGCAATACTTTGGAGTCTAAGTGCCAGGACAGACAGGCAGACGGAAGGAATCGAGGGACTCACTTTTTTTCGACTTTTCTATCATCGTTAATTTTAACTTTGATTAAAATCTTGAGTTCATAATTTTTACCATATGCAAAACTTGCCATAACGTTCCTTAATGTCGCAAGTAAAATTGTTTGTGTTTAACTGACAGAATTAGCCATATAGTAGTTTCTTATAAATCAAATGTTTGATACTTTTTCCAAAGTTAGTGCGTTTTTTTAAAAAAGAAGTTTTATTGTTGTTGTGAACAACATCTTGTGGTTCAATATGTCAGACATTACGAAAGAGAATGTGGCTTTTATAGCCGAGAGTATGAGACTCAATTCACGAATATCAACTTGCCAATGACCTCATCAACTCTATATGTCACCCACTACCCTGGAGACAATTCTTCACAAAATTCTCGGAATATTTAATTTCATTGACTCAGCAATTGAAGACAATTTTGGAAAAAATCATATTTTTTGACAGGGAGCATTTTTATCTTCAAAGCTAACTTAAGAAACAAACTTTCCAAACTTGGGGCTCAGAAAATCCGTAAGTTAGTGTTGAGAAGAGCATTTTTCTTTCAAAGTATGGATGGTAACAAATTTTCAGCCAACGGTGTATGATGAAAACCGATTTTTTTAAACTAAAATTTAAGATATGGGTTTTTGAAGAAAATTCCACTCAACTTAACAAATCATATTATCAGTCGTTTTGACAATGTCAATTGTCTAACCGTAAAGAACCGATAATATACCAATAATCCGAAAGTAATGTTAGCACTTAGGAGCAATATCATCCAAGCAACAGCAAAAGTGAGTTAACCACGAACAAGGTTCTAAAAATTAAAGTAACAGAAAGACGACGACGTTGTTCCTAATTATTGCAAATGTTTGCTCACCCACAAAGCAATAAAACATGGAAGAATAAAATGTTGTTAATTTTATTGCATTCAAATTTTCTTGAGTTCTTTTTCAATGTCAAATTAAACAAACAATAATTAATGTCCAAACTGTCTGAAGGTACCTAGTATCTGAATTTACATGAGAAGCTATTTGTTTTTTATTCAAATTATTAACTTTCGAACAACTTTTATGTTCCACCAGACAACCACTATCGATTTTCTTCTGCTCCTTTTTTTCTTTAATATTTTTTAGAAAAGTTAACAATCAGAAGTCCCCCCATTATTAATAATAATTAGTTTGTTTTGAGGTATATTAGTTCTCTAACAATATTATGGTTTGCAAATTCAAGTGAAGGTATTCATTACAGAAATCAAGAAATCCCTTTGTTTTGGCATCCGCTTCCGTTCATTTCAT
Source organism: Eupeodes corollae (assembly GCF_945859685.1). NCBI lineage: Eukaryota > Metazoa > Arthropoda > Insecta > Diptera > Syrphidae > Eupeodes > Eupeodes corollae. Next base: position 21,553,991 of record NC_079149.1, on the reverse strand, counting down.
TTAATCAACTTGCCTTGATATTTCATTAATATCCATTAATTTTCCTAGAATCCACCATCACGGCGTTATGACACGATGTCTAAGAAAAGGAGGAATTTTCGTCACTACAAAATTCAACAAATTTTGTTTGCCTTGAGACTTTGTAATTAAATACTACCTAACATACCTCTTCTATATGTACACAGTTTGCCATCAAGTTGTGTTGGTTTGAATTTGAAAGCTTTTACCATCAAAATAATTTTCTTTAATCGTGACATTTCTTTGAATGTTGTCAAAGTGGATATTCTTAAAAAGCTTTGAGTAATGGTGAGTCAACTGAAAGATGACAATCATTAGGATAATAGGAACCATAAAATCACCATTTTTTTTAAATTTCGTTTGTTAACAAAACCCTGATTAACCTTTAATTATTGTCTTGCGGGCTTCTTCCAGTATTTTCAGTGATAGACCAACTATTAAATTTAATTTGTTTTACAACACTCTCAACAGATCTAGATTTTATTCTAGTTACGTTTTGTAGGGTTATAAAAATAAAAAGGTCAACGTTGTGAAAAGTTTTAAGATGAAAGAATACACTAATTGGGTGCTTTATGTAAATATAAGACCTAAGGGAAAAGATGAAAACGTGAAATACAAAATTAAAATATTTTTATGATCAAGGATTAAGGATTTAATTTACAGAAGGGTATCTTTGAAAAATGTCAACTGAATATGAACCGCTTAATAGTAATTTGTTTCATAGGTTAAGGTTTTGGGGTAATAAATGCCCTTATAATGCTAGACTCAGTACTTATTGTAATTTGTGGGATATATTGAGCCTGTTTAAACAATTTACATTCGTGGAGTGCGCTTAAAATAGTTTGTACTTTAAAGTAGGTTCTAAATTCGAATCAAAAATAAACTGATGGACATTTTTAAACATGTGAATATTACAGCTTAATTGTTTAAAGGGAGAAATACGCGTTTTTCACACCTTAACATCCACAAAGGAACTTGGACTTCTCCAGATCAATCTACCGTCAACCAGATTGCGATGGACGCCAGACTCGCTTCCAGCATCATAGATGTCCGAACTTTTCGAGGAGTGAACATCGACTCGGACCACTACCTCGTTGAAGCCAAGGTAGCACTTCGGGTGTCTAGACAAAAGGCAAAACAGGGAGATGCTGGGAGAGTACAACGTCAAACGGCTACAATCACAAGAGATCGCCAAATCATTTTCCGACCGAGTTACAAGTAACCTCTCTCGAAGATTTCTGCCGCCAACACAACGTATCGAAAACCAGTGGCATCCGTGCCAAGATGCAATCAGAGAAGCCGCTTCTGATGTGCCATATCTAAGCTGAAGTCTATTAAAGCCGCTGGAGCGGATGACTTGAATACCAAGCTCATTAAAGCAGCTGGAGATAAGTTCATTAGGAGCATTCACCAACTTATCTGTAAGATATGGTCGAAAGATAGCATTCTTGATGAATGGAACATCAGTATTGTTTTCCCGATTCTGCAGGATAACAATAAAGATTTCACGCCGCTCCATAAAGGTTGGAAACAACTAAACAAAAGCTTTCGATGTCAAAAAAAATTAAAAAAAGAGGCTATGATGCGACCCACACTGATAACTTCCCATCCCGTCTGTCGATTTGTCTTGCTTAAAAGTTTGTCTTTATGTGCTAGTATCGATTTTACCAAATTTACGTACTATTTTTTATAGATTTTATTTTTTATGAAAAAACGGACTGTTGGGTTTTTATATAAAAATCACTGAATATTGAAAACAATATTTTCTGTAAAATAAAATAAGTTTGAAGCCAATATTTTGAATTTTTAAAAAGCTATTTGAGTCGAAAGTAAATGTTTACCAAGTTTTAGTATTGTTTTTTTTAGAGTTTTATTTTTTGTAAAAAAACCGTCAATTCGATTTTCTTCAAAATTCTATCGAATGTTGAAAACAATATTTTCTATAAGATAAAATTAGTTTGAAGCCAATATATTATAGATTTCAAAAGATATTTGAGTCGAAAATCAATTTTTACCAACTTTTGTTAAATTTTTTTTGGGTATTTAATTTTTTGTACAAAAACCATCAATTCGATTTTTTTTTAAATTTTACAAAAAAACAACAATATTTTTTGAAAGATAAAAGTAGTTAAAAGCCAATATCTACAATTTTTGAAAAGAAATTTGAGTCGAAAATCAATTTTTACCAACTTTTATAAATTTTTTTTTAAGGTTTTTATTTTTTGTAAAAAAACTGTCAATTCGATTTTTCTCAACATCTTTCAGAATGCAATATTTATTAAAAGATAAAATAAGTTTAAAGTCTAACTTTCAAGTTTTTGAAAAGATATTTGAATCCATATTCAATTTTTAAAAAATTTTGTTAATTTTTGTTCGGTTTTTAATTTTTTATAAAAAAAACTGTCAATTCGATTTTGTTCAAAATTTTACTGAATGTTGACAACAATATTTTTTTAACGATAAAAGTAAAATGAAGCCAATATCTCAAAGTTTTGAAAAGATATTTGAGTCGAAAATCAATTTTTACCAACTTTTATTAATTTTTTTTTAGGTTTTTATTTTTTTGTAAAAAAACTGTCAATTCCATTTTTTTAAAAATTTTATTGAATGTTGAAAACAATATTTCTTATAAGATAAAATAAGCTTGAAGCCTTAATTTCAAGTTTTTGAAAAGATATTTGAATCGATATTTAATTTTTACGAACTTTGAGTAATGTTTTTTTTAGATTTTTATTTTTTATAAAAAAAACTGTCAATTCGATTTTTCTCAAAATTTTATCACATTTTTAAAACATTATTTTCCGTTGCTCAAAATTGTTTTGGAGATGAAATCATATGTTAGTCGTTAAATTTAGGAGGTGACAAATTTTTTTTTCAGTTTTTTTGATTTAGAATAAAAACCGTTAGATAGATTTTTTTCAAAAAATATACTTCTTTGAGATCACGTTACAGTCTATTATATAAAATTTAATTCTGGTCTCTAGCGTTTTTGGTTCATAAGATATTAAGGGTTAACCAAAATTTTCACCTTTTTTTTAAACTGCTTTAGTAAAAAAACCACCAACGCAATTTTCTTGAGAGCCCTTTCTGCATCTTTCTGCCTTATTATCTGTATAACAAAATTTATTTGAAGTCAATATCTCTTCTGGTTCTTGAGCTATGGACGACGAAAAAAACGTCGCGAACGTACGGACGTACGGACGTACAGACGTACGGACGTACGGACGTACGGACGTACGAACGTACGTACACACGCACGCCCAGACATCTTTCTAAAAATCTTATATTTCGACTCTAGGGACCTTAAAACGTCGAGAAATGTCAAAATTTTCAATTTGACAAATCGGACCCATTACAATAACTTCCTATGGGAAGTTAACAAGGTGATGCGCTGTCATTCGATTTGTTTTTTAACATCGGCCTTAAAAGAATAGTGCAGAGCTCCCGCATCAACTCTGAATGCACTATTTTCAAAAGTTTGTCGAATTACTGGCATATTCTGATGACGTTGCGGGCCTTTTGTGAGTATGGAAATAGGGGTTGAAAACATGGGTTTAACAGTGAATTATAGTAAAATAAGAAGATACTGTCATCAAAAAGGGCATACAATACCGACACAGACGTCTCGGTCACAACGTCAACATCGACAGACGTACCTTTGAGGTAGTTAAAGACTTTGTGTCCCTAGGCTCAGGGATGAGATCAAACGAAAAACTACTCTTGCTAACCGCTGTTTCTTTGGGCTAAGAAGGCAATTGAGTAGTAAAGCCTTGTCTTGAGCGACCAAAGTATAAGACCCTCATCATTCCGGTCCTTCTATGCGGTGCAGAAGAACGTACTATGACAAAGACATTTGAAAGCACCTTGGGTCGATTCAAGATAAAAGTTCTTCGCGTGGTCTAAGGTCTCGTAACCACAAGAGTTGAGTGGAAGAGGAGATTGAACAACGAGCTGTCGTCCAATGACTGAGAAGGCTGGGTCACATAGAGCGCATGGAAAATAATGCTCCGACCCGAAAAGTCTTTGAAACCACGCCCACAGGACATCGAAGTAGAGAAAAACCGCGCCTTTCTTAGTAAGTTAGTAACAAGTATCTAAGATCTAGTCTCTTCTTTTATGAATTTTGTAATAATTAAGATTTAATTAAAATTCTCTAATTAGATTAAGATACAAAGTTAAATAATTATTCTCGTTAAAATGCATCCTTTTACAAGTTGCAGTATACAAATTAGGTCAATTTCCTTATAATGAAAATCTCTGTCAAAATTCTCAGCAGGATATTTTCTCTTCAAAAAGCTTCCTATATGCAATAAAAGCAATAAGCACTGCAATTGTAAGTATTCACTTCAAACGAATAAATTACCACAACCATACAAAATATAGCAGTTTTAATATCATTCAGAAATGAAGACAAGAACTAAGAAGACGATGGCAACAAACGACAACGGTGGCGTCAAGAATAAGTACTCGTAGTTCATGACATCTATTAAACTCTCTACACAAAGATGACTGGAAGAAAATAAACTTGGAAATTACTCTTTTATTCGGTAAAAGAAGTAAAAGAAGATACTTTTCCAAGTTTTTCCACTTATCACAGCAGTTTCTTCTTCATATAGAAAATATTTTTGACATATAATTGAAAACATTAACTACGTACGTTATCTCTACTAAACCTAATCCTTAGAGTGTGCTTGCAAAAGTCTCTTATGGTTTACTAAACCAATCCAAAATATTTTCACCCCACAATCCTGTAGGAAAATATACATAAAGGATATATGAAAGAGTGGCATCAGACGATTCATCCTGGATGCCATTATACTGTCAATAAACCAGATTTTCATTTAATGAGTTCGTTGTTGTCACTGTCACCAGTGCTGTCGTTGTGGGTGGATTTTGTTTTACTTTTCTTTTATTCTATAGAAAATGACGAAAAATTAAGTAAATGTTCTTCTTTTTTTACACAATTCTTTAGAAAGTAAGAAAACTATATGCAAGTATCGCAATTTCCAGTCTTGTGTTTTTAGTTGAAGAATGATTTACTTCTAACTATTCAGATGGTTTATGGGAGGTAAAAACTACACTACAGGTCAAATGATAATGCTTAGATTTTTTCTCCACTTAAGTAAAATTCCTACCATCATTAACGAAAACGAAATATACTGCAAGCACATATGAACAAGGACAAAGTAGGCGATATATCACCGGAAATCTTCAGAAGAAGTGAAAGTTTGTGACGAAATGCCGGAAATTGAAGAATTTGTTGGACGAATGTCCAAATCTGATTTAGCTTATCAATCCGATGGCTAGACTTCTCGTCCGTATGAGGGCCATGTAACAAATTACCTTCGCTCTGGGGTCTAGCCAACTACTGTAAAACAGTGTCGTTTTGTCAGACCGATTGCTCCTCTGGCCTTGTCGGAGCAGCATTTATATGTCTGTCGAAATATAAATACTGATCTAACCAGATACTGAGGTACTTCACTACACTTTTGCTCGCTAATGGCTGCCGTAAAGATCAAAGATGACGATCTTGGGCCAAATCTTGCACATATCCCTCGTCGGCTTAGCCAATGGATTCCGGAACAGTATTGTCTCCGACTTCTGCCCAGTTATTTTCAGCTTCCAGTCGTCGCAATATCGCTGAATCTTGTCGAAATCACGCTGCAAGATAATTCTAATAAATTCAAACTTTCAATCAGATCGTCAGCGTACGCAATTGTCTTTGTATGACTACCTATCACATTGCTGATGTAAATTCTGAAGAGAATCGGCGAATTTACCGATTCCTGTTGAAGACCATTGTTAACTAGGAATTTTTGTAGAAGTTATATTTCCACTTTTGAAAACAAACTTTCTACCGTTAAGAATATCATAAAGTATATACAACAATTGTTTGTTATGCCAAGGCTGCTTAGTTTTAGATAAAGGCTCTATAACCGTATGGTGTCAAAGGCATTTTCCAAATCAACCAGAACAGCACCTGTGCATTATTGTTTTGATTTATTTCATTGGATATCAATAGCGTTAAGACGTACCATGAATTGTGTCGTGACCCGCCTTGAGCCTGAACTGTTTATCCGGAATTATTTTTTTTTTCCGCAGCCCACTAGTCAGACCCGTACTGATGATATATTCAAAAACTTTGCTGATGATCGGAAGAAGACTTATCGACCGAAGCTTTGACGGGTTGGAGTTGTTCTTTCCCTTTTTCGGGAGAGGATGAACCACTGTGGTATAAACGTCAAATGCCTCCATCGGTAAATGTCTTAGTAGAACGTTTTATATACCATCGACGCCTGCTGACTTTTTATTTTTTATTGAATTGAAGATGAGCTTAAGCTCAACCTTCCTCACTAACAATTGACTTGCTCCCGTTTGCTCGGCGATTATGTTATTTGCCAAGAAATCGTCATTGAACCGCATAAAACTGTTCTCAGATCGAAATTGTGTAATATCATTGCGAAGGTAAAAGTGATTAAGTAGGGCCCTGTTTTCCAGGTCGTGCTTGGGGCGAATGCTTACATCACCTTGCACACATTTGCTGGAAAGCAGCTCCCACTGCCTCCATTTTTCTTCGGATCTTCAATTATGTAAAAGTTATCATCAAAAGTGGCTTCTTCTGGATCTATTTGCGCTGTCCTGAGTACGTCTCTGTTCTCCTTAGTTTTTTTGGAGTTGTGGATACGGAAGGTCATATATTCCAACGCATTAACCATCATGCCAAGGGTGTCGCACTTTATTACTAACTTTGCACCTCATTTGGGGTATAGCGTAAATGGGTCAAGAGTGCTTCGGATGAAAATGGCGAATTTGTAATGAAACAATGCTCTTCAATAGCTGGTTATCAGCTAGTTAAGGGGAGTAGAAATTGAATATTAATGATTTCGAAGTCTTGAGTATGACGTTTTCTGACTATATGGTACTTTGAGTTAAACTTATACCATCGGCATCAACTGGTAATGATTTGAGAAAGCTCAATTTTCTACCGAAAGTTTTATGGAAAGCGAACAAACCGACCGAATATCGACAAAATATGAAAAAGGATCTTCAATTTGAAGAAAACCTGAGTAAAGAGGACATTGGTAGAATTATTAAATCCTCGTATCCGTCATACCGACAAACGCTTGCTGCCAGAAGTAAAAGCATAGAAAAGTATTAAGACCTTGAATAGCAACTAGGATCAGATTCTTTGGATGACAAAACGGCCAATGTTTCAAAAGATTAATCATAACAAAATACTTATGTAACTCCAAGCGGGTTTCTAAAACGGCTAATCAACAGAAAATAATATTTTTGCTATAAATAGTATGGCTGAAACACCCTTGCAGCAGGAATAGAAGCCATTTGATCTATTCATAGATTTCAAGGCCGCTTTCGATACTATCGATAGAAGATCGTTGTTTTACAAGCTGTACAATAAGGGAGTGTCAGCAATATTTAGAAGATTGCTATTAAAAATGTATGAAGGAAATAAAGCTGCGGTGTGGAATGTTGAACAAAGATCATTTTGGTTTGAAACCAATTAACAATTTTTTCTTGTTAATCGACGACATCATCTACCGGGTGGGATAGAGTGTGTTAAAACCAAAATGAAAGCACTTCTGTTGGCTGACTTTTTGTTTATTCTCCTCTAAACATTGTTGTATACTGCAAATAGCTTTAAGGAGAAGATAAGGTTACTTTGGAAAAATGCCTTACAAACAATCTTGTTTTCAATAACGTAAAATACAAGTTTTCATTTCAGCCACTGAATCTATAATGCTGCATGCAAAGAAAACTTGGGGATGTAAAAAATTGGAAATTGTTGAAAAACTAATAAGTTTTATGTCAAAAGATGTTTTCAACTACTAAAAAACACTCCAAATTATATCGGCATCATTGAAACCGAATTGTCTTCGATCTTTTTTTAAAATGCTTAAGCTATTACATTGATTACCTTTTGAGAGTTATTGCCCTGTACACAATTCAAAAGTTCGAGAAATTAATGAAACTTGTTGAATTTTGACGATTTTGAAGAGATGTCAAAATTATCATCATCGCCAAATTAGACGAAAAATATTGGCGACTTCATGCAGGTCGTTCAACACATTCTTTTTGAAAGAAATTATTTTACTATTGATTCTAATCAAAAACTAATATCGGCTATATTAAAAATAAGATAAGAGTTGGTAAGACTACATGACGCTCCGAGACGATCTTCTAAAAATTTGTACGCTTTGCAACATTTCGGTAAAAAAAGACATTTTACATCTTATCTTAAAATGCTCAATTCTGAAAGAAATGATAAGAACCTTTCTTGGCACTGATGTATTAAGCGATGCAGAGGTAATATATCTTCTTAATTGCGATTGCGAAGGTAGTCAATATGACATCTGCGGTACTCAATATGACAATTTTGGTTAAAGGGAATTGAAACTACGGTTGTCATCTTGACTAATCTGGTAGTCAATGCGACAACCGCTGTAGTCAATATAGCAACTGCCGTGGTCAATACGACTACTGCGGTGGTCAATATGAGAACTGCGGTAGTCAATATGACAACTGAGGTAGTCAATATGACAACTGTGCTGCTCAATACGACAACTGCGGTACTCAATATGGCAACTGCGGTGGTCAATACGACAACTGCGGTAGTCAATATGACAACTGCGGTAGTCAATATGACAATTTTGGTTAAGGGAAATTGAAACTACGGTTGTTATATCGACTAATCTGGTAGTCAATACGACAACTGCTGTAGTCAATATGGCAACTGCCGTGGTCAATACGACTACTGCGGTGGTCAATATGAGAACTGCGGTAGTCAATATGACAACTGAGGTAGTCAATATGACAACTGTGCTGCTCAATACGACAACTGCGGTACTCAATATGGCAACTGCGGTGGTCAATAAGACAACTGTGGTAGTCAATATGGCATTGGCGGTGGTCAATACGACAACTGCGGTAGTCAATATGACAACTGCGGTAGTCAATATGACAATTTTGGTTAAGGGAAATTGAAACTACGGTTGTTATATCGACTAATCTGGTAGTCAATACGACAACTGCTGTAGTCAATATGGCAACTGCCGTGGTCAATACGACTACTGCGGTGGTCAATATGAGAACTGCGGTAGTCAATATGACAACTGAGGTAGTCAATATGACAACTGTGCTGCTCAATACGACAACTGCGGTACTCAATATGGCAACTGCGGTGGTCAATACGACAACTGCGGTAGTCAATACGACAACTGCTGTAGTCAATATGGCAACTGTGGTGGTCAATACGACAACTGCGGTACTCAATATGGCAACTGCGGTGGTCAATAAGACAACTGTGGTAGTCAATATGGCATTGGCGGTGGTCAATACGACAACTGCGGTAGTCAATATGACAACTGCGGTAGTCAATATGACAATTTTGGTTAAGGGAAATTGAAACTACGGTTGTCATATCGACTAATGTGTTAGTTAATACGGCAACTGCTGTAGTCAATATGGCAACTGTGGTGGTCAATACGACAACTGCGGTACTCAATATGGCAACTGCGGTGGTCAATAAGACAACTGTGGTAGTCAATATGGCATTGGCGGTGGTCAATACGACATCTGCGGTAGTCAATATGGCATTGGCGGTAGTCAATACGACATTTTCGGTAGTCAATATGGCACTGGCGGAAGTCAATACGAAAACTGCGGTAGTCAATATGACACGTTCGGTAGTCAACATGACATTTTTTTCTGAAAACCGGAATCTAATTTGACTATTTTTGTTATCATAATGACTACACAAAATTCAGTAGTCAATTATTTAAAATAAGGTTGTATTATTGAGTATTTTGGTATTCAATCCGAAAATTTGGCCAAATTTCAAGTTGAGTATCGACGATTGTTAATATGACAACCTTTTTTTCCTATGCAACAAGACACCAGCAAAAGATTTATGTTCACTGATTTATATTTTTCGTTTATATATAAAAAATTGTATCTATCTCTTCTAACTTTAAACATACCATTAACTATGAGTTAATTATGTCAATTGGGCAGACAGTAAAACCGTACTTTCCAGATGTCTGTATCTAAATATTTATTAATTGATATTTTTTTCCTCCAAAAGAGATCCTGTGATTTAATACACATTGTGCCACCTGAAGGATAAGGTCTATGCAAATGCTCCAAAACCACTAAGAGCCTTAAAAATGGTATACGTTAGATTATCGAGGATATGAAAATTATGGTGCTGCAAGATATAACCTTCATCAGTCGATTTGGAGTGTTATTAATGTTTATGCGTCGAAATGGCGACTCATAAATTTCCACACTACTCCAAACAAACGTTTACAGAATAATTCAAACAAAGCACAGATGGATTTTTGTTAAGAAAATCCATTTGTTAGATCCATAAGATAAATGTCAAGGAATGTTAAGAAAAGAAAAATTCACATATATCTTTATTGTATCTATGTATTTAGATAAAAACATACATAGCTAACGTGTGAACAAGGACGAATGAGGTGTGTGTTTTCTTGGATCAACAAACGTTAATTTTCAAGGATGAACAAAATACAAAACACTATATCTGATAACATTCGAATCTATTTATGTATTTTTCTTGTTTTTGAAGACATATTCAAATTTATTCCACATCCTTAATAGAAATTCAAATTTTTGTTTCCTTTCTTTTTTTTTTGTTTGTGTTTCTTCTCCTTAAAGTGGTTATTTTCATTTTTATTGATGTGATATCGTTAATTTAAGTTAATCGAATGTATGCAATTAATGGCACAAATATTTTGCCTAATGTGATGAAAACAAAATATATTCAGGATATCAACAACAACAACAACAAGAATCAAAGTTCACATGAATGATTTTTGTAATTACGCATAATACAGTAGGACTTAGGGTCGGTTTTTCCTATTCGGTTCAGTGGAAGAAAAATGAAATTCTAATGCGTAAACTAATGATCTGTTAGTCGTCAATATGGATTCCTTGAAGAAAACTTAAACTCTTAGAATATTTTGCATCAAATGAACCAAGAGTCAGTCACTTAAGTAGGGAGTGTTTTAGAAAATTAAGGAAGAATGAAGCTTATTTTAGGATAAGGTCCTTAAGAAGTAGAAGTAAGTTAATTTTTCATGTTTTACCAAAACTTTTTGCACACAAGTTTCTGGAAGTAAAAAAAATTACAAAATACACATACTAAATAAAATTATCTTCAAAAATTTAAACTCCAAAAAGTCTTAATTTATGATTGATGATCAACAAAAATCATCCCAATCGACCTCATTTTTATGACTGTAGGGGACGGAAAGAATAACGGGACCCTTTTTTTCGACTTATTTACCATCGTTATGTCCACTTTGATTGAAAGCTTGAGTATGAAATGTTTACGAATGAATTAAGTTTCATATAACAAGAATTTCATAACTGATGAAAAAAAATGTTCCACATACGCCTTGGTGTACCATTAAAAAACCTCATAAAATATGATCAATTTGGAAATAACTTAAAATGCACAGAGGTGCTGCTGGTAAAAGGTTTAAAAACTTTTGTTCATCAATTTGTGGTCAAGTCAACATTTCAAAAGGTGAAAAAGACTCAAACCAAAATAAATGTATCTAAAATCTATAAAAAATACGAAAAACTTTAAATATTTTATTAATTTAATGCACAAGCACAGGTGGTGGTGGTGGTAATTCAAATAAAAGTTCACGTAGATTGTCTACATTCCTATCTATATACCTTCAGTATATAGAACTTTCTAGACATTGGAATTTTGTCTATGCAACTGACGGCATATCAGTCTCTCTCTGTATTCCTATGTCCTTGTGTCTAACTACCTATACAAGCATATGTATATAAAATATCCTCTAACATCCTTTAGAATAAGGAAAGTATTGAATAGAAAACCTCTGCAAGATAAGTGGTTACACCACATTTCCTTTTACAAGAGTCGACAAAATTTGAATAGCAAAAAAGGTTTGGATCTTTTAAAGGATATAACGGGTGTGTAGGTAGAAATACTAAGATCTACCTATACATCAATATATTTTCAATCAATATATAGCACACGACTCTTTGCATCACACAGATATAAAATGAAGAATTTAAAATAAATGTCTCCAGTGGCCTGTCACAGTTGAATGGATGGATATAGAAAATGGAATAGTTTATTTGGTTCGGGAATATTTTAGTAGATTTGTAAAAAAAAAAAGAAATCCTTTAGAGACCTAGGTATAGGGATAGGTCTTGTATACAAGTATAACAAAAAATAAAAAAAATAGTATATTGTGTTGTGGATTTAGAGTGATATACCTTACACAAAACCATATTGGTTTGCGATGGGTTTTGAAAAAACGAATAAGTGGTTTCATGTAAACGAATGTTTGGTTGAGGGAAGAATAATTTGAATTTTTTGTGTCCATTTTTATTTTGTCTATTTTGTTTTACACAGAATTTAAATTAAATCCCTAGAGATGTATTGTTAACATTTCAGAGGTTTTAGACCTTACACAGCTTCTTAAAAAAAAAAGGTAGCTACAAAAATAAAACAATTTTAAACTTAAATGATATCCTAAGGAACGTTATAAATGTTAACAGATAAAGCCAGAATTGTACTCAAAATTCATAAGCTAATAAATATGGCTTTAAAAACAGACTTCCAACTCATTTATACTTTATTAAGACTATATTACATATTAGTTTGTCTTTTTCTAGACTAATATTTGTTTCAGTAAAAACTGACAAATTTAATTTCTAAAATATTTTTCATAAATTTCATATTTTTCAAAAGAGCCAAAGCTTTATCAAAAGATCAAAGCGAAACCAAAACATAACATAATATCGATGAATTTTAATTCAATAATCGCCCATGACAAAAGACTTTCACTTCTTAATTTACTCAAAAGTTCAAAACCCGATCGTTGTTTCCTTTCAGAGACAGAATTAAGCAGGAGGCAAAAACCTTCATTTGAAGGTTATTGAACGATCAAAAAACTTGACCGTCAACCCGGACATCTCTATTATACCCTTTATGGAAAGGATAGGTAGCTCCTGGTTGATGCGTTGATCGAATAATCAACGGTAGCGAAAAAACAACGAGGACTTTGAATGGCTTAAAGGCACTGTAATTCTTTTAAAACAGAGTCTTTCATTTAGCGCAGTTCCTTTGTCGTTTAGCGTCGATTTCATTGAATAATTTGGGGAACGAAAACTACAAAATATTGACGGGGAGAATATATGTACTTAACTAGCAATGCTGGCCAAGGTCTACAAAGAGCAATAGCTTATAATGCGGTTATCATTTGTGGAGACTTGAATGCTCCCCACCCTCACTGGGGGATAGTATTTTTAACCGAAACGGAAGTTTAGTTTATGACTGGTTTTTCAATGGTCCTTATTCAAACCTAGACCTCATTCCTTCGGATTGACCGACTTTTCCACGGTTTTCGTCCTACATTGACTTCTTTTTTTTTCAAACTTTAACAGTAATGAAACATCAAAATACTGTACAACGTTTGCTACTCCATCGGACCATGGATTGGTCATTGGTATCTTCATAAATGTACAATTCGGTAATTATTCTCCTCTTTGGGCACCCCTTAAAAAACCTTCTAGTAGCTTTAAAAACACTGATTGGGAAGCATTTAGGTTAAGTCATCACAATAAACTATAAAGAAACCTCATTGGTGGCGTAAAGAACTAGAACCATTCAGAAAGATCTGTCGCAAACTCTTCAACAGATCTAAGTACACTAGTTCTCCTTCTGACTGGGACTTATACAAACAAGCTCTAAAGCAATATAAAAAAGAATTAAGGAAGAGTAAGAGGTGTTCTTGGAAAAACTATTGTGGTAAAATAGAAAATACTTCAGAAGCCTCAAGACTCAGGAAAATTCTTTCAAAAAGTCCAACAATACCCAGTGCTTTAAAGACACAAGCAGGCACGTGGACTATCACAGATGAAGAATCTCTTAATCTGTTATTAGACACCCACTTTACAGGTAGCTCTAACATACTCAACGACTTAACATCAGAGTCTCTAGCTTCTACAAGCGATTAAATTGATCTTAAAACGCGGGAAAAACTGCAATGGGCCATAGACAGCTTTGATCAATATAAATCTCCAGGGCCAGACGGAATCATTCTGGCCGAACTACAAAAATTCTCAGACATGATCATTCTACGATTGGAAATCATTCCGACAAGCTGTTTAAGGTTGAGATATATTCCCAAAGCCTCAAGAATGGCAAAAGAAGTCTTCATTCCTAAAACAGGGAAACCCTCAAACGTTAACCCTAAACATCTAAGACCAATCAGCCTATCATCCTTCCTCCTTAAAACCTTGGAAAGGTTGATTGAAATTTATATCAGACATAATTTAAAACCATGTCTCATTTCCACAGCTCAACATGCTTACTCTAAGGGAAAATCAGTAGAATCAGCACTCGCTGGTACGTAATATTGAATATTCCCTCGAATACAAAGAATATAACTTAGTAGCGTTCCTAGATATGGAAGGAGCTTTCAACAACGTCAGTTACCAGGCAATCGGAACAGCAATAGATAAGCTGAAATCATAGAAATCACTCATAGATCTTATAAGTCTCATTCTCAAAAGCATTACAATAACTTCTAGCATGAGAAGTTTTACTACCACCAGATCGGTGAATCGATTCACCCTCCAAGGTGGAGTCCTTTCGCCTCTTTTATGGAACATGGTAGTAAACGACCTGCTTAAATCATTGGAGCAGGGGGTTTCAGGTTATTGTATCTATATCTGGGAAGCACCCCCAAGTTCTCTCGGAACTCCTACAAAATGCCTTAAATAGGCTTACAAAATGGGCTAAGCAATGTGGCTTGGACGTCAATCCACATAAAACAGAATTAATACTCTTTTCGAGAAGATATAAAATTCCTCAGATAAGCCCACCCAAGAGTAAAGGAATACCATTAAGCTTTTCCGATCAAGCTAATTATTTGGGTCTCATTTTAGACAAAAAACTAAATTGGAAGGCAAATGTTGATAAAAGAGTCAAAAAGGCTACTGTAGCGCTTTTTACTTGTAAAAAGGCCATAGGATCAAAATGGGGCTTCTCCCTTAAAATAACCCACTGGCTATAGACTTCGGTAATCAGGCCGATACTCATTTATGGAGTTGTCGTATGGTGGACCGCACTGGACAAGATGGTAAATCTAAATAAGCTCATCAAAGCTTAGCGGTCAGCAGGTATGTTCATCAAAGGAGCACTTCGCTCAACACCAACCGCAGCACTGGAAGTGCTTTTAAACCTAACACCACTTGACATCTTTTCTAAAAAGGTGGCTGCCAACTCATGTGTAAGGCTTAGAGCCACCTCTCAATGGACCAGTAACAATACTGGACATACTACTATTTTAGACAGTTTCAGATCTATCCCAGATCGCTTAGACTATACCACCCTAAAATGGTATTCGGTAAAAGCTTCCATGTCTGTCCATCCCTTCAAGATCCTCCTGGGAAGAAGAGGGACCCCTGGAAGACGATGCGGTACACTTCTATACTGACGGTTCAAAGACCGATCACGGAGTTGCAAGTGGTATCTATCCTATAGACTTCCCAATCAATGTAGTGTATTCCAGGCAGAAGTAATGGAAATTAAAAAGGCATTATCCTGGCTCAAAGAAAACGTTATATCTTGCAAGGATATACGAATCTTCTCGGACAGCAAAGCCGCTCTTAAATCTCTCCCGTCTGTCTCCACATAACATAGGAACACCACTTGCTACATGCAAATATCTTCTCAAACAATATGTTCTAGAATTAAGAAGAGTACCACCTGCCTAGCAACCAAGCAGTTATGGCCAAGCATAGACTTAAAACGGTCAAAAGGCTTGATATCCCTGAGCAGACAAAGCATAAGCTCTACAATTGGAGTAATAACAGGACACTGCCTAATAGGAAGGCTGCATGGACGAGGAGGAAGAGGAAACAGTCCAACACCTTCTATGTACATGTCCAGCACTCTCCATTAGAAGGAATAACTTTCTCGGTAATCCCTTCTTCGACAACACTAGTAAACTGGCAACGATTGACTTAAAATGTCTCTTTTACTTTATTAAAAGTACAAAATGGTTTGTTTAAGTTCATTACTCTCCCATGAGTAACCTCATTAGCGGTATCACAATGGACCCTTGAGGTCTAAGTGCGTCAATGACATCTGGACAGCCATTCCAACCTAACCTAACCTAACCATGCCCAAAATATATTTTAAACATACAAAATTGAAAATTTTAAAACATCAGATTTTCGTGAAACTTCACTCTTTTATTATTTTTAACAAAACCCATCAGCTTTAGTTTGATATCGATTTTATTGATGAACAAACACTTTTGTTCCGAACTGCATATGAAAGCACATCATCTCCTGTCAGTCTTTCAGTACTTTTTCTCTATGAAAAATCCATTTCTCAAACAAAAAACAACGCACATTAAGTTATTCATAACTTATTCCATGATCATAATTCATTTTCTTCAAACTCATCTTATTTCAAATAATGTACGTGAAATAACAACTATTGAAGTTTAAAGAGAATAACATCTTTTTCTTTGGCAACTACTGGATTACTAGATGTGAACGGATGAACACCATTATCAAGATGTCAGTCAGTATTTTGATACTGATTTTTTTCGTCTTTCAAAAATAGCACCAAAAATCTACTATGTACATCGCTATTTCAAAATCATGCATTGTATAGAGTAACGTAGCGTTGCATTGGAGATTTCCCTTAAAAACGAAAATTGCTAACAGCATCGCAAACATTGATTTTCTCCTCGATATCCATTATGCAGTATACTACATCTTTTTTTTTGAATCCCTCTAAAAAAGACCCTTCCACCCCCTCTATCTCAGATTTTCATCGGATTTGATGCATTTTGCCACATATCTTGAAATTTTCAAAAGCTTGAAAATATATTTATGTACATTTTTTCGTCAAAAGTCAAACAAAATAAACATCAGAGATTTGATTTATTGCATCACATAAATATGAACCATCATACATAAATTTCTCTAGAGAGAGCGATAGAGATTTAGAAAGGGAACGAGGGAGAAGGAACGACTGAAAAATGTAAACTACGGAAAAAACAGCTTTAACTGTGTAAATCCTTGAGGTTATGGACATTGCCAGAGGGATATTCATGCTCGAAGATAAATGATGAGATTTCTCAAAAAAAGATAAAATATGTTTGAAATTGGGGCTAGCGCCGATCCAAAAAGATTCAAAGGCCCGTCTGGCCAGTTTAAACCCGAATTTTTCCTTTTTTTCTTAATGCCATTATTTTTGTAATAGCATCTTATATTTCTTCAAAACATCCTTTGGTGACTTTTGGCAACGGAAAATAATCATAAGAATAATAATTGGTTGGGGAATTTCTGATATGAATTGAGGGAAAGATTCTACAAATTGAGTAATGAAAGTCCTTGGAGATGAGAATAAGCCATATCTTCTTCTTTGTGTGTATATCCTTGAAGTCCTTATATGCGGGCGTATTTATAAAACTTTCTGGTTTCTTAGTTTTATTGTTATGAATCCTATTAAATTGGTGTGAAGTGTGCAAGTTTAGGAAAGCTTAAACCTAAGATCTATGTTATACGTGATGAACGTTATGAGCGATGAAGATGGTTATAGACATTTTAGGGAAATATCACGGTTTACGGATATGGTGCGAAAATTGCCATCGGAATTTTTATATTCTATTTTGTATTTATTTTTATAGCACAAATAAAGATTTATGGTATATGCGTTTAGTTCATTTACGATATCGCTCGATTGTCTTTTGGCACGCATTGGATGGAGCTTTTATATGGAAATCACGAACAGGAATGTACTTAGGTACTTTATTTATTTTACTACCTTAATCGAATCCACAAAAGGAAATTTAAAGCCAAAGTATAAGGCGGCTGTGTTTCCATTTGAAATATGAAAACTTACAAAATAAAGGTGTCTTTGATTCTTTATGATAGCAAATTTAACTTAACCTTTGTGAAGTTCAACTTAAAGTTGATCAGAAAAAATAAGAATTAATGTTTTTAATTATTTGACTTAATGGTCGTTGGTTAGTATGAAAATTGGATCCATTACATAGATTAAAATTATTTTTTAAATGGCATTCATTTTGACTTTTGTCATATGAAAAACAATGCTATAAATGGACAAAAAACCAAATGGGCTATAAAGACGTCAATAGCTGGAATGCATATGCATAAGAAATTTAAATCATAGAAAAATCATAAGCAATTATAATTAAGGATTTTTGATTAAGACGGCGGCGGCGGTGCTGATAACAAGATTGCCTTTTTAACTTATTTTTGAATTATAAATGCATCGCAATTTATTTTGAAATTTGAAGATAAGACTTTTAACGCAATAAGGTTTATAGAATGTTTTCATGAAAAAATAATCTGCATGTGTCATTTGTATATATTTAAGTGTATATGACAGCGTGCGCCGGTACTGACCTCTTTTAAAATGTATTTTTATATTTTTGTTTCGAAATACATTAAGAAACTTTGACAAAATACATTTCAAGACTATTTTATTATTTTATTTTTCCTGAAATGTGAGAATCGAAAAATTTAGAAAAATTTAATGAAAATCTATTGGTTCGTTTTTGAGAACATTTGAATTTTCGACAAAAAGGGTGTATGAGGCTAATCCCCATACAAACTGTTATTTTTAGTCTTAAACAAAATGAGATAAAAACACATAACTCTAATTTTCTTAAGACCTTAACTTCCAAGTTTAAACTCAATCGACCCAATGGTTAAGACTGTAGTAACGAGGATAGATAGGAAAACAGATAAACGGAATCTAGGGACCCATTTTTTAGGACTTCTCTACAAAGTTAATGTCATGTTGATTAACATCTCGACGACTTAAAAGAAATCTATGAACAATATTTCAAATGTGTGTTTTTTGTCATATATATTATGCACGCACTAAAGAGGTTAATAATTCCCTTATAATGATTAGAAACAGTGCGAGCAATTAGGAAAGGGGAATAGGATTACAAATGAGAAACCGATGCACATTGATGTTGAATGTCGGCACATTGTAATGAGTAGGAAATATGTACAACATTGGGCATTTCTAGCACTACGGGTATCATTTTTAGAGCTCTTTTTTGAATTCTATCCAGAAGACTCAAGTAAGGGGAAGGTTTCGCCTTTTTTAGGGACAGGCTGGGCAAATGCAGTTTTCCATCCACTCGGAAAGAGGCCTGTAGAATAGGACAGATGGAAAAGCTTACACAGTTGTTTTTCCAGCGTTGAAAAACACATCTTTCAAAATAATAGCGGAAATATTATCTCAGCCAGCGGATTTATGAATATCAGAACCTTTTAGTACTCAAGCAACTGTACGAGTGCGAAAAAGGATTCGTCCTATGGAATAGTTTACGCTTTCAAGTACACGAGGAGTCATGTCACTCATTGGCAGCATCGAATTAACAGCAAACTGTGCTGCAAGCAAATTTTCTTTGATAATTGAGCTTACAAAAGGAGTGTCATTAGAAACGAGCGTAAGAAATGACGATGACGTAGTGTTGAGAATATTTTCTGCAAATGATCCGAAATTTGTACTACCTTTGGGACTTTGTAGTATTTTTTGCCGTAATTTCTGGTCGTGCAAAAATTCAATACGTCCAATATATCCGTTACAAGTCTTTCTAGCTTGTTTGAACTTGTTCCGGTTTTCCATAGCAGGGTTGGCTTTATAAATCTGGAAACTTACATCTTTCATCCTAATAACTTTTTCACAGCTCTTCTTTAGGTTTGATAGATTTTACCTTATTCGGGATAAAATTTCTCATTCCTAAAAGAATTAAGTTTGTAACCATATCTGCGCTGGAATCCACGTCACTATCGAGGAAGCAAAGTGACCAGTTAAAGTTCCTGAAATAGTAGTTGAGACCGTTCCAGTTGGCTTTCTCATATTGCAATTCGTAGGGTTTTTTTTTCTCTAACTGGGGTTTTTTGGCATGAAAAATTAGCAGATATTACAAAATGGTCTGGTGTGCCTAGAGGTAATAATACACTAACCGCAAATTTATTAGGATCAGAGGTAAGAAACAAGTCTATAGTGTTAGCGGACAAACCAGGAATTAGAGTTGGCTCGTCAACTAACTGAGTCAGGTGGTTTGACTTAACAAAAATCTTTACATACCTTCCTTCGGATGTTGACTGAGCAGAATAGCGCATCCAGCAAAAGTATTGTGTAGATTGAAATCGCCCGCAATAACGATTACATTGTGTGGAAAATGGGATACAATTCTCTGGATAGAGTCGGACAGCGCATTTAATTCGTTAGAAGTCGAATTTCTATCCAGACTTGGGCTACGATAAATAAAACATGGATGGTAAATTTAAACTATATATAATTAACATTTGCGTTGGTGCACTGACCATATTGTGGTAGAAGTTAATAGGCAACATCATTATGTACATATGTATACTGCTAGATTATGGTGAGAAAAGAATATAGGCACTAAGCTACTCGTATTACCGAAAAGGTTATTCTCAGAGTGATAGGTGGTTTCACCAACCTGAGTTTAGCTTAGTGCCAAAACAGCTGGCTTGTTCAAAACAGTATGAACGTAAGAAGCATGCACATTTTTTCTAAGCCCTAAGTTTAATTTCGGAAATATGAACTAACTTAATTTTCTACCAAACTCACACTGATAATTTCCCATCCCTTTTCGTGTTTTGTTAAAAACACGAATTAGTTGAATTATTCATAAAAATTTAAAAATTACCAACAATATTTTGCATATAGAGAAATTCTTTGATTTCAAAATCTATTTTTGCTAACGAGCTTGTTTGTCGAAAAATAATCTTGAAAAATTTTATTTCCTACGTAAGCAAATACATATACAAATTTTGAACAGCATGCAAATATTTTGAAGATATTGCTTTCATTTATTCACGAAATGGCGATTCGGTTCTAAATGTACTTGTACATTACACTTTTCGTAAAGTTATAAATTTCGCTAAGTTTTACACTTCTTCTTTTATTTCCTTTTATGAAAAAGTACGAATGATTTAAATAAAGGTGGCTCAGCAATAATCTTCCTCTTTATTGCTCTCCTTACGCCTCGTGCAACAACATTTTTGTAAGTTTAGGTTAATCAATAAATTTTATCATAATTAAAGAAAGTGAGTTTTATTCGGTTATAATACATACGATTGATAATTAGTGAACCCGGTTCACGCAAGATTATTAAAATGCTTAACACTAATAAAATGGACAACAACGAAGACAACCCCAATAACTGTAATAACGCTACAGCACCTTTACCAGCATTGGAAGATGCACCAAAAACAATTACCCGAGTTGCAATCCGTATACCTCCATTTTGGCACGAGAAGCCCCAAATATGTTTTGCGCAATTCCTAAGAATCTAAAGATTCCTCAAAATTCAACACCATCATCGGTGCAATAGAGTCTCAAGTATTGACTCAACTCTCTGATGCGGTATTAAATTCACCAAGCGAAAACAAATACGAGAATCTGAAATCACTGAGCATTGAGCGATTCGGAGATTCTGAACAACGTAAGATCAAAAAACTACTCTCTGATGTCGATCTTGGCGATAAGAGACCATCAGAGCTTCTTAACCAACTTAGAGCTAGGAGGTAATCGACGAATTTCTTAAATCGTTGTGGTTACAACGTTTACCTAAACAAGTACGCGCCATTCTACAAGCTTCAAATGAAGAGCTTTGTCTAAATTAGCTGACAAAATTATGGAAGTTGGCGATTTTTCTCATACTTCAGAAGTAAATGCAGTGCAACGAACACCATCTCAAGCTTCCCTAAATGAACTTTCCTTACATCAACTACAACAAGAAATACATTCAATTCGCAACCAGTTAAATGAGTTATTAAGAAAATCACAATGTGACAGCAGTAATCTAGCTTTCGCCAGCCTTTTTCGACTCGCTTTTCACGGTCAAAACAAAAAAGAAACGATAACTACTGCTGGTTTCACAACATGTACGGTAGTGATGCAAAAAAATGTCGTGAACCTTGTACTTTCAAAAGAGAATCAAAAAACTAAAAGCGCTCTCGTTGACCACGGCAACAACAAGTAAACAACGCGTTGGTCAACAGATCGACAGCGGGGCAGACATTTCAGTTCTACCTCCTTCATATAGTGATCGATTCTCACCATCGAAGAACGCATTGCTAGCGGCAAACGGCAGTACAATAAAAACATACGGAGAAAGAAGACTTACACTGGACCTTGGATTGAGACGAGCATACACGTGGACGTTCATTGTAGCATCATGACACCAATCATTGGGGCAGACTTCATAAGTCATTATGAAATCATGATAGACCTCAAACGAAATCGACTTATCGACAGCACTACAAACACCGAATCAAAAACCAGCAGCTCAGTTGTTAATGAGGTAATTGTAAAAGCTTTCAATAATAATCAACCTTTTGCTTATATTCTCGTTGAGTTTCAAGAACTGTACGTAAAGTCAAACAGACGACCAGTGAGTAAATCAACAATAACGCATCAAGTTGAGAGCTGCCCAAAAATAATTCCAGTATTTGATGGAACAGGGCATGTGTCGCCCTTCTAAAAGCAACTGGGCTAGTCCATTGCACATGCAGCAGAAACCAGGCCCTTAAGAATATCACCATTCCAGACAAATATCTTATTCGTGCAAGATTTTAGTAACATCTTGGAAGGTAACACAGTCTTTTCAACGATTGACCTGGAGAGAGCTTTTCATCAAGTTCCTGTTGGGCTGAAACGGCAATTACTACACCATTCGGATCGTTCGAATTTGTGTACATGATGTTTGGGTTAAGGAATGCTGCAAAAAACATTTCAGAGGCACATGCACGAGATTCTACGAGGATATGAAGACTTCGCACTTTCTTGTATAGACGATATTGGGGTTGCAACGAAAAACATAGAGGAGCACGAAAAACATGTCAAGCTTGTTTTCCAGCGCCTAAAGGATTATGGACTTAAAATCAATCCATCTAAATGTGTTTTTGGACACTCAGTGATAAGGCTCCTCGATCATCAAATCAACTCTCAGGAAATCAAGCCACTCGACTCGAAAGCTAAGGTAATTTTGGAGATCAAAAAACCTTTCATCGCCACGGAACTTAAAAGCTTCCTGGCAATAATTAATTTGTATGCTCGGCATACCCTTTGGGGAAGTTCTGTGATCAACGAACGAGGTTGGATGGGAGGATGTGCTTCATGTTACTTTAGTAAACAACCGTAATTTATTAGTGGAGAATTGTAGAGTTTCCCCTTTGAATTCGTTTTCGGATCACAAGTGGATTCTTTTTCAAATTAATTTCGTGTCGAAAAACCTTCCGCCTTACAAATGTCCCAAAAGAACTGACTGGACGAAATTCAGTCAAATTGCGAGTTCCAAACTAAGCAACTTACCGAATCTTACTGAATCGATAGGAGACCTTGAATCAAAGGTGAAAACCTTTGAAACTTCTATAAGTAAAGCTTTTAAAATCTCTTGCCCAGTTAAATATAGCCGTAAAACCCTTCTTGGTGGAATGAAGAACTGTCCAGTTTTAGGAAAATGACGAGGACAATTTTCAATATCTGCCACAAACATAAGTTTTACCAACCGTATAAAGACTATCTTAAAATTTACAAGCAAGCCCTGTCATCAATCTGTCAATCAATCGAAGACATAAAGGACTCCGCAAGGCTCAGCAAAATTTTATCGAAGGATACTTGTAATCCTTCATTTCTAAAGAAGCCTGATGGAACCTCGACAGCCTCTCCAGCCGAATCTTTTGAGCTACTGATGAAGACGCACTTTCCGGGTTGCGAGAGTTATAACCCCGAATCGCTTGAAACCACAGAGCTAAACGTAGCCAGGCATGGATGGCATACTGCCAGTTATGCTTCAAAAGTTGCATAACTTCTCAAACATGTGCCAATGTCGTGGAGACAGGTCAAAGTAGGTTTTATTCGGAATGTGGGTAGGCGAGGTCACGAATCTGCGAAGGATTTCAGACCAATAAGCTTAACATCTTTTTTGCTTAAAACCTTGGAGCGCATTCTTGATTACCATATAAGAGAAATCCTAGTTGGACGACCTCTCGAAAGATCTCAGCATGCTTATCTTAAGGGAAAATCTACGGAGACTGCCCTCGATGAGGTAGTGCGTACTGTAGAACAAACAATCCATTAGAAGAATCGCTTGTTAAGTTCGGTGTAGAAGACTCCATTCGAGAATGGATTATTTCCATGCTCAGTGCTAGGAAGATTCGAGCCACTCTAGGCGATACAATCGCAACAAAACACGTGAGTAGGGGAACACCCTAGGGTGATGTACTTTCGCCTCTTCTATGGCTTCTGGTCATGGATACAATTCTCGTTAAATTAGAAAGTACACCTCTGTGATTAGTGAAATCACGGAGTCAGCTTTGAAGAAAGTTAGCAACTTGGCCACGAGTTGTGGATTAGGAGTTAACCAAAGTAAAACTGAGCTGTTGCTCTTTACCACCAAAACTAAAGTACAGCCCTACCTCGACTCAACGGTCAAATCGTATCATTGTCTTCCAGTGCAAAATATTTGGGAGTTATACTCGCCCCTAACTAAACTGGACACTAAATATTGAAGTACGGGTTAAGAAGGCCTGTGTTGACTTCTACGCCTGCAGCAAAACTTTCGGCAAAAAGTGGGGACTTCAGTCGAAGATTATTTTATCGACGTACACAGCCGTAGTACGTCCAATCTTAACATATGGTTCGATTGTATGGTTGCCTGCTCTTAGCAAAAGAAGGTTCAGAGCACCACAATCGACCTTTTTATTAAAGGTCAGCGCTATTAGGCTGAAGGAATCAAACAGCTGGTTGTCAAAACCTTATGGTCACAGCAACACTACGAAATTGATTCCCTCAGATATTTTCTCGGTAGACACTGACTGCACTCCTACTTTGAGCCTTAGTAAGGGTTTTAAGGTTATTTTCCCATCCAGAGAAGATTGGGAGGATGACATCGTGTCGATAGGTTTCGACACAACCATCTTTACTGACGGCTCAAAGATGGAGTGCGGAGTTGGTTCTGGGATCTTTTCTGAGTCCCTAAATGTAGCCAAATCCTTTAGGCTTCCTGACTTTGCTAGCGTTTTTCAGGCTGAAGTGCTGGCAATAAGGGAATTATTAAGATACTTAAACAAAGCTAAAACCAAAATCTCATCTTAATTGGTCCAGCAATGTTCCGATGAGCTTGCGAGCCTGAATATTAACCTCGGTGTCACCCCGATCTGAGTTCCGGGCCTTAGTAATATCGTTTGAAATGAACGGGCTGACGAGCTAGCTTGGCAAGGATCGGCCCTTCATAGCTCACTTGCGGAAATGGTTAACATTCCTCTTGGTGCTATGAAGGGTAAAATCTTTTCTATCTACCAAACTGAATCAAACCGAAGGTGGAGCAATTTATTCAACTGCATTATATCTAGGAAGATATGGCCCACCTATAATAAAACCCGTACAAACGAACTTCCATGCTGGCCAAAGCAAGACATAGCCAGGATTGTTGCGGTTTGTACCGGACATTGGCCTATAGGAGTTCATGCAGAGAAGTTGGGTATCTCTTACAACACCTTTTGCCGTAGCTGTAGTGACCAAAGAGAGTGAAACGATAATCCATTTCCTTTGCAAATGTCCTGCTTTGGCAAACACTAGAATGAAATACTTTGGAAAAGCATTTTTTCACGAACTTGATGAGCTATCTGAGACAAAGATTAGAGACCTAATCTTTTTTCTCAATGCGACAAAATGGCTCTAACATAATCGCTATGAAGCTTCTCTATAAATCTATCCCTTTCAATCAAAGTCAAACGAGTTTTTGTTAACAAAACGGCGCA
Organism: Eupeodes corollae; assembly: GCF_945859685.1. Taxonomy (NCBI): domain Eukaryota; kingdom Metazoa; phylum Arthropoda; class Insecta; order Diptera; family Syrphidae; genus Eupeodes; species Eupeodes corollae. Next base: position 21,528,077 of record NC_079149.1, on the reverse strand, counting down.
CTACAGCGCTAATTGGATCTCAGGCTAGGTTGCCTTGAGATCGCCATTTCTACCTACCTATGATTAATTTGTATAGGTCATTCATACCTCATGCTGTAAATAATCAAATGATCTTAGAAAAGCTAATAAACGGCAACATCAAAAATGATAAAACGCCAATTAAATGGACAAGTGAATCTGAAGTTGCATTTGACAGATGCATCCTGTTTTAGATGCACCCCTTTCACTAAGTACCGATGCGTTAGACGTCGCTATTCAGAACGGTTCTCCATCAAGTCGTCAATAGAAGTTTGCAACCAATCGGATTTTTTTCTAGGAAGCTCATAGACAGACAATACAAGTTTAGTGTGAATGACCACGAGTTGCTGGCAGTCTACGAGGGAGTAAGCCACTTCAGACATTTTCTCACGTTTGCATTAAACAGATCGACAGAATCAGCTTCACTTAGACGAATTAGACAGCTCGATTTTATTTCACAGTTCATCACTGACTTGAGGCACATCGATAGCAAAATGAACACGGTCGCTGACACTTTATCCCAAATAAACACAGTACTCAAGATAAAGTCCACAGTGAAAGAAGCATCAACCATAGCCGAAGAGCAATGGAATGACCAGGATTTCTCGAATATTATGAGTGAAGACAAATATTGTTCAACATCATTTATAGTAATATATAACTTCCATAACGATATATCTAGAATCGAATATCAACTTTTACCAATTTTGCGTAATATTTTTGTAGATTTTAATTTTTGTGAAAAAAACGACTGTTGATTTCTTATAAACATTTTACTTAATTTTGCAACCAATATTTTCAATAACATGAAATTAATTCAAAGCCAATATCTTAAATTTTTAAGAAGATATTTGAGTATAAAAACAATTTTTTATTATAGACAACAAATTTTTTAAAATTATTAAATTTTGATACTTTGAGAATTTATAATAAATTAAATAAGGTTTTTCAATGATTTAGAATTTCAGTTCGTTCTTGTTTTAACTTTGATGATGAATATCTTTTGGTTTATTATTTCTCTAGAAAGCCCTGCACTTGTTCATGATACACTCGGGCGTATACGCATTTTTTTCATTTTTTTTTTGAAGATTCATTACATTTTTAATAAAAACTATACCCCTAACTTTAACTCTATTAAAAAAATTAAATAACGTCTTCCAGATCAGTTTTTAACACACATATTCCATCATAATTAATTATAACAAAAATCTTTCCTACAATAAAATTACTCCTTGAATTTTGTCAATAAACTAAACACACTGTCAGTTTTTTTTAATTCTTAGGATAAAAATTTAGGCTATTTAAAGTGTACCTATCTTGATATATTCATATTCCTCTTAATATTTAAACTTCAAACATAATGAAAACTGAAACTTTTACCAAGAACCTTTCATTTCATTTAATTTTTGTTGAGAACAATTTAAAGTGTTCATTTTCTTATGAACATAGAACACACATATTGATGTACAATGTTCCTACGCACATCAATAAGATTTTAATTGAAAATTATTTCCCTTTTAATGAGAAATTAATTAAAGAATCTATCTTCCTTTTCTGCCTACACCTCCACATATTCAAAGATATCAGATATAGTAAACTATAAAAACTTCAATTTTATTAGAATTTGTTGTGCTGTGTAGGTTACTTCAATAAATAAATATTAGCAAAATTCTATCAATAATAATAACTCCTTTCTATATCCTTTTCTCGGTATCGGTATCGGTATCTTTTCAAAAAGCATATAGTATCAGTCCGGTATAAGTTGGTTTGTTGTGAAGGCATTCTGTAAAATAAAGCCATTATAAAGGTATACAGTGGTATTGATTTCGAATGCAAATCTCCCTCACTACACAAAACCCTTATGTCTTACTCTATATTTCACTATAGATACAAGTTGAGTCGAATCAAATCGAGTAGGTATGTATATTTGTTAAGGCAATACATATATCGACCTATGTATCTGTAGATATGTTTTTGAGAAACTCTCTGGGTATAGAATCTCGACTCTATAACATGTTCAATGTTCAGTTTGTCTTTAATTACGAATAAGGTTTTAGGTCTATTTGGGTTTCACTTTCAATACTTAATTACATTCGGTCCATACACTATAAACCATAGACCATACACCACCGACCATACATGCACCGCATCATTGATGATGGTAAGTCGTATTGCTACATGGACTACTGAACTTATGATATATGTAATAAATTGGACGATTAGTTTTCTGGTTTTGGAAATCAAGAGGCAATCAGAATTGATATGATATAAAATATTGAATATAGATACATAAAGGTGCCAAAGGGCATATTTATTCTGGTTTCGGTTTATGATTTTGAAATTTCTCTCTCTTGTATCTTGAAAAGAATCTTTCTGGATGAAAAGGTAAAATCCACAAATGAGTTTATTGATAAAATCCCAACAAAATATAATTTCCGGAGGTTATTTTCCAAGTAGCAAAATATTGAAATACGAAATATGTACATTTATACAAACGTGAAAATAGAACCAGGCTCAGGTGGTGTGCCAAGCTGGGGCCTAGAGGCTTATAACAATTTACCAGCCTTGTTGTTTGCTTGGTTTTGGTGGTCGATATAGAAATTAGGGTTTGAACTTGAACCTGAGAAAGTATTTCAAATGGAATGTCCTGTTTGATAACCCAATTCAATGGCCTAACATAGACACAAATTTATTCAAATTTAGTTAAGTTTTTTGTTAGATAGGTTCCTGATTTTTATTCGATTTTGTTTAATGGAATCCCAACTCTAACCTCAAAGTAATCTTATCTCAAAAAAAAGGAAGGGTAAATTTCTTACAATCTGTGTGACATAAGTAAAATAAATGCAAAAGGATATCAAACCGGAACGTGGCAATCCAGACATCTTTATAACAATCAGTCTTAATGTTTATTTACTTTAAACCTTATCTTATTTACCAACAACAACAAAAAAGAGGACTCATAACTTTAGCCAAGAAAATACAAATAAAAATAGTAAAAAAAATAGAAATCATTTAAAATGTTGCGGATTTGATTTGACATCACGTATATTTTTTGTTTTTCTGTTTCTTGTATAGAGGGTCCTTAAAAAAAGGGTCTAGTTTAATGAAGATATATTGCTTCAATCTTTCAAAACAGTCTTCCGTTTTGAACTTAAAGACTATGCGTATGTATATGCTCGTAGAATTGTATAACAATTGGCTTGAGCTATGTGATTTTTGTTTTTGTTTATGATGCGGGGGAGAGTGTTTGTATAAGTGTATATTTACTATTTATATCAAGAAAATGTTGTTTTGAGTTCAAAAAGCATGCGGTAGTAATAAGTCAGTTTATGGAATGTAATAAATTTTATAGAAAAACCCCTTTTGGACTTTTTTTTATTTCTTGAAACTTAAAAGTATTCTTGTGACTTTAGTTTATTTTTATGCTTCTTTACTATTTTTTTTTCTGAAAGAAAAAGGCAAATAAGTTGTAAAGGAATAACTAACCCTTATTTATGGTTTTTAGAATTTTAAAAGAAATCAAATCCCTTTTTTCGACATATGTATGTATGAATGTAGATAAAGGTTTCAATTTTAATAGTTAACTATTTGGGCAGCTGTCACTTTTGAAGCTGTCATATTTTGACATTTTTTAAGTAGAAACTTCTAGAAATGGAATGTTTCAGCAACGTATTTAGCACTTGAATTCCCAGTGGGAAAATTTAAATGTAAATAAACATTAAACATGTTCAAATGGTAGAAATATATACTCTCACCTCCCCGTGGTGAGCTTCAGGTACCTAGTACCTCAACTGGAGATTGGGTTTCAACCCCAGTGGAAAGTTGTTGTGGGCAGCAAATGAGAGAGCAGGGAGAGGTGTTTCTACTAAGGCACCTCTCCTTATCCAGACGGCAGCGCAGGAATTCCCGAGATGGAATCAACGGTGGCGTCTACAGTTCCAGTAAGGTTGAACTACTTAGTGAACACCTTTTAGGGCTTCTTCGACTTATTCGTAGCCCAGACCCATAAGGAGCGGTTTTATCCGGCTCCCCATTCTTGAACTTATACTTAGGATCTGGCCCTCCAGGTTGGGAGTTGTGCCGTGGGCGTGACTTCCTGACCAACTAAAAGCTTTCATAGTTGCAATGCACCAACAAGCCTCGGATACGGAAGGATTTACTGTTCACAACCTACGCAATCGAATTAAGGACAACGAACTTCGGATATGCAAGTGGAATTTTAGGTCCCTTAACAGACCAAGTGCGGACGAAGAATTAGAGGAGGCCATAGACCGCTATAAGGCAGACATCACCGCCATCCAGGAAATACGATGGGATGGGCTGGGCAAAAAGAGGATGAAAAACTGCAATATTTACTATGGTGACTGCTACCACGAAAACCAACAGCACTTATTTGGATGAGGCCTTTTCATTGGAGCAAGACTTAGGGAAGAAGTCTTGAGCTATAGGTGCATCAATTAGCGCCTCATAACCATACGCATCAAGGCTGAATTCGGATGACAAAGATGACAACACCAAAGATATGTTCTCGAGCTCCTAGACAAAACATATGAGCAGTGTCCTAGCTACGATATTAAAATAGTCCTGGGCGAGTTTAATGCCAAGTAAGGAAGGGAAGACATCTTCGGTGGAATAATCGGGAAGAACATCCTACACGACAACACTTCCGACAACGGATTCGGGCTCATACATTTTGCTGCGTTGCGAAACGTCATGGTAGCTAGTATGCGTTTTCCACACCTCAACATTCACAAAGGAACTTGGACTTTTCCAGATCAATCTACCGTTAACCAGATTGACCATATATCGATCGACGCCAGACACGCTTCCAGCATCATGAATGTCCGAATTTTACCGAGGAGTTAACATCGATTCAGACCACTACCTCGTTGTAGCCAAGGTAACACTTCGGATTTCCAGACCCAAGCCAAAACAGGGAAGTGCTAGGAGAAGGTACAATCGCCAGAGATCGTCAAATCCTTTTCCAACCGAGTTATAAGTAACCTCTCTCGAAGTTCTCTGCCGAAAGTTTTATGAACAGGTGAAACGAAATTCACAGGTACATAAACCTAGAACCGAAGGCTGCAAAGACGAAAGTGGAAACATCATAGTGGAACCGCAGTCCATGCTGAGGATATGGAAGGACCACTTCTGCAGACTTTATAACGGCGTCCGCTGTCAGGCAGGATAATCCATTCAACATAGACGACGAAAGCCAACAATCCCGTCCTCCCGACTTAGACGAAGTAAAGATCGCCATATCTAAGTTGAAGTCTAATAAAGCCGCTGGAGCGGATCGCTTGAATGCCGAGCTCTTTAAAGCAGCTGGATTTAAGTTAGTTAGGAGCATGCACCAACTTATCTGTACGATATGGTCGGAAGAAAGTATGCCTGATAAATGGAACCTCAGTATTGCTTGCCCGATCCTGAAAAAAGGAGACCCTCTAAACTGCATCAACTATAGAGGAATCAGTCTACTTAACATCGCCTATAAAATCTTCTCTGCCATAATCTAAAGCCCGTCGTCAACGATCTGATGGGTCCTTATCAGTGTGTTTTAAGACCAGGAAAGTCCACAGTTGATCAAATGTTCACATTACGGCAGATCCTGGAAAAAAAAAAACCCAAGAACACCGAATCGACACCCACCATCTTTTCATCGATTTCCAGGTCGCATATGACAGCATCTACAGCGACGAGATTTATAGAGCCACGACTAGTTTTGGCATCCCTTCCAAACTCGTCCGTTTGTGCAGGATGACCATGGCGAATTCACTCTGCTCCATAAAGGTTGGAAACAATTCGACAGAACCTTTTGATGTCAAAAAATGTTTAGACAAGGCTCACACGTCAACACTAGAAGCACTATCTTTCAAAAGTCTGTCCAATTACTAGCATATGCGGATGACATTGACATAATCGGAAGAACTCAGCGTGATGTCAATGGGGCCTTTGTGAGTATTGAGGCAGAGGCGGCAAAAATGGGTTTAACGGTTAATGAGGGCAAAACAAAGGACATGCTGCCGTCAAGAAAGGACCTACAACACCGATGTCTTGGTCAAAACGTCACCATCGACAGACGTAACTTTGAGGTAGTCAAGGACTTCGTCTACCTAGGCTCCGCTGCAAACGCAGAAAACAACACCAGCGCTGAGATCAAACGCAGAATAACTCTTGCGAACCGCTGTTTCTTTAGACAAAGAAAGCAATTGAGTGGTAAAGTCCTCTCTCGAGGGACCAAAGTGTTGCTATACAAGACCCTTATCATCCCCGTCCTGCTATACGGTGCAGAAGCATGGACTATGACAAAAGCGGATGAAAGCACCTTGGGTCGCTTCGAGAGAAAAGTTCTTCGTGTGATTTACAGTCCCATATGCATCTAAGGGGAGTGGAGGAGAAGATGGAACGACGAGCTGTACGGGATGAACAGCGACGTAGACTTAGCCAGAAGGGTAAAAGTCCAACGACTAAGATGGGTGGGTCACGTAGAGCTCATGGAAACCAATGCTCCGGCCTGGAAAGTTTTCGAATCCACACCCACAGGACAGCGCAGTAGAGGAAGACCGCAGATCAGGTGGCTAGATGGAGAAGTTTGTTGGGTGAGGCTTGACTTGACCTTGAAACGTCGAGAAATTGCAAAATTTTCAATTCGACAAATCGGGCCCTTTACAATAACTTTCTATGGGAAGTGAAAAATGACAACTAACAATTTGGGCGTTCTTTTATTTAAAATTTATTTGGGTGTAACCAAATTTGTTTTGTGTTTTTTGGCGTTTTTTTTTAAACTTTTTGTTCTTTATGAAATTTTAGGGATTTGGGCGTTCTGGTTTTAGGCGCAAAGACCTTATGCCTGTCTGATGACCTAAATCTCCTCTTCTGTTTAATTGTCGTTTATTAACGCTGAAAACCTCTCATAAACTAAACGGAAATTAAAGAACTTAAGTGAAGTTGAAGAACTTATAAAAATGCGAAAAAAAGAATTGATCTCAAGTACAAACTCATTACATTTTCTTCCCATATTAAATTTATAATCAATTAACTTTTCTGTACGTTGCGTAGGATTACACAACATCTTAATTAATATTACAAAAGCCAAGTTAAATAAATTGATTTTTGTTTTCAACTTTCTTTTATCAACCTCAATTATAAATCTTCCTCAAAAACAAAATATGTACATAAATAAATGATAATCATTTTGTTTCCTTCATCCTTCCTGAGATTATTGTGAGATTCAAAAAAAATAAAAAACTTAATACTCTGATGATGAAATTCGGCAAAATAACATCAAATTTAAATTAAGTAAATACCCAATTTATTTGAAAGCTCGATACTATTTATAATGTGCCAATTGGGTGCAATAAATTTAACAACCCAATCTAAAAATTATAGCAAAACAATTTCAGAGATACATATTCGTACGTATACATAATATAATATAAACTATGTATTACTTTGTCAAACTGACCTTATGAATTATTTAACCTTGATGTGTCAAGAAAAGCGATCAATAAAATGGATATAATTGATGAGATAAGGTACCTTCCTATATATCTAGTAGAAACTATTGTGGAATTGACGAAACACAAGAACCAGATGAATTTCATTCTCTAAAGATACTTGATTTAGGGATAGGGCCCTCCTAACCTATTCGATGGATGTTTCTCGCCATTTGGGATAGAAATTTCCTTTATTTTCGATTTCATCAAGGACACTTTACTTCTTTTTTTTTTCTTTGGAGAATCCTTAGGTGACCATTATTATGTTATTGGAACTTTGTCGTTGTTGTTAAAGAGGACAAGACAACTGAACGACCTTAACTAAAGTAGGTACAGGAAATTAGTGAGAGGCAAAGTTTTATAGCACCACAGATATTTTATTTTCTATGCCTACGAGTTATAAACATAGGTAATAATAAATGACCTAGGGTTTTGGTTTTGGTTTTCGTTATTTTTATATTTTATATTTATATTATTCGAAAAAGAAGACACTAGATAAGAGAAGGTATGGTATTGGTATAATTTATTGGCATTTGGACCTTTTTTTTTAACTCTCACTCAATTCGAATTCCCTACTCAATTTGTGTGCGGTGTGGACTTTTTCGGAGCATGGGAACAAATTCTTTTTTTAAGTGGCAATCGAAAAGGAATATAAATATTAAAGGTAAAATTGAAAAGATTAAAGTTCAATGATTTTATTTTGTTGGGCTTTACTAATGTTTAAAAGGTTCTTTGGGAAGAACATGTAAGTCTGTGTATTTTTATTATTTTAAGGATGTCTCATTTGTTATGGATTTTATATTTATATGAATTTTTATTTTATGAATATGGAATAACCTTTATAAGGCAATAGAAGAACATACAACTTTGCGACCTTTTTTATGTTCAGATCTTAACAAAACATTCTTAAAAATACATATCTTTTTTATTACAAAAATTTTTGTGTTTAAAACTAATTGACCTTGTTAAAAGGAAAGAGGTTATAATAAAGGTCGTCAGAATTGAATTTAGGTTGAAAAAAAGAAAGATTCTTTGAAACTTAAATCTAAATTTGTAAATGAACCTCCAGTTCAGGTATTAAAACGTGTAACCAAAATAAAGTCGTCAACCTTTAATTTTTTGAAGAGATTTATATTAAAAATGACGATCTTTATGGAAATTATGAAAATATGGATGTAATCCGGAAAACGTTTATTTCCCTTCCGCAATTTAGATTTATTTAAATATTCAACACAACCCAAAATATCTTGACCTACTCAAAAGCAAATGTTGAGATGATTGCAAGTGTCAATTTTTAGCAGATTTATAAAATGGGTCATAGGGCTTTTTTCGCCAAAACCATAACGCTATGATCCTAAAATATCCAAAACCCAAAATTGATCACAGCCCAAGAAGTAAAGAAAAAATCGCCAATAAACCCAAAGCTATTGTCCTAATGCTCATATACATTTTTCAATATAAGAACGCAGAAATTGTTAGATGTCATTTCTTCCAAAAGAATTTTTGGAACATTTGTTTTGGACAATAAGACGATTATCCATATAATCCAAAACAAAAATTATTTCCGTCAAAAAAATTAGATACGACGTTAAAAAATAAGTTTAAACTTAAACAAAATTGTTTGCGTTAGAAAAATTAGTGGGAAAACGAATTAATTATATCTACATAATTAATATTTTTTACAGCCTCAACCAATCAGTTAAAGCAAATTCAAGAATACCGCTTTTTAACTGCCCAAAGGAAGTTACTGTAGTCCCATGTGTCGAATTAAATCTTTTGACGTTTATGGAAGCTTCATGGTACATAGAGTTGAAATCAAAGATTTTTAGAGAGATGTCTGTTTAAAGGTGTGTGCTCACGTTTTTACGTCCGTGCGTTCGGCAAGCTTTTTTCGTCTTTAATATCTCAAAAACTAGTGAAAATATCAAATTGAAATAAAGTTTGTTTAACAGATAATAACACAAAAAAACTCAAAACAGACTTTAAAAAAACTGAATGTCTGGTTTTTTAAGTACAGCAATTAAAACAAAAATTTTAAATTTTGGTTAACCTAACTATAAGTAATGAAAACAAAAAGGTTTCATTACTAATACTTTACAAACAAAAAAAGCATTTTACCTCCAAAAAGAATTGCATACAGCAAAAATAATGTGTTCGACATCTGTTGAATTTTTGAAGAAAAAAAATGGTCAATTTGGTAATACTTGATTTTCGACTAAAAGTGTCGAGAATTAATACAGATTTCAAAAAGAAACTCATTTTATAATATAAAAATAATGTTGATAACTTCTAGTAAATGTTTTTTCTACAAAACACGATAACCTACATCAACTGATGTGAAATGGTTTTCAAATTAATTATAAAAAAGAGGCTGGGATGCGACCCACACTGATAACTTCCCATTCCGTCTGTCAATTTGTCTTGCTTAAAAGTTTGTCTATATGTACTCGTATCAATTTTTAACAAATTTGCGAACTATTTTTTGTAGATTTTATTTTTTATGAAAAAACGAATAGTTGAATTTTTATATAAAAATTACTGAATATCGAAAACAATATTTTCTTGGAAATAAAATAAGTTTGAAGCCAATATTTCAAATTTTTGAAAAGATATTTAGTCGAAAATAAATTTTTACCAACTTTAAGTATTGTTTTTTTAGGTTTTTATGTTTTGTAAAAAAAACTGTCAACTCGATTTATCTCAAAATTTGTTCTAATGTTGAAAACAATATTTCTTATAAGATAAAATTAGCTTGAAGCCAATATTTCCAATTTTCGAAAAGATATTTGAGTCGAAAATCATTTTTTACCAACTATTATTTATTTTTTTCCGGTTTTTAATTTTTTGTAAGAAAGACTGTCAATTCAACGTTGACAACAATATTTTCAGAAGATAAAAGTAGTTTAAAGCAAATATCTCAAAGTTTTATAAAAGATATTTGAGTCGAAATATCCAACCATCCTTACCAACTTTTATTAATTTTTTTGATTAGGTTATTATTTTTTATAAGAAATCTGTCCATTCGATTTTTGTCAAAATTTTACTGAATATTGAAAACAATATTTCTTAAAATAAGTTGGAACCCATAATCTCAAATTTTTAAAAAGATTTTTGACTCGAAATTCAATTTTTACCAACTTTGAGTAATGTTCATTTTAGGTTTTTTTATGAAAAAACTGACAGTTCAACTTTTCTCAAAATTTTACCAAATGATAGAAGCGTTATTTTTCTTTGCACACAATCGTTTTGGAGATGAAATCATTTATTATTCGTAAAATACTAGAGGTGAAATTTTTTTCAGTTTTTTTGATTTATAAAAACATAAACGTTAATTGGGTTTTTCTCCAAAAATATGTTGGTTTGGTATCACTTCACAATATATAATATTATATATATATTTTCACCTTTTTAAACTGCTATGGTAAAAAATAACCGCCCACGTAATTTTCTTGAGAGCCCTTTCTGCATCTTTCTGCCTTATTATCTGTATAACAAAATTTATTTGAAGTCGATATCGCTTCTGGTTCTTGAGCTTTGGACAACGAAAAAAACGTGGCGAACGTACGTACACACGCACGCACAGACATCTTTCTAAGAACCTTTAATTTCGATTCTACGGACGACCTAGAAACGTCGAGAAATGTCAAAATTTTCAATTCGGCAAATCGGACCCATAACAATAACTTCCTATGGGAAGTTAATAAAAACAAAGAAATAAATTGACTTCATATTTTTTGATCTCACATTAAAAGTTGATATCAATGTTTTGTTGAACTTAAACAGCCCCTTTTTAAATTTTAAGACTAAAATTTATGAATGCTATAGTGCCGTGAAAAAAGACACTTCGACAAATTGAAAGAAGGCTTAATTATTTTAAAAAATAAGACGAACATATTCTTATTTTGAGGTATGTAAGGAGTGGATGCGGAGGGTTTTCAGAGTGAAAGCCTATGCGGACGACGTTGCTATAGCAGTTTCAGTTTTTTTTCTTACGAAATGCCTTGGACAGACTAATACTTTGGGCTGATCGGTTTGGACTAGGTGTTGAACCACACAAAACCGATTTAAACTTATTTTCGAGGAGATACAAAATTCCATTTGTCAATCCTCCCTATATTTAAGGAATCCATTTCAAATTGTAAGACGAGGCTAAGTTCATGGGTCTTATTTCAGACAAAAAACCAAATTTGGAAACGCATTGTACAGGAAAAAGTCAACAAACTACTGTTCTCATTTCTTGAAAAAAAGCTATTGGTAATAAATGGGGCTTACAACCCAGAATCACGCATTGGCTATTCACAATGGTAATCAGACCGATTTTAATGTACGGAGTGGCAGTATGGTGTACTGCTTTAGAGAAAACTATAAACCGCGACAAATTATTAAATAAAGTCCAACATTCAGCTTGCCTATGTATAAGCGGATCGCTTCGCAAGACCCCATCTGCGGCACTGGACACCTTACTCTACCTAACACCTTTTGACATATTAAGCAAACAAATAGCAGCAAGCTCTGCTATTCGCCTCAAAGCTTCGTCGCAATGGACTAACAACAACATTGGTCACTCCGTAATTCTAAGGTATTTAGAATTAATTCCAAAGCACACAGACGACTACACCATCCCCCAACAGCATATTGACAGAAATTTCCAGATTTCTATACCTCCCAAATCTTTTTGAGAGGATAGGACATTCTTGGCGGATGAGTCAATCCATTTTTACTCAGATGGGTAAAAAACAAAAGAAGGGGTTGGTAGAGGTGTGTACTCTGAACGACCGAAATTAAGTCTCTCATTCCGCATTCCCAATGATTGTAGCGTGTTCCAGGCGAAAATTTTGGCGATAAAGGAGGTCTTGTCCTAGGCCGCTATCAAATCTCTGGATCTCTGGACTCTGTCTCTACAAACTCTATAACAGTCCATAACTGTCGATCATCTCTAATGGAGATGGCGCAACAGTTTCATATTCACCTTTGCTGGTTGCCGGGCCATAGAGACATTCCAGGTAACTGTAAGGCAGATGAACTCGCCAGGAACGGTACAATACAGCCCATCCTACCACGTTTCGCAAGTACTGGCATACCAATCGCTACTTGTAAACTGCTACTAATGCAAGACGCTGTGAGGAGGGCAGGCACCAGGTGGACCAACATCACCACGTGTCAAGCCACAAAAAACATCTGGCCAACACTGGATTTAAAACGTTCAAGGTGCTTGCTCTCTCTAAGCAGATCGCATATAAGCTCGATTATAGGTGTCATAACCGGACACTGTCTAATAGGAAAGCACGCCACGAGACTAGGCGTATTCTCAAATTACTTTTGCAGAAGCTGTATGGACGAGGAAGAGGAAGAAACGGTTCTTCATCTTCTCTGCACATGCCCTGCTCTAGCTCGAAAACGGAAGAACTACCTAGGAGAATTCTTCTTAAACGATCTAAATGATCTAAATCATATCAGTATAATCAGCCTCTCTCGTTTCGTAAGGGACTCAAACTGGTTCCATTGAGCTTAGGAGGAAGCCTCAAGATTCATGTGGTATCACAATGGGCCATTAAACTGGCCTAAGTGTGTCCGTTTAAATCTTGGACAGCCACTATAACCTAACCTAACCCTAAGGAGTGGACTACTGCCCCCTGGAACCCCACAATGGCCACAAAATATGATTTATTATAGGTGCGAAGTTTCATGTATGCAAATGTTAATTCTTGAAATTTAGCCTCATTGCACTTGGTTTTATTTCACCGCACCAAGAAATTATTCAAAAATGGCCTTTATCATGAATCTTGTCTTCGTAGATTAATAACAATCTTTTTAACAGTTCAATACAAGTTGTATTAGATAGTTTAAGGTCTGAAATTTATACAAACAAATTCTGGTGTTCCCCAAGGCTCCATTTTGTCTCCGACTCTCTTTCTTATATTCATAAACGATTTTTTTCTGTCAATTCTAGTACGCGGACATTTAACTATTTCGTTTTTGGATTCACATCCTTGTCCTTCAGATGTAGAAATTTAACGGCAGTGTTTGTTAAGCTCATTACATTCCAATTTCGACAGCATTGTCAAATAGAGAATTATTAACCGTATAAAATTAAATACTTCAAAAATTCAATGCTGTCTCCTGACGTTAAAACCTAACCCCGTCCCGATGCCACTCTCCATGAGTGACAAATGCATCCAGGAAACTAATCAACTTTCAACACTCGGTATTTGTACCACAGATCACCTCTTATGGAATGATCACATATTCAATATTTCCAAAAATGCTGCTAGGTGATAAGGATTCTACTGTTCGACGACCAAAAGGGCAAAAAAAAAGTTTTTACTCCTTCTGATCTGGCTGTAATTTACATAGCCTTAATTCGTCCAAAACTGTATATTTGGGCAGGTAACACATAAAACAAGTTCAAGTCTTTTGAACAGAATTTAAAAAAGAGCTTTGATAGAACTATAGCCGAAACATTTACATCGCTTGAACACCACCGCAATGTTTCATGTATTTTGTTTTTTAACCATATTTTTTTGAAGTTTTTTTTTTGTAAAATTTGCTAGTTCTATTCCACACCTTAAACAATTCAGCCATAATACTCACACTTCTAGAAATATTCATCAGTTTCCTCAATTTCGGACATACTGTCAATTATAGAGATCATTTTTTAACCGCACATCGAGAATGTAGAATACTTTGACCAGCTCTATTTTTCCTTCCAATTAAGATCAATTTGCATCGGTGTCTCCCTTTAAAATCTTCCCAATTTTCCTAACACTCGCCTTACTTCTCTGAAAAAGTATGCGATGAATATGTTGGATCCTTAACACCGTCAACTGCTAAACAAAAATTAAGTTCCATTTAAGACTTTTTTCTTTTCATTCGATTTCCCTTTAATTTCAAGGAAAATCTCTTTAAACCAATTTTCGGGTCAATTTAAGAAATTGGTAGTTTTGCCTTTCAGCCCAATATATCCATCACTCTAACTAAAAAATTGATTCCAAGAGTTTTAACTTTCAAATCTTCATCAATCAATACCAAATTCGATTTTCCTTCAAACAAGGGTACAAAAAAAAAGGTTTTTTTCCATGAATCATTATCACTCAATTTAAGTCGAAAATAGTCGAAAAATACCTCACGTAAAAAGAGGATTATCGCATACTTTCCAAGTCTTTGTATTACCAGGATTTTCAATAAATTGGATAACCAAAACTACTCTGATATTCTATCTTATCATTGGAAATTGCAAAATAAAAGTACGAAAAGTGTTTTACAAATCAATAGGTACGACAATCTACACCCAAAGTAAATGTTCTCAAATTCAATCACACAAAACATCGCTACCAAATTCTTTTGCATTATATTACATCCTTGTGAACATAGAACAGGTAAAATGTGATGTGGAAAAATATGTAACAAAATCCTTTTTAGCATAAACACACAGTTGAGTTGTGTTGTGTCGTATCTCCGAAACGAAACGAAAGGAATATCATATCATTTTAGAAAGTTCGAGAGTTTTCAATTCGAGATACGCTTTACGCATATTACCTCTGTGAGATGTACAGATGAATAAAAGAGCGACATGTTGGAAAATCCCAATAGAGGCCTTTCATTCAATATGTCTGCCAAAACATAACCAATCCAATTCACGCCTCTATATAGCATCTACACATAGTATATGATAGGTACCAACTTTACTTCAATTCTAGTGCTGATAATTTGCATATACAAAGCTTGTTATCCTTTCAGCAATATGATGATATGTGATGTGTCCTCACGCACAGGCAATGAATCCGCAAACATCATCATATGACTTGAAATTTGAAATCAATTTTACAGGACCACACATTCCACAACCCTCTTTAAATCCATCCCACCCACATATATCAAATTTTTTTTCTTTCTAATTGTGTTATGTATTTTCAGGATAAAGTAAAAAGGACGAAAGGATCAGTAGATTACTATCCACGACGACGACGACGAAGATCAAAGCAACACAAAAAAAACCTCAATAAAGCGAATAACTACGACAACGCCCCACAATGAAGTCCTGGCTTAAGATATCCATGCTCCTTTGTTGTTTTGGTTTCCTTCGGGAGCTGCGACCGTCCGACTCCTTTGCTACTGAATTCCTGTCGGGCGAATGGCACGATATAACGTCCGAACAGGTGAACAAGGAGCTATATCCTTTGGGGATTTATATGAATGTTGGGTGGTTGGTCATTGTGCTCCTAGTCACAGACATGCTGAGGTAAGGATTAAAGAATAATTTCCACACACACAAACAAAATAAAAAACTAAAAAGAAAATAAAGACTTTAACGATATCCTGATCTCGATTCATCAGGACTATGCCATACATCAGAACAAGAAGAAGAAGAATCCTTTATTATTGTATTTTCTCAATTTCCTCACATTTTCCACAATTGCAGATACAAACCGATAATAATCACTTCAGCATGTGCGGGGATAATTCTATGGAGTATCCTTTTGTGGACCGAATCACTTTGGGAATTACAGGTATGCACATTGAACACACATAACTTCAACATCGCCTTCATACAACCGCCCCCACCCCCATTCAAGGTAGAATCGATTTATTCCTTCCCAGAATTGAGCTGTGCAAGCATAAATTGCAGGCAGTTGTTGTGAAGTTTTCACTTTATGGTCTCGTTCTTGGGTCTTCATCTCTCGGATTCGAACTCGGTCTGGGTTCTGTCCTCCTTTCCATAGAGTTGGCATTGTTGTTTAAATTTATGGGAGAAACTGAAACAGTGGTCTATAAACCTACACTCCTTTATTTGGATGCAAATCTTTTGAAAAAGGAATTCAACTGTAGGTAGCCGTAGCACCGCAACGGACTGGTCGGCCGAGTGCCGCCCGTCGCCACGGGCCATAGGAGTAAATATTGTTGACCGTGCAGTGCATTGGCAATCGACATGTTTGACTTTTTTCCTTGATTCTGTGTCCTGTGAGACAAATCGTAGAATTTTCTTGGTAGTTAAAATAAATTGAAATGCAAAAACCAGATTGCAAAGTCAGATATCGACAATCTCCAAACCCGAACCCACCTACATCATCACACTTTTCAACAAGGACGAAGGACACATGTTGATTTTCACATAAATACATTGCATATTTGCATCGAAAGCAATCTGAGCACACGTGGGGAATAATTAATGCGGAAATTATGGAAGTGTGGAGGAGGTGTGTGAGGTCTTATCCGATAGAGGGAGCTATATAGGAAATAATAGACTATAGGTGTACGGTGTGATTGTTTACTTTTAAAGTTCAAAATTCCAATTAAGATTTTTCCGATTGTTTGCTTTACACAATCAAAGGCAGATAAAATTTTATAGATTAATAAATGGGTTGAGTTTCTGTTGATGTAAAAATGACCAAAAGAAATGTGGAAAATTTATATTCCTAGGATTTATTGCTGAAACACTTTAATACCAAAGTGACATGGTAAATGATACATTCACGAGATATTATTTACATAATTCTTTCTTTGAATAAGGAAATCCAGGAAAGACAAAGAGAATGTATTCGTACAGCACGTGGCGTACGCACGATGCTTCCAATGGTTACAGTGCTGTGCAAGAAACTTTGTATTTTGATGACATAAAATACAAATATCAAATAGAATTTTCTCTTAAGGTTTTAAGAAGATATGAAACTGTCACCATTAAGAAATATATTAAGTGTGGAAATGAAATAAAGGAAAAGGTATGGAAAAAGATTAATAACGCTTTTCTGTGAGGTGACTAGGCCCTGGTGCTCTACGGACTGTTGCGCTACCTAATTTTTATAAGAATGGCATAATTAGGGATGTTCTTAGGTAGTCTTTTTTTATAATAAACGAACACTTCAGGGGATATTACTACCCTTAGTATGTAAAGACACAGTGTTGGCACTAGGAAAGGGAGAGAGGGCTTGAAAGAAGGTGTTGTTGCACATTGGTTTTTAATTCCTGAATATTGCAATGGCTGGAAAAGACAGAGTGTGGCAAGGCCTTCCACATTCGCATAGTACGGCTTAAGAACGAATCTCTGTACTTGAGAGTACAACCGAAATTGGGTTCGAGGGTATATTGATGAGCATTCCTAGAAGCGCGAGTATTACGGTTGAACTGTTTAAGGAGAGGAATCCAACTGGCTATTTCACGAGAGCATAAACCGTTAAAATACCGGTAAAAGAGGGTGAGACAGGTAACTTTACGACTATGTTCGAGCGACGTAAATGATCTTATGATGGTAATATCACCAATCAATCTAAATGCTCTAAGAGGCTTAAGTAAGTTGCAGGAGCACCAGCCCAGATATGGGAGGTATACTCAAGCTTTGACTTATTTAAGTCTTGTAAATAACAGCCAGAGCAGAGGGGGAGAAAAATTTCTTGCATGGCCTTAGAAAACCCAAGCATTTTGGGACATTTTTGACGACATCGCGTATGTGATCTTTCCACAAAAGGAGGTTTTTTACACACATAAAGAGAATATCGAGATGTTCAGTCTCCTCGATGCAAGTGCCATCCATGGATAATGGCAAGGGGGGTGTATCTCCCTTTAACGATAAAAGACAGAATTATGTTTTCGAAGCATTAAATTAAAGGAGATTTTTTAATCCCCATTGCAGAATGCTGTTTAGGTCGGAATTTAATGAACTTATCATATTTTGTTGTTGCAGATCCACATCTGAAGGAGAGGGATGTGAGTCTGAAAACGAATATGACAATCTAAGAGTTCTATCGTCAGCGAAACAATGTATTGGATATTGCAGACAGGAGATCATTAATAAAAATGAGAAAGAGTATTGGAGATAAAGCAGAGCCCTGGGGCATACCAGCATTTATTTTGTGGTTTTCAGACTTGAATCCATCCAATACAACTTGTACTCGAATTCGAAAGGTAATTACTAATCCAATAAAGCAGGGATGTATGAAAACTGAAAGCACGCATTTTCGATAAGAGAGGCTGATGCCAAGCCCTATGGAATGCTTTTGAAATATCAAGTGCAATAATCTTAATTTCTCCAAACCGATGTAAAGGTTTGCTCGACTGTTCGGTGAAATGAACCATGAGATCACTAGTGGACCTATTGCTACGATAGCCATATTTTCGATCTTAGAGATATTTCTTGAATTAATAATTAATCACCGTTTCCATGACCTTGGAAAGTAGGGACGTAAGTGCAATCGGTCTGTAACTAGAAGGTGAATAAGATTCGCATTTTTTACGAATAGGCTGGTCAAATGCAGTTTTCCATCCACTCGGAACGAGACCTGAGGTGTAAGACCGATAAAAAAACTTACGCAGTGGTTTTTACAGCGTTGAAGAACACCTCTTCAGAACAATAGCGGGAATACCATCTGGACCAGCGGATTTGTGAATGTTAAGATCTTTAAGAACTCTTGCCACAATACGAGTGCGAAAAAAAGATTGGTCCCATTGAATCACTAACTCGCTCTAGTACAGGCGAAGTCATAACACTCACTGGCAGCGTAGAATTGGCGGCGAACTGCCTAGAAAAGAGATTAGCTTTCTCTTAAGAGCAAACAAATGGAGTTTCATTTTAACGAAAAATTCCTCATATTTTTTACAAATTACCAAAAATTGTTTCTGCTTTTGGGACATCGCAGTATTCTCTGCCGTAATTTTTGGTCATGTAAAAATTTGGTCCGTCGAATATGGGCGTTGCAGACCTTCCTGGCTTGTTTGAACTTATTCAGATTTTCCTCAGTTGGATTGGCTAAAAAACAACGGAAACTTACCTCCTTCAACCTAATAACCTCTTTACAGCCCGCATCGAACCATGCGTTTTCCTAAGGTCGATAAAAGTTCTCATTCTCAGAAGAATCAAACTTGTGATCATATCAACTCTGGCGTCAACGTCACTATCGAGGAAGCACAGTGACCGTTTTAAGATCCTAAAACAATGATTGAGATCGTCACAGTTGGCTTTCTCGTATTGCCAAACGGTTCTTTTATTAGCTCTTTTTTTTAAATGGACAGTTTTTACACGGGAAATTGGCTGATATGACACAATAGCAAGATGTGCCTAGAGGAGATAGAACACTAACAGTGTACTTACCAGGGTCAGAGGTAAGAAACAAGTCAAGAGTGTTTTCTGCTCGGCCTACCACGTCATATTCGAGTCGGCTCGTTGACCAGCTATATTTCATTACCATGGCGTTGAAGTCTTAACATTTAGAAACTGTATCAACAAAGTTTTTACTTAAAAACAATTAGACCAAATGCTGTTTAAAGCAACTTTAGTTTTTACTTAAGGATGTACATGATGAACTTTCGATAATATCGCCGTTGTGACGAGATACCAACTATCACAGAACCTTTAAACTTATTGATTTAAAGCTCCAAAGTAAACGGGTTTCATGACATAATAACGAGATTGTCCGCATAAAGGAGGAACTTAATATCAACATGACCTATCATAGTACCTTCTGGGATGTGATTTTTAACATCATTAATAAATGAGAAAAATAATATAGGAGCTAAAACACAGCCTTGAGGAACACTTGTTTGACATTTAAAGTCTCTCGATTTGTTTGTGTCATCTTCGACAAATGCAATGTTGTTCTCAATCATCTTCTCATAGAATTGTATGAATTCGGTTGATAAATCTAGTACTGAAAGCTTCTAGATCAATAATTGCCAATTGACTGTGTTGAATGCAGCAAATGCAAAAAAGTATCAAGATATCTTTGTATCAATAAATCGCCTGGATGCAGTTCTTAACAGAAAAAAAAATAAAATACACGGTGTTCAGGAAAAACCAATTCGACTGTAAATAGTCACATATTTCATCTTCAAAAGTCACATAGCAAGGCAATAAAAATAGCTACAATTTATCTTCTTTGAAGACTTGTAGCAACTATATAAGTCGCAGTTGCTCTACGTAGTTCGGATTATATGGAATCTCGATTTATTCCAGAAAATATGCGTCAAGACAAGGTGTAATAGTCATCTTCTGATGAGCCCAACCATTACATCGGGGCGAAACGCATATATGAACACTTTTATGCTGGTTTATATTTTCTATTTTCATTTTCATGATTTTAAATATTTATTACAAGTAAAAAAAAGGTTTGAACGGAAGCCAGCTAGGTAGCAACTTAGCATATTGTTTTCTTCACGGCTTTGAACAAAAAAAGGCAAATGGTTTGGAAGAACAATTTTTTTGCCTGTAACAATTCTCGTCAAGTTTTTAAAATACATTAAAAAACATTTTATGGTCAAACACAATATTTTTGCAAAACCTAAACATTTTTAAGGAGAAATATTTTGAAGACCTGATGTGATGGAGAAACTAAAACGCGAGATTGGAATTCGGGGCAACTTAATCCTATAAACAAAACCATTAAAACCAGTATACTTAAAATAAAGAGGCTACAATGTGACTCACACTAATAACACTCCATTGATGCACCTACAAATTTTGTAAGCTTGGATTTTTTATTAAATGTTGCCAAATTTTTTGATGTTCAAATGGTAGACATGTGCATTCAAAAGCACACAAGCGTCCACAGGTTTTTCTCAAAACCCACCTCTGTCTATCAACTCCTACTCTCACCTCCCCGCGGTGAACATCGGGTGCCTAGTACCTCAACTGGAGATTGGGTTCCAACCCCAGTGGAAAGTTGTTGGGGGCAGCAAACGAGAGAGGGGGGAGAGGTGTTTCCACTAAGGCGCCTCTCCTTATCCAGGCGGCAGCGGACGAATTCTCGAGATGGAATCAAAGGTGGCGTCTAGGGCTTTTAGGGCTTCTTCGACATATTCGGAGCCCAGGCCTGTAAGGAGCGGTTTATCCGGCTCTTCTTCCTTGGAGTTATACTAAGGATCTGGCCCTCCAGGTTGGGGGTAGTGCCGTCGGGATGACTTCCTGGCCAAGTACAAATATGATAGTTTCGAAGCACCAACAAGCCTCGGATACGGACGGATTCACTGTTGACAACCCAAGCAAACGAAATAAGGACAACGAACTTCGGGTATGTACGTGGAATTTAAGGTCCCTTCACAGACCTCGTGCAGCCGAACAATTAGCGGAAGCCCTAAACTGCTCTAAGGCAGATATTACAGCCATCCAAGAAGTGCGATGGGATGGACCGGGCAAACGCAAACTAAAAGACTGCGATATCTACTACGGCGACTGCTACCGAGAACAAAGACAGCGTCTATTTGGGTGTGGATTTGTTGTTGGAACTAGGCTCAGGCAAAAAGTCTTGAGTTTCAACAGTGTGAGCGAGCGCATCACGACAATCCGCATCAAGGCTAAATTCGCCAACATAAGTCTAATATGCGCGCATACCCCAACAGAGGAGAAAGATGAAGACACAAAAGACATATTCTTCGAGATCTTGGACAAGACATATGAGCAGTGCCCTGGCTATGACATTAAAATTGTCTTAGGAGATTTTAATGCCAAGCTAGGAAGAGAAGACATCTTTGGTGGCATAATCGGGAGATACACATTGAACGACACTACCTCTGACAACGGATTCAGGCTGGTCGATTTCGCTGCGGGGCGAGACGTTCTGGTAGCTAGTATGCAGTTCACGCATCTTAATATCCATAAGGGGACATGGAAATCTCCTGATCAATCAACCGTCAACCAGGTTGACCACATTGCGATCGACGCACGACACTTCTCCAGTATCCAGGATATCCGAACATTCCAAGAGGCCAACATTGACTCGGACCACTATATCGTTGTAACCAAGGGACGGCTACGGATATCCGGATCCAAGCCAAAACAAGGAAGTACTGTGAGAAGATTCGACGTAAGACGGCTACAATCGCAAGAGACTGCCATGTCCTTTTCCGATAGAGTCTCTTATAACCTCTTAAGGAGTCCTATGCTTCCTGCATTAAGCATTGAAAACCAGTGGCAACATTGCCTTTCAGCCATCAGAGATGCCGCCTCTGAAGTGCTAGGTTTCACACGGCCACCACAGCGACACCCATGGTTTGACGACGAATGCGGGCAAGCGCACGCAGAGAAACAAGAGGCATACAAAACGGAGCTGCACAAAAGGACTATAGCTGCTCGCGAGCTCTACGATCAGAAGAGGAGAGAGGAACACCGGCTTCTTAGATGGAAAAAAAGAGAGCATGAAAAGCGCGCGGTCGAGGAGATAGAGGGATGTCACAACAGGAATGAGGTTCATAAATTTTACCAAAAGGTAAAAAAAACCTCCCAAGGGTACCAGCCACGAACCGAAGCCTGTAAAGACGATCAGGGGAACATCGTCCCCTGATCGTTAAGATCCTCTCTGCCGTATTATGTAAACGTCTGAAGCCATTTGTCCACAACCTGATTGGTCCTTATCAGTGTGGCTTCAGACCAGGAAAGTCCACTATCGGCCAAAAAAACCCAGGAGCTTCAAATCGATTCCCACCATCTCTTTATCGATTTTAAAGCCGCGTATGACAGCATCTATAGGGAAGAGCTCTACCGAGCAATGTCTAGTTTTGGCATCCCTGTCAAACTTAGCCGTTTGTGCAGAATGACGATGGAGAATGCACGCTGCTCTATCAAGGTCGGAAAAGATCTTACCGATTCACTGTCATGCGACTTCTTCAACATCGTTCTGGAAAGAATTGTGCAAAACTCAACCGTCAACACTAGAGGCACAATATTCCAAAGGTCCATCTAATTACTCGGATACGCAGATGATATTGACATAATTGGAAGATCAAAGCGTGATGTCAATGGAGAGTTGTTGAGCATTGCGACGGAAGCGAACAAGATGGGTTTAGTGGTCAATGAGGGCTAGACAAAGTATATGCTGTCATCATACGTCACCATGGACATCTCTTACTTTGAGGTAGTTAAGGACTTTGTCTACCTGGGCACAGCTATTAATGCAGACAACGACACCAGCGCTGAAATCAAACGAAGAATAACTCTTGCAAATCGCTGCTTCTTTCTACTTAGAAGTCAATTGAGAAGTAAAGTCCTCTCCCGAGCATGTAAAATCACCATCTATAAGACACTCATCATCCCGGTTCTCATTTATGGCGCTGAGGCCTGGACCCTGTCAAAGAAAGATGAGAGCGTCTTAGGATGCTTCGAGAGAAAAATTCCTCGGGTGATTTTTGGTCCCGTACGCATAGATGGAGAATGGAGGAGAAGATATAACGACGAACTGTACGGGCTGTACGGCGACACTGACCTAGTTAGCAGAATTAAAGTCCAACGGCTTAGATGGCTAGGTCATGTAGAGTGGATGGACATCAACGCTCCATCCCGGAAGGTCTTCGAATCCAATACGGATTGACGGCGCAGTAGAGGAAGGCCGCGACTCAGTTGGCGCACCCAGGTGGGAGAGGACCTCAACCAACTTGGCGTGCGAAACTGGAGACAGCTAGCTAGGGACCGAGCTGGCTGGAGACGCTTGTTGGTTGAGGCCCAGGTGCACCCCGGACTGTAGCGCCACCTTAAGTAAGTAAGTTGCCAAATTTTACCAACAATACTTCGCATAAGATCAAATAAGTTTAATGTCAAAATTTCCTCAAGATATTTGACCAAAAAATCGTATTTTAACTATTTTAAGCATTTTTTTCATGTATGTTTTAAACTTTTCTGTCGATCGGATTATTCAAAAAGAGAGATCTTCCCAAAACTAATTCATTGAATATTTAGCCTAGTGTGCGGTCGCACCATCCTGTTGAAACCTCTTGTTGGTTGGCTTGCAGGTTGGCCAAAAATACAACAAACGTCGGTTATTGTCTCTTTTGACATTGGTGTTTCAGTCGAGGGTTAACTTAAATGAAAATGATCCATGCCGCTCCAAAAAATCGGACTCATATTACGAAAACGCTCCAACATCGTCCCACAAAAATCTTTGCGTGAAATAAAATCATTTTTTTTTAGTTCTTGAAAGAATTGAATGGATGGAACTTTAAACTTTTAAACTTTTTTTTAAAATATCATGAATGAGGGCTTTTAGAAGTCCAAGTGAGGCTGCCTTTTTCCGTATCGAAAGTCGTGAATTTTCACGTAAACTCTCTTCAAATAATTCAATGTTTTCGGGGGTCCTTGAAAATACTGGGCCCTGGGTGTTCATAGCCGAAGTAGTTGCATGAAACCTCTGAATCCACGAACGAATTAAATTTAAACGATAATTTCCAATGACAGCACTCCCTTCCCCCTACACCGTTCATTACTTTCAAGTAATCTAATTTCAAAATATAAAATTTGCCAAATTTGAAAAGAAAATAATTAATTAAAAATGTTTGCGTACATGTCGTTACAAAAACTCTTTTTAGTTTTTATTGGTCTATTTGGTTCATTGTCGTAAATGGAATTTTCAAATTATGTTTTCGTTTGCTTTTTCCCTAAAATATTACGTTATATTAAATGTCAGAAATGACTTTTATGTAATTACAAAGGATTAATTTTTAACATTCCATATTAACTTCGTGAGGTAAATTTATTTTTCCTGGTGGAAAACATTAACGGTATCATGACTGTCATAGTAAGAATTTCCAGGTAATTTTTATTTCCCCAACTGCATAGTTCACCTCTCACGTTTTTTATTTCTCGTTGTTTTTCATTTTTATTTTTCACTGTTTTTCAAAATAAAAAGAAAAAACCCACTTTTCCAATTACTTAAAATAAACTAAATTCTCGCCATAAAATATGCAAAACGTGTCGAGAAAGAAAAAGTCTCTTGATATATTTTTTCTCTTCGTTTTCTTTTTTGAGGAACTACATAAATTTTCCTTTGAATAAAGAATCTTTTTAGATTTCAAAACAAAGTAAATTTTTTTTGTAGTTTTCTTTTTTTTAGTTTTTGCATTAATTAGGATTTGAGAAATTTCATATAAATTTAAACGAGTGTTTTGTGAATGCAAATTAAATTAAGGGAAACTACAAAAACCAAATACTACAGAAGTTTAAATAATTTTTCAAATGCAAATGAATAAAAATACGAGTGTTTTAGATCATCTTGTTGCTGTAGAAAAAGATAGGACCATTTACATTTCGTATAAGCTTCTTAATTAATTAACTTTCTTTTTTTTCATTTAGGTTGGACAATTTTTCTATGGACTTTATATGGCGAGTGAAGTTGCCTATTACACTTATATTTATGCCAAAGTCGACAAGGATCAATATCAAAAAGTCACTGGAAATACTCGTGCAGCAATGTTAGCGGGGAAATTTCTAGCAGGAATTATAGCACAAATTTTACTATCGGCGGAATTAATGAACTACAGAGATTTGAATTTTCTCAGTCTTGGAAGTAAGTTAATAGTTACTAAGATAATATTGTACTGTTTAAGGAAAAATATGTAAACTTACCTTAGGACTTTTATAATTTCCAAATCATTGTGGTTATCAAATGCTGTGAAACAATGATAACTTTAAAGAATTCATCTGGAAATAAGAAACAAAAATATTCTATTAAAATCAGGTAAATTTTGAGAAATTCTGTTAAACTATTTTTGTAAAATAAGATTTTGAAAAAGCAATGTGATCTCATTTCGGACAGTTAATTATTCAATCATTTACGTCTTTTTACCATTTTGGAATTCCAGTTTTTAGAAATGATTTCTAAATCACCAGTTATAGATATCAGTGGTTTTTTCAAGATTTGAAAGTGATTAGGAAAGTTTTGTTATTTTTGGTATTAAAATTAAGCAAATAAGTTGTAAAATAGTTTTAATAAGCTTTATGTAACATCTCTTTAAATAAATTTTTAATGCTAAAATCGTTTTCAGAAGTAAGCAGATTTTGTAGTTAGTTTTTATTTTCTACAAAATCGTTAACTGAAAGAGCTCCAGTTTATTTTTATTACCAACTGTCATGAAATTTTTGCGCAATGACAGAAATTTTAAATTATAGCTCTTACCAAGATATCGAAAAAATTTCAATGATTAGTTTCAATGATGAGATCAATGATAGCAAAGCTGGACCCAACTATGATGTCCGAGTTAAGTATGACCTTTAAGCTATTAGTACTGCCTCTTGCTAGGAATTGACAAATTTTCCAAGGGTAATTCTTGTCATGAAAAGTGCTTTCTCAAATTAGCCGTTCAAATGCGGCTTAAAACTGTAGGTCCCATCCATCCCTGACAACAGTACTCGCACACAGGAATGGTTGAGAGTTGTAAGTCACTATGCCATAGTTCTCAACGGACTGTTGCGCCAATTCATTTTATTTTAAGCTATTGCCAAGAAACGTTTTTTAATTAAAATTAATTGGATTTTGCTAAGCATTGCTATCAGGAAGGTTTGGCATTAACAATCGAAAATTATCGAATCATCACCAAGACTAAAATTTCAGCAAAAATTTTGTTTAAAATAAGCACATACAAAAGGGTATATTACTACCCTTTTTTGCAGAGACAAAGTATGAACATTAGGAAAGAAAGAGGGTTTGAAAAAAGGTGTCAGGGCACATTGGTTTTGAATTACTGAATATTGCAATAACTGGGAAAGACAAAGTGCGGTAAAGAAATTCCACATTCGCTTAGTTCGGTTAAAGAACGAATCTCTTGAGTTGACAGTACGATAGAGGTTGTTCCTGAGGGATACTGAAAACCATAATAGAATTATGGTTGAACTGTTTAAGGGGAGGAATGCAACTGGCTATTTCTCTAATGTGAGCCAAGAAAATTTTCGACGACTTTTAAGCGACGTAAATGAACCAATGATGTTATTATTAATAATCAATTTAAAATGCTCTGCTTTTAATACTTTCCAACTGCTGTGGGTGTGGATTCAAAGACTTTCAGAGCCGGAGCAACACTTTGGTCCCTCGAGAGAGGACTTTACCCCTCAATTGCCTTCTAAGTAAAATGCAACAGCGGATATCAAGAGTTATTCTGCGTTTGATCTCAGCGCTGGTCTTGTTTTCTGCGTTTACAGCGGAGCCTAGGTAGACGAAGTCCTTGACTAGCTCAAAGGTACGTCTGTCGATGGTGACGTTTTGACCAAGACGTCGGTCGGTGTTGTATGTCCTTTCTTGACGACAGCATTTACTTTGGTTTGCCCTTATTAACCGTTAAACCCATTTTTGCCGCCTCTGCCTCAATACTCACAAAAGCCCCATTGACATCACGCTGAGTTCTTCCGACTATGTCAGGCTTTTGAAAGATAGTGCCACTAGTTTTGACGATGTTAAAAAAATCACATGACAGCGCATCACCTTGTATAAAACCTTTTTTGACATCAAAAGGTTCTGTTAAGTTTTTTCTAACCTTAATGGAGCAGCATGAATTCTCCATGGTCATCCTGCACAAACGGACGAGTTTGGCAGGGATGCCAAAACTAGACATGGCTCTATACAGCTCGTCCCTGTAGATGTTGTCATATGCGGCCTTGAAATTGATGAACAGATGGTAGGTGTCGATTTGGTGTTCTAAGGTTGTTTCCAGGATCTGCTGTAATGTAAATATTTGATCAACTGTGGACTTTCCTGGTCTAAAACCACACTGATAAGGACCTATCAGGTTATTGACGATGGGCTTTAGACGTTCACATATTACGGCAGAGAAGATTTTATAGGCGATGTTAAGTAGACTTATTCCTCTATAGTTGGTGCAGTTTTGAGGGTCTCCTTTTTTCAGGATCGGCCAAACAATACTGACCTTCCATTCATCGGGCATGCTTTCTTCCGACCATATCTTACAGATAAGTTGGTGCATGCTCCTAACCAACTTATCTCCAGCTGCTTTTAAGAGCTCGGCATTCAAGCCATCCGCTATAGCGGCTTTATTAGACTTCAACTTAGATATGGTAATCCTTACTTCGTCTAAGTCGGGAGGACGGGATTGTTAGCTTTCAACGTCTATGTTGAATGGATCATCCTGCCTGACAGCGGAATTCAGTTTGTCGACGCCGTTATACAGTCTGCGGAAGTGGTCCTTCCATATCCTCAGAATTGACTGCGGTTATACTATGATGTTTCTACTTTCATCTTTGCAGCCTTTGGTTCTAGGTTAAGGTACCTGTGAATATCGTTTCACCTGTTCATAAAACTTTCGAACCTCATTCCTGCTTTTATACCTCTCAACATCTTCGACCGCACGCTTCTCATGTCCTCTCTTTTTAATTCTTAGAAGTAGGCGTTCCTCTCGCCTCTTCTGCTCATAGAGCTCATGAGCAACCTTTTATGCAGCGCCTCTTTGCATGCCTGTTATTTGGCTGCATTTGCCTGCCGACATTCCTCATCAAACCAGGGGTTCCTTGTTGGTGGCTGTTTGAAACCCAGCACAGAGGCGGCTTATCTGATTGCATCTTGGCAATGTTGCCACTGGTTTTCGATACATTGTGTTGGCGACAGAGAACTTCGAGAGAGGTTACTTGTAACTCGGTCGAAAAAGGATTTGGCGATCTTTGGCTATTGTAGCCGTTCGACGTTGCACCTTCTCCCAGCACCTCCCTGTTTTGCCTTGGCTCTGAAAATCTCCTCGGAAAGTTCGTACATCCATGGTGCTGGAAACGTGTGTGGCGTCCATCGCCATACGGTCAATCTGGTTGACGGTAGATTGATCTGGAGAAGTCCAAGTTCCTTTGTGGATGTTGAGGTGTGGAAAACGCGTACTGGCTACCATGACGTTTCGCCCCGCAGCAAAATCTATGAACCTGAATCAGTTGTCAGAAGTGTAGTCGTGCAGGCTGTTCTTCCCGATTATTCCACCAAAGATGTCTTCCCTTCCTAGGTTGGCATTAAAATCGCCCAGGAAAATTTAAATTATTTTTTTTTTTTTTTATTTATTATTAATCATGATTAGCTAACATTGTAAGAACATAAATTCTTATTTATAATATAGCTTTAAAGTGTGCAGCAGCTACGGCATTTTGTATCACAATAAATATAAGTTAAAATGTTAAAACATCAAATTACAAAAAGAAAGAAAGAGAATAATAATAACAAAAATATTAATACGAGTAAGAATAGGTACTTATACAATTTTATAAAAAGATGAATTTAAAAAATGTATTATTAATTGTTTTAATTGTAATTAATTGCTAAGGTACAGTTTTAATTCATTTTTTAATTTCTTTGCGCAATTCAAACTTCTTATTTCACGTGGTAACGAATTCCACATTCGTGAGGAGTTTACAAAAAACTGGCGCTCAGATGTCGCACAACAAAAACGCGGGACCAAAACTTGAGCGGAACGATTTGAGTTTAGGAATCTTATCTCATTATAAAGGTATTCAGGTTGTCGGGTTTGAAGAATATCAGAGAAAAAAGTTAAAGTTCGATATTTGAGAAAATTTTTAAATGTCATTCCGAGAAATTGAATCACGTAATTGGATATTCGATCAAAACGTCTAAGTCCATAAACATAACGAACAGCACAGTTAAAGACGACACTAAGTTTTCTTTTGCTTTCGAAGTCAAGTTTGCAGAAAATTTCGCAACCGTAAGTGATTAAAGGCAGAAACAACGTTTTTATTAAAAGAACTCTGATTTTTATTGGAATTAAATATTGAGATGGCCAAAGCATACGAAGGACACTATAACACTTACCCACAGTTCTATTGATATGGTCCTCCCAAGTCAGGGTCATATTGAACAAAACACCGAGGTTTACAGCTTTGTCGACATACATGATGGCATTTTCTTTGAGAGCAACTTGAGGAAAATATGACACATCCATCTTATTCCTAGCGATGACGATGCATTTCGATTTTATCGGGTTAAGTAGCAAGCAATTTTCAATTGACCATTGATCGATTCTTTTTAAATCTTCATTAATACATGCAACGTAGTGTTCAATCATCCCTAAGGGACAACTTAGGTAGAGCTGAGTGTCGTCGGCATACATGCGAATGGAACAATTTTTTACAATACTAGGCAACTCGTTCACATACATTGAAAAGAACAAGGGGCCTAGTATTGACCCTTGTGGAACACCATTCGCAACAGGTAAGAAGATCGATTTTTGTCGATTATGTTCAACCGTCTGTTCACGTTCTGTTAAATAAGAAAACAATAGATCGACTGCAGAGGAGGAAAAATTGAAATAATTTGAGAGCTTAAGGCAAAGAATGTTGTGATTTACCATGTCGAAGGCCTTAGAGAAATCGAGAAGAATTAGGAAAGTAACATTGTCCATATCAACTGCTTTTCTAATATCCTCAGAAACACTTAACAAGGCAGTCAAGCAGCTATTTTTCTTTCGGAAGCCAGATTGTCTTGAGGTCAATAAGTCAAACCGTGATAAAAACTCGTTTATTTGCTTTTGAAGTATTCTCTCGAAAACTTTCGACAAAAAAGGCAATATAGATATAGGTCTAAACTCATCTCCTTTGGAATTTTTTGGTATAGGAATAACCTTTGCTTTTTTCCATAGAGAAGGAAACTCACGTGTTCTTAAAATGGAGTTAAAAATGAGTGTGATGAATGGTAGCAAGGTAGGGAGAACAATTTTTAAAAACTTAGGGTGCATCATATCGAGTCCTACAGCGTTAGATTTTATCGATAGAAGGGCCTCAACTACATCCTCCGGGGTAATGGGAGAGAAGTCGAAAAGGGGTGTATTAGGCCTAGCATTTGATATATTATTCTCCGATAAATTAACCCGGTCTGGAAAATGCGAGGTGCCTCTCGTGCTTGAGACGAAAGATAAGTTTAGGGCATTTATGTCAAGCAAATCTGTAGATTTGTTATCGAATTTACCAATTCCTATGTTTTTCAGATTCTTCCAAATCTCTTTGCTTCCCAATACGGCATTGAAACGTGTTGAATATGTCTGAGCTTTGGCCTTGCGTATCTCTCGAACAATTTTGTTTCGCAGTTTGGAATAATTTACATAAAAACTGTCAATGCGAAATAATTTCCAGCGTTTGAAGAATAAATCTCTTTTTTTAATGAGAGAGAGAATACTTCTCGTTATCCACGGTTTGCTATTTGGACTGAAAGTTTTAGTGCTTAGGGGCACATGACTATAATAAAGTTCATTAATTTTTTCAGTAAAAAATTCTACCTGCATTGAGGGCGAAGATATATCTAACAAAGAGTTCCAACTAATAGTGTTAAGATTTTGTTCCAAGGCGGCGTAGTTCAAATTACGGAAATCCCTGTATTCGATGGTATGGTTTTGCCTATGTCTTTCAACGTGGAAATCATAAACTAAGAAAATAAGGTCGTGTTTTGAAAAACCTGGAGCAGATAGTTGATCGTAGTGAATAACTTTATTTCGATCACATACTAAAAAAAGATCCAACAATGAAGGATTACCATTATTAGGGAAATGTGTAGGCTCAGATGTGTTTACAGAAAATAGATTAAGCGTCAGAAATTGGTCATACACGTTATTTTCCTCTAAGATATTGCAGTTGAAATCACCACTTAGGATTATGTTAGAGTACGAAATTGAAACCTCTTCTAAAATAGAGATAAGAGGAGAAATACAAATGTTTCTGTTGGGTCGATATACTGTTCCCACTAAAATTTTTTCTTGACCATTCGAAATTTCTACGAAAGCGAATTCCATTTCACTTTCGTTACAAGAGACAGCTATCTGTCTTGATTTTAATGTTTCTTTGACATACATGGCAACTCCCCCACCTCTGCAGCGTACTCTATTTGAACGATATACCTTATAACCTGTGAGAGAGCATATGTTGTTGTTTTGAGATTCAGAAAGCCAAGTTTCAGATACACAAACCACATCAACCTTAGAACCTTCAAATGTAAAGCGAAACTCGTCAATTTTACATAGCAAACTTTGTGCATTGATGTGAGATACTCTAAGGCCAGTTTGATGTCCACTCAAAATATTAATCATGGTGCGCAAATTAAGATCACCCATCGCAAATGAAAACAATAAAATTTAAAGTGCACAAAGAAAAAACAAAGAAGATTTACTGTATGCTAAAAATCCTTGAAAGATAATGTATTGTAAATATAATTGAAGTTGTAAAGCTTAGTAGGAAGTTAAAGACAGTAATAAAAAATATGATGAAAAATTAAAAAAAAATTATAGAGTAAAAGCAGAAATTTAAAAAAAAAAAATATGAATATATTATAAGTAGGTATTTAAATATTAAACATTATTAATCAGAGTTGGCAACCATATTCAAATCCTCCAAGCAGTCGATCAGTTGAGCTTCTTCATTCATAAGTCGCTTGATGTAAACAACTCCTCTCGAAACAAACACAGTGCATAGTTTTTTTTTGCTTTCTCAGAGCCATTGCATGCTGGTATATTGACAGATTGTTTTTCGTTAAAGCCTCTCGCATAAACAGAGCACTTGTGGAGTTTATGTCAATGTCTTGCAAACATAGCTCTCTATTATTTACTTTTCGAAAAAGAGCAACTGACTTCAACACATAATTTCGATCATACGGTGTAATGAATTTGATTAGAATCGGTGTGTCTTTAGATTCATTTCGAGGTCGCGTGCGATAAATATTTTTAATCGTAGGTGGTTTTATCGAAAGTGCATTACACAGCAAATTAAAAGTAGACTTTAGATTTTCGTCTTCAAAATGTGGAATACCGAAAAGAAAAGCATCATTTGCAACGGCGCGATTTTCCAAAATTGATTGTTTTTTTTTTACACTTTGGATTTCGGTTTGAGTGATTGTGGCTTGTTTGTTTACATCGCCTACGGTTTTTTTTAATTCGCACAGTTCAGATTTTAAAGTGTCGATCGTTTTATTAGCGCTCAAAAGTGCAGTTTGAAGTTCGGTAACTTTAATATTAGTGGCGTTTATGGAGTTTTGCAAGAATTTAATTTCGTTGCTTATTTTATCGGATATTCTTGTTTCTGAGTTAATAATTTGTTTTGATAAGAGATTGATAATATAGTCGCTTTGTTCTTTACACTGCTGGCTAATAATATTACACTCTTCTTTCGCACTGATTACAGTTTTTGAAGGGGTAGATTGAGGATGATTATGTGGTGTTTTCGGTGTGTTTGTAGTTTTACTTCGAGTGCTAGCGGCAGGTTTCGCTGAGTTTGAGTTTGACATAGTTCGATTCGATTTCTTTATATATTTTTATTTATTATGTCTGAACAGAAAAAATAATTTTTTTTTATCAAATATCAAATGCAGTTTTAATCAAATAAATTTTACAAAATATTCACTGTCACTGAAGAGGCAAATCAAACACAGAGCTCTTGGTAAGTTTTGATTTGAGTATTAACTTGTTACACTTGAGGTATAAGAAATAAAAGGAAGCCGAACTCTTATATACGTCTACTCCGTAGCCATATGACTTCACGTATTATTATTAATTAATTACAATCCTAGCTACGGACACTGCTCATATGTTTTGTCTAGGAGCTCGAAGAACATATCTTTGGTGTTGTCGTCTTTCTCTTATGTTGGGGCGTGCGCGCATATCAGGCTAATGCTGCTGAATTTAACCTTAATTCGTATGGTTATGAGGCACTCATTGATGCACCTATAGCTTAAGACTTCTTGTTCTTGCCTTAGTCTTGCTCCAATGACGAAGCCGTATTCAAATAAGCGCAGTTGGTTTTCGTGGTAGCAGTCACCATAGTAAATATCGCAGTTTTTCATCCTCTTTTTGCTCGGCCCATCCCATCGTATTTCCTGGATGGCGGTGATACCTGCTTTATATCGTTCTAGGGCCTCCACTAATTCTTTGGCCGCACGTGGTCAGTTAAGGGACCTAACATTCCACGTGAATATCCAAAGTTCGTTGTCCTTTATTTGTTTGCGTTGGTTGTCAACAGTAAATCCGTCAACTGTGAAAGCTTTTACTATAACTTCAAGAATGGGGAGCCGGATAAAACCGCTCCTTATAGGCCTGGGCTATGAATAAGTCGAAGAAGCCCTAAAAGGTGTTCACTAAGTAGTTCAACCTTACTGGAACTGTTGACGCCACCGTTGATTGTCTGGATAAGGTGAGGTGCCTTAGTGGAAACACCTCTCCCCGCTCTCTCATTTGCTGCCCACAACAACTTTCCACTGGGGTTGAAACCCAATCGCCAGTTGAGGTACTAGGCACCCGATGTTCACCACGTGGAGGTGAGAGTAGGAGTTGATAGACAGAGGTGGGTTTTGAGAAAAACCTGTGGATGCTTGTGTCCTCTTGAATGCACATGTCTACCAGTTGAACATCATAATCTTGGCCACACAATCCATAAAGGTTAATTTTTCAAACCTTAAGCTTTCATCTGACAAATAGCTGTCTATTGAAATTTTATTCAAATTTAAAGAAACACCCAAACTATGCCACACAAAATACAGAGATGAATTTTCTATAATTTACACTCTAATATTTCATTTCATGTGGGTTCATGTGTAGGCAAAACTTTAGGTTTCTTAACTTCACTGCTAAGTTGGAAACTTACAACTTTTGAAACTTTTTTAGTGTTACTCAATTTAACATATCGTTTTAATATTTCATGATGTGTTCATAATATGGGTGTAAATTTTCCTTCTCAAAAATTTAACAAAACTGCTCTTTCAACATTTTGATACATCATAAGTAGGTATTCCTTTTTTTTGAAAAACTTTCCTTTAATTCGCAGAAAGGAAACTTTCTAAAATATATGTAAGAGTAGGTTGATATCAAAAAAAACTTATGTTTCTTCTTTGCAATTTACTTTATCTAGCTAAAAAGATCCATAAACTTTTCTTAAACTAAATTCTGATGCTATTATTATTATGCAAAATACCAACTACTTCTACGACCCTACCTATAAAGGGGATGGTTAAGAAAGAAAAAAACTAACTAACATTTCCTTATATTCTCTTAGCTCAAATAGTTTCTCTCTTCATTGGCATTGGACTGCCTTCAGTGCGGAAAAGTATTTACTTTTATGCTAGCGAAAACTTGAAGCAACAATCTGTGGAACAGCAACATCAGCAGCCGCCGTTACCGCTAACAGAAATACAACTTGAATCAGCTTTAACCACAAATATACCAAAAGAACAACACCACCAACAACAACAACTACAACAACCCCCTACAACCCAACCACAGACAACGAATGGAATAGAGTTGAACACCTCCGGCCACAAAATAATTGCTGCAAATGAAAATGAGGTTAGTTTTACCCACACACACACACAATAAAAACAAAAAATATAAAAATGGTGGCAGAATTTACTAGTACATGAGGAATGATGTGGGCGGGGAGGGAGGCGGGGGTGGATGTGTAGGAAAAACAAAAACCCACCGTAGGCTTAATAGGAATAGGTACTGGTACCATCAGGGTTACCATGTCATGAAATGGCTCAGTAGCCCAATTTAAACATTTTGTAGCTCAGCCAAAAAAGTAGCTCAATTTTTATTTTTAAAAAATCTGGTAGCTTCAATTAAAATGTATTATTTATTTCTATTTATTATTCACGATAATAGATTAATCCAATTTAAACCATATGTAGCCCAAAATCATAGCCTCAAAATTTCCCAAATAATAGCTCAGTTTTAATAAAAAACTAGTTACTTAAACTACAATTTCATTTTATTGAAACAAATATAGAAACAAAAAATACAAATTCTGGGTTCCTGAAAATGTGTAGATTAGCTCAATTTAAAAGTTTTTATATCGCAGAGTACATGCCAAAAATGTAGCTCAAATAATAGCTCAATTTAAAAAAAAAACTAGAAGCTTGAAATAAAATTAAATTTTCCTTAGAAAAATAAAGAAATAATTATAAATTTTGTATTCATTTTAAGAGATTAGCCCAATTTAAAAGTGTTTGTATTCTTAAATTTTAGTGGAAAAAGTAGCTCAATTTTAATAAAATAAATAGTTACTTCAAAAATAAAGAAATTTAGGAAAATAAACATAGACTATACTAATTTAAAAATTATATGTGTAAATAGTTTAAAATATGAGCTAAAAAAGTAGCCCAAAAAATAGCTTACTTTCAATTAAAATCTTGTTCAATTAAAATTTGATTTATACAAAAAAAATAAAGCACCGTTTTTTGTTTATAAAAACAGATGAGATGATCAATATTAACACAATTAACGAGAAAATTATATTTGAGCTATTTATAGCCCAGTTTTCGATAAATAGCCGAATTTGCGATAAATATCTAAACTTGGCAAGCCTGATTTGAACATTCCATTACACATCTCCATCCAAAGAGAGATATTTGTTAAATGGCCTCGATTTACTACCTAGAATATCCGACACACCAGGGTTGACAGGTAGGACCAACTTTTTTTTTGTCAGTCTTACCAAAAACCCTCCAACTCGTTGCTGTTCCTAATTTGCATGAATACAAAATGAAATTTCGTCCTTTTTTTCTCATCTGCAATTTTTCTTCTCATTTTTTTTTTTTTGTTTTTCTTTTTTCAAGGAACCAAAGTTCTCATGCCAAAATGCGACACGTTTATTGGGACTGCACGTTATTAGCGCCTATTCAAAGCCTGTTGTTGTAGAATGGAGTATCTGGTGGGCTTTGGCTACATGCGGACAGTTGCAGGTAAGAATTGAAAGAACAATGTGGGTGTTTTGTTTTTTTTTTTTAAACCCCTGCAGGATGATAAGATTTATTAATATTTTCGGTGCAAAATGTTAAAATTGGTTTTACGCAATGCCTTCAATAATTTACCGACCCTAATAAAAACAAAAGAACTACGAAAATGGTCAGGCTAACGTCATTGCCCGCCTGCGGCCGCCGCACTGGAAACAATGCAAACAATGAAATATGTAAATTTTATTTGAACATATTTTGTATGGTTAAATGTTTTTATTAATAGTTAAATATAGAAAAAAGGATCCCCTAGTTACATAACCAGCATCCGGGATGTAACTGATGTAAACGATAAGCCACCAAAATGGCAAAAACAATATGAATGCAAAATATTATTATTTATTTTTTTGTGCCGTTGGGTTAAGGAAGGAAAATAGGTTATAAACGCCCATGGCGGATGGATTAGAGAGTAACTTTTTGGTTGGCTTTTTAGCGGTTCCGGATGTGGGTTATAAAAATCAGTTAACATCAGACTTAAACAAAAAACACATATAGAGAAGGAAAGGGATGTTTGGGTTGAATTTCTATTAAAATCAAAAGACCGCTATAGTTTTATGTATAAAAGCTTTTTTCAACCTTATTCATAGAAATGAATGTCTGTTGTTTATGGGAAGTTATTAAAGCGCCCTATCAAAGAATCAAAAATATTTGAAATTAATTTATATTATAAATAAGCTTCTAGATGTTCATTTCTTGGTTAAGTTTTTCTTTAGAACCATGAAAGTTATTTTTTTTCTAAAATGATTTCATAGTTTTGAGAAATACATATTTTTTTATTTTCAAAAAACTTCGCACTAGCGTATTTTCAATATCCGCTTAAAACATATTTCACTTTAGGGGATCTTAAAAATGTATTTAAGAGTGTAAAAGAAGTAACAAGGGAAATGAGTTGTTCTATTTGGTTTTTGTTTTTTCATCATATTAGCGATTTTAGATATAAAATAAAGAGAAGTGGTCCTAAATGCCTACCTTGGGGAACTCCTGATTTGGCATTGAAAGGGTTGGAGGAAGGACTTCTGAATTTAACTTAAGACCTATTTTGAAGATATGAAGAAATGAGAAGGAAAATCAATTGTGATGATATCATGAGAAAGTTGGTCGTCAGCTTTAGTGATAATAAAGCTCAGTTCTTCATCGAGTTTTAGAGTATTTGAGAACTAATGCAAAAATTCAAGTCGATTAGTAATTCTACTTTGTATGTTGTTGATAACGTATAATATTCTTGCAGTTAAATAATTCAACTATCATAAACAGCTTGTTCGTTGTGTAAGCTTTATCTTCCGTCCTACACCGTTGCGAGCGGATGGCAAACCGCATTTGTCAAGCCTATTTCCAAAAAAGGCGAATCTTCCTCACCCTCTGAGTACCGACCAATTGCACTTACGTTCTTTCTTTATAAGTTCATGGAAACGCCGATTAATTATCAGCTCAAGAAATCTCTCGAAGATTGAAAGTTTTTTAATGGCCGACAAAACGACTTTCGTAGCAATAGGTCCACTAGTGATCTCAGGGTTCATCTCACCGAACAGCGGAAAAAATCTTTACATTTTTTTTTATTGCACTAGATATTTCAAAAGCATTTGATAGAATTTAGCATCAAGCTCTCTTATCGAAAATGAGTGCTATTGGTTTTCATGAATCCCTTCTTCATTGGATTAGTATTCGAATCGTTCAATACAAGTTTTATTGGATGGATTCAAGTCTGAAAACTAAAAAATAAATGCTGGTGTACCCCAGGGCTCTGTTCTATCTCCAACACTCTTTCTCCTTTTTATGAATGATCTCCTGTCTGCAACTTCTTGTACTCATAGCTTTTCATATTCGTTGTCAGATTCGCATCCTTCTTCTTCGGATGTAGAACTACAACTACAAAATATGATAAGCTCATTAAATTCCGACCTTATCGGCATTGTACAATGGGGAATAAGAATCCGCTTGGAATTTAATGAAAGTCGAAAACCCAATACTGTCTTCCATTGTAAAAGTGAGATATACCCCCCTTGTCATTATCCATAGAAGACACTTGCATCGAGGAGACTGAACATCTCGATATTCTCGGTATGTGTATCACCAACCACCTTTCGTGGAACGATCACATAAGCGATGTCGCCAAAATTGCCACAAGATGTTTGAGTTTTCTAAGGCAATGCACAAGAAGCTTTTCTCCCCCTCTGATCTAGCTGTTATCTTAAAGACTTAACTAAAAGACATACTTCCAAAGCTTGAGTATAACTCCCATATCTGCTCTGGTGCTCCTGCAACTTACTTAAGCCTCTTGGACATTATTGAACGCAGAGCATTTAGATTAATTGGTGATATTAACATCATAAGATCATTTACGTCTCTTGAATATCGTCGAACATCTCACCCTCTTTTACCGTTATTTAAATGGCTTATGCTCTAGCAAGTTCCATTTCCCCCCTTAAATAGTTCAACCGTAATACTCGCGCTTCTGGGAATGTTCATCAGTATAACCTCGAGCCCAACTTCGGTCGTACTGTCAAGTACAGAGGTTCGTTCTTTAGCTTTACTATGCGAATGTGGCATGCTTTGCCACACTCTGTCTTAACAGCCATTACAATATTCAAGAATTCTCCTCCTTTCAACCCCTCTCTCCCTTTCCTAGTGCTGACACTGTCTACACAATAAGGGTAGTATTATCCCCTTGAGTTGGCGCTTATTAAAAAAAAATCCAATAATTGAAACAGACTAAAAAATTTTACTTTTGTACCTTAGATTATCGAAAAAATATCAATGTCCAACGTTGATGTTAAGTCATCAATTTTTATCCAATACAAAACATCCTCTAAAATGGTCAAGACAATATATTCAAGAGTACTAAGTTTTAAATCCATTTCTATCGAATAATTCAACTTGAGTTAAAATTATAGCAAAATTGAAAAATCTTTTTTTGGAGAAAAAACTTGTTTAAAGAACAAACAGGGCATTTCAAACCTATGAATGACCACTCCTTAGGATGCAGCTCTTCTAAAATTATTGCAAATCACAGTATTTTTGAAAACAAACACAATATACGAGAAACAAAAACCAAATGAAATAATTTTGTTTAAACTTTTGAAATGATCATTTCTATTTGTTTCTCTAGATAAGAAATACCAAATTTTCTATTAAGTCTTCTAGAACAGACATAAAACAGTTCTAATCTTTCCAATTTTTTGAAAAAAAGGAGTGTCTGGATTTTTTACAAAATATTGTTCTGTCTTTTCGTAAATTGTGTACTTGTTTCCTACTTCTATCCTTCCAAGCATCTTTAATACAATACAAATTATATTTTAGCAGGTGACATAATAATCTACTTCAATATCATGAATATAAACTAAAATTAAAATTATAGAGCACTTAAAATGATTGTGCCCATTGACTGATTGAATTCTAGAAGAATTGGAGCTTTAATTCTACCGCGGGATTTATAAACAGTGCTGTAGCGAAATAGCCAGTTACATGACTACTTTCATAAAGTTTAGCCATAAAACTTTTTTTTCTTGGAAAGTTCAATAATTTATACTTGAATCAATTACGAACAACTGTTAGTATAAAGATTTTCATTTTACTCGTACAATAAGAATGTAGGATTCTATTTCGCTTTCCCAATTGCTGGAACTGTGCTGTATATTGTAAAGGTATTTAAAGCACATTCAGTGGACGAAAAATATTGAAGAATATTTAATGCATTGAACCAGAATAGTAACCCATTTTTTTGGAAAGCTTTAGCAAAAATATTATTCAGAATGTTACAAAAATATCATACAAATTGTTCCTCTTAATTTTGTTTTAGAAATTTTTCATCAATTCCTTACGTATTTAATTCCTCATTCATATTTTTCATTGAGACTTTCAAATCATCAGGAAAGAAAAAAGTAGAAAATTTACTGCCCAACATAAAAGAAGTTAAATTGAAATTGAAAATTTTCGTCAGACGAACCATGTTTAAGAATTAAAATAAGGTCTTTTACGAATTTGAATGTAACCCAAAAAAAATAAAAACCAAAATATATATTTGTTTCAATTTCAATTATAAATTACTTTTCAGGGTTTGATTATATTCAAACGCACATAAGACCATTTTCAAGATATTAAAATAAATTTTAAGAATTTGTATTATTGCTTTCTGTAGGATGATTTGTTTGCTAATTATAAAAATATAAAAATTCGAATCTTCAAAGCATTTCCTACCCAAATACAAACCTAGACACATTTTTTTTACCACACAGATTTGGAAATATATGAAAAATAGTAAATAAGATTCTATGATATTTCCAATAATTTAAAAAATTTAAT
Organism: Eupeodes corollae; assembly: GCF_945859685.1. Classification (NCBI taxonomy): domain Eukaryota; kingdom Metazoa; phylum Arthropoda; class Insecta; order Diptera; family Syrphidae; genus Eupeodes; species Eupeodes corollae. Next base: position 21,486,820 of record NC_079149.1, on the reverse strand, counting down.
AAATAGTAGTTCTTAGCCCTGTTTCATATTTATACTAATTTGTTGTAGGCTTTTATTATAGACGTACAATGACGAATCCAGGGGAGAAGGTGTGGCGTTTCGTAGGGTTCATGACCCCCTGGGAGATATTTTGTTTATATTTTTGTTGGAATTCCCTTCAATTCAAAACTGATCGTATTTAGTTAATGGATACGACCCTTATTATATTTTGAATTATTTATTTTACTTTATTGCCAAAAATACGACCTTTAACTGAGGACTGGACTAAGAATATAATATGAATCGGAAACTAAGCTCTATTGCAAAAAGTTACCACAAATTCATCAAATTTTGATCAATGGACGATCTAGAGGGGGGTCATTTGAGCCATAAAGCTTATACAGTTAGATTGTATAAGTAAAGGTTTTATCTTAAGATTTGATAGTTTTTTAACGACATTCACTGAAAAGTGGTTTGCTGGCAAAAACAACTAACATTTTTATAAAAAAAATTTGTATATAAAAATCCAACAGGCCATTTTTTCATAAAAAAATAAAATCAACAAAAAATAGTATGCAAATTCGGTAAAAATTGATGCTCGGTTCTTGATATCTGTCAAACTAATTTCATACAACCAATTTGTAAAAGTTTAAGAAATGCTACTTAAATTGGTAAACAATTTGTTTTCGACTAAAAATCTATTTAACAAAACTATATTTTCAAACTAAACTATTTCCTTATATGAAAAATATTGCTGGTAATTTTAAAATAATTCCAAAATTTTACTACTGAAATGTGATTTCATTTTTAAAACAATTTTGTGCAACGAAGAATAATGTTTTTGACATCTGATAAAATTTTAAGAAAAATCGAATTGACAATTTTTTTTATAAAACATAAAAATCTAAAAAAAACTTTACTCAAAGTTGGTAAAAATTGAATATCGATTCCAATATCTTGTCAAAAACTTAAAATTTAGGCTTCAAAGCTTTTTTATCTAATAAGAGATATTGTTTTCAACATTTGGAAAAATCATAAAAAAATTCAATTGACAGTTTTTTTACAAAAATTAAAAACGTAAAAAACAATTAATAAAATTTGGGAAAAACATATTTTCGACTCAAATATCTTCGCAAAACTTTGAGATATTGGATTGAATTTACTTTTATCATTCAAAAAATATTGTTGTCAACATTCAGTAAAATTTTAAAAAAAAATCGAATTGACAGTTGTTGAACAAAAAATTAAAAACCTAAAAAAAAATTAACAAAAGTTGGTAAAAATTGATTTTCGACTCAAATATCTTTTCAAAAATTTGAGATTATAGCTTCCAACTAATTTTTACTTATAAGAAATATTGCTTACAACTTAATGACAAATTTTAAAAAAAATCGTATCGACAGATTTTTTACAAAAAAAGAAAACCTAAACAAAATTTACTAAAAGTTGGTAAAAATTGATTTTCGACTCAAATAGCTTTTCAAAAATTAAAAATATTGGCTTCAAATTTATTTTATTTCTCAGAAAATATTGTTTTCAGTAATTTTTATATAGAAGTCCAACAAACCGTTTTTTTACGCAAATTTGGTAAAAATTGATAAGAGTACATATAGACAAACTTTTAAGCAAGACAAATCGACAGACGGGATGGGAAGTTATCAATGTGGGTCGCATCCCAGCCTCTTTTTTTTATTTAATTTTATTTGGTGTTTATAAATATGTATATATTTTTCATTAAAATTTTGTTAAAAAATAAACACCAAGTTTTGTAAAAACTAAGCTAATTGTAAAACACAATGCACGTTTCATATTTACTTATATAAAAGCTTTGAATCTCTCGAGAACTGAAGTGAAAAAAGATTTTGAAGCCCGTAATTTGTAAGTGTCACACAATAGTTTCTTCCCAACTTATTTGTTTACGCTAATTTGTTTTCATTTAATTTTTAGAGAAAATATATAGGTACTTAATCGTAACTGCACCTTTTGCCTTAAATACAAGAACCAAATATTTTTCAATTTTTTTAGTTTTGTGGACTCCTTTAAAATCAAAAATCCAGAAAATTCTTCATATCAGATTCTTTCTCATTTTCTGGGCTCTTGAATTTTTGTAGCATTTTTCGTATTAATAGAAATTTTTAAAAAAAGCTAAGTTTCAAAACAATTTCTAACATTTCTGCGTAAAAGCAACAAAAACCCTATAAACTATTGTGTTTTACTCTTGAAAACTGTTAGAATCTTGGAATGCTTTCATGAGTACAGAGTCGACCAAATTAAATAGTTAGACTATACCTTGCTGGACAACAGCGTTCTTAAATAATTTAATAACTAATTTTGTCAATTAAGGCCTTGAAATGTGTACATTTAAGGTTAAGATAAACATTAAGTTATTTCAATTTTGTTGGCCTCCTTTACAGAACATTAAAGCACATTTTTAAGCGGTGAAAGTCTGGATCCACCCAGTATTTTGTGTATAAGTGCAATATCGTTCCTTAGTAAAAGAATCCTCTATACACTTGTATATCTTTACTAAAAGTGAGGTTCATACCTCACCAGTGGCGTAGCTACCGCTGTATCAGCTGTATCCATGTAACAGGGCCCCCGAGATATAGAGGCCCCCAAAGATATAGAGACGTGTGTAAAAAATTCACTTAAATATTTAATAAAGTTTTATTACAAAAAAATGTTCCGATGATCATTTTTTACATGCGTCAAATATTTTTTTTCCTGTGTATCTTTTTCTTTTTTTCATGTCCTACCAACCAACAATACTACAACTTCAACCTGCAAACACTTTTTTATTCGAGCTTTCAAAATATATCGTCCTGCCTGACACAGCCACCAACTCCAACATCACACAGAAATACAAATATATACATTTTTTGGTAACAGTATGAAGCGCTGGTCTTTGCTGCACAACGATTCATTCGAAAAATATAAAATTATCCTTAAAAAGGTTTGTCCTACGTGATGGTCGTCACGAAATGATGCACTATGTGGTATAAGATCAAACTATACATTATGATAATGAAAACCTTACACCAAATCAATTTGACCTCAACAAAAAAAAAACGGATGAGAGGAATATAAAAATGTTATAAACATTTTAGAGACGTACGACTTTATTGTGTTGATGTCAATTTTTTCTTCGCTGTTTGATACTATAAGTCCAGTTTTCAAAGCCCTTCAAGATGAGGAAAATCATTTACAAAAAGCAAGTATTTTGCTTCAAAATCTTTTAGACGGCCTAGAAAATGAAAGAAATCAAAAGAAATTCAGTGAACTACTTAAAAAGTCCAAGGATTTAGCCAACGATTGGAGTGACGCCTGTCTTCAAAAACAAAGGAGGAAAATAACGAAACGGTTTTTTGATGAGTTGGCAGAAGATCAAAGAATTTTTGATCCGGAAATTTACTTCAAAATCAATATTTACTATTCCTGCTTGGACATTTTGATTGGAAAAACTCAGCAAAAATTTCAAAGCCTTCATAGTCTTAGTAGTATGTTTGAAGTGTTGGAACCGGATAAACTTTTATCGTTCTCTAATGATGAGATAAATCAACGTTAAAAAAAGCTAGTTTAAAAGTACAATACAGACATATCTGGTGATTTCTGCAATCAACTAATTGCTCTAAAAACATGCCTTAAATCCGAAATCCTCAAAATTCATTCCATTAAAGAACTTGCTAAGTTATTAGTCATCGAATTTAATAGTCTTGCTTCTAGTTTTTCTGAAGTAATAACAGCATGCTTTCTCTTTTTGACTTTTCCGGTCACCACAGCAACAGCTGAAAGATCTTTCAATGGGACAGAAGAGGTTGTCAGATTTATCACTTTTATCAATAGAAGCAGATAATCTTGAAAAACTGAAATCGTCTTCAGGTATGGAAGATTTAATAAATAAATTTGCAGAAAAAAAGGCAAGGAAAGTAGTACTTTGAGAAGAAGTGCAAATATTATTTATTTTTTTGAGCTTTATAAAACATGTATCTATATATTATGTAGTATGTATTTATGTTAAAGTTCCTATGTCGTTATACATTGAATTAAATTTAACTTATTTATTGACGTTAGTGTTTTAATTTAAAAAAAGGTTATAAGGTTATGGCCCAGTTTGGGTAAGAGTTGATGGGGCCCAAAAAAATGGATACAGGGCCCCCAAAGGTCTAGCTACGCCACTGTACCTCACCTACACATTTCGCGTGCAGAAACCTTGAAACAATTAAACTTGTAAAAGATTATTGGAATCATTTCTGCTTTTTGTGTTTTTATTTTTCTAATCCATTTGTGGAATCGTTAGGAACGCTAAAAAACAAAAGCAATCGACAACGACGCTGGAATTTTTGTAAGGTTTCTTTGCTTTGAAGCTTTGCGAAAATAAGTTCTTTTTGTTAATCTTTTTTTCTCTTTTCAATTAGTTGGGTACTTACAAATATAATAGGAAGCTACTAACAGAGGTATTTTTTTAATTTTATAAATTTTGTTTATTTGTGTTCGTAGTTATTTAAATTTGATCTTTAAAAAGACTTTATTTCTCCATTCATAGAACTATTATATTGCTTTTAAATTTTATCAGAAGCTAATGAACCAATTTATATATTTTTTTCTTTTTCAAACAACCATTAAATTGTAGAAATAATATTTGATTATTAAAATCATTAGATTCCGTATATTTCATAGTGAAATTTGAAAGCCTCCCCAGGACGACCAAGAGCGTGAAATAATAAACATCATGATATCCATTTCTTGTGTCAGCTTCATATTCGAATTATGAAGAATAAGTTAATATTTCATGTTCACACAGTGTAAACTTTAATACCACCCGTCCTCATATATGACAATTTGAAATTAATCACGTCAAAGGCTAATTTAACACGAAATACTTAGCCAAACAACAAAAACCACACCTTCTAAACAAACCAAGTTATAAACCACAAGGAAAGATACAATCACGTATAACATTGCCACTCTGTCTCTGCCTAACAAACAACGAATATAAGAATAAGAAAAACCATACTGCTATCAACAATACATTTCGATTACGTCCTTCCACTTAAAATGCACCTGTATCCTTGTATGTACATCCTCACATTGTCATGATATAAACAGCATTACAAGGACAAAAAGACTTTGATTTATATCAATCCCACGAAATCTTTGTTCTCACGAAACAAACTCACGTGCCGTGTAACCCAAAGTCCTTCATTTAACGAACCAAGTTTTATGACTCGTGAAAGAAGTATCATCTTCGTTTTCTTTTTTGGTGTTTTTTTCTTCTCCATAAGGACGAAGTGAAAGGATATACACAAGTTTGCAAACGAAAGATATAAATGTACACAAGTCGAGGAGAACATTTTGTATATGAAGAGAAACAAGCAGGACAAGATGGCTAGAAGTAGAAAAGAGCGCCTTTTATTTCGAGGAGTTTGTCCGTGTCGTCCTTGGATGGATGTGGGACATGCACAACTTTAGAAATTACTTTACATCCCAATGGAGGTTAGTCTGTCTTGCTGCTGAGATGTGGTGACGATGACAATAAGGACGACGACGAGGATGGTGACGATGATGTGGAGTGTTGGAGGATGATGGCATGGCATACAAACAGCACTAGCGGGCGTGGCAGTGGGCGTGTGAATCTGAATCAGCTGAGTAGACAACGAAAAGAAGTGAACACTTCAATTAATCTCAATACATTCTCTGATGGAATGAAAATGGTGGGTTTCCTGCTTTATTATGAAATTATGGAAGAAATTTATCCTCAAACAAATTCTCACTCACCTACTCGTACCTTATACCTAGACTTTGTTATATGGATGGATATATATTTACGAGGACGAGGTCATTGGAATTCATGTAACACAAAGTAGATTATTTTTGGTTGTAATAAGGACTTTATACTCCTTCCCTTCTACACAAATATATATTTTAACATAAGAAAGGAGCAGCTTTTCCCAGTCTTCATAATATATAATATACTATACAGGAGACGAGTACCAGTTAAGCTTTATCCCCAATGACATAATAAATTTGCTTTTGATTATTATCGAGAGCATTCAGGTTTCAGGGTAAGCCACTAGAGTGTACCTATCATTTTATATGGGAATTAGCCATCAGGATGATGTATTTGAGCTTATAATAGAAGTTCGTAACGTACGTATATAAAATGTTTAGATATAAAGTCAAAGTGTAGAACAATGACAATAACTTATGTAGGGTTAGTGAGTGGAGCATCATTAATGATGGAGAACTTTTGCTGTCATACTTAACGAACATAATGAATGAACAGAGTGGGGATTTTTTTGAATTTAATAAATGAATTGTTGTTGGTGTGATGAATTTTTATTTTTTGAAAATTGTTCAACATCGAGACACAATTTCTTAAGCCTTGTGACAAAAAATGAAAGAGCATCTGCAGAAATCTAATGCAGAAAAATTCTGCATCAGCAAACGTATTTAAGAAAATAAGAAATAAATATAGAAAATAAAAGTAATGCGGCAGCGGACATTCGTCTCGAGATGGAATCAACGGTGGCGTTTACAGTTCCAGTAAGGTTGAACTAATTAGTGAACACCATATAGGGCTTCTTCGACATATTCGGAGCCCAGGCCTGTAAGGAGCGGTTTATCCGGCTCCCCTTCCTTGGAATTATACTAAGGATCTGGCCCTCCAGGTTGGGGGTTGTGCCGTCGGGGTGACTTCCTGGCCACGTAAAAAATACCTTAAGTTTCGAAGCACCAAGAAGCCTCGGATATGGACGGATTCACTGTTGACAACCCACGCAACCGAAAAAGGACAAGGAACTTCGGATATGTACTTGGAATGTTAGGTCCCTTAACAGACCACGTGCAGCCGAACAATTAGCGGAAGCCCTAAACTGCTGCAAGGCAGATATTATAGCCAATCAAGAAGTGCGATGGGATGGACCGGGCAAACGCAAACTAAAAGACTGCGATATCTACTACGGCGACTGCTACCGAGAACAAAGACAGCGTCTATTTGGGTGTGGATTTGTTGTTGGAACTAGGCTCAGGCAAAAAGTCTTGAAATTCAACAGTGTGAGCGAGCGCATCACAACAATCCGCATCAAGGCTAAAGTCGCCAACATAAGCCTAATATGCGCGCATGCCCCAACAGAAGAGAAAGATGAAGACACCAAAGACATATTCTTCGAGCTCTTGGACAAGACATATGAGCAGTGCCCTGGCTATGACATTAAAATTGTCTTAGGAGATTTTAATGCCAAGCTAGGAAGAGAAGACATCTTTGGTGGCATAATCGGGAGATACAGCCTGCACGACACTACCTCCGACAACGGATTCAGGCTGGTCGATTTCGCTGCGGGGCGAGACGTTCTGGTAGCTAGTACGTAGTTCACGCATCTTAATATAAACAAAGGGGACATGGAAATCTGCTGTTCAATCAACCGTCAACCAGATTGACCACATTGCGATCGACGCACGACACTTCTCCAGTATCCAGGATATCCGAAGATTCCAAGAGGCCAACATTGACTCGGACCACTACCTCGTTGTAGCCAAGGGACGGCTACGGATATCCGGATCCAAGCCAAAACAAGGAAGTACTGTGAGAAGATTCGACGTAAGACGGCTACAATCGCAAGAGACTGCCATGTCCTTTTCCGATCGAGTCTCTAATAACTTTTTAAGGAGTCCTATGCCTCCTGCGTTAAGCATTGAAAACCAGTGGCAACATTGCCTTGCAGCCATCAGAGATGCCGCCTCTGAAGTGCTAGGTTTCGCACGGCCACCACAGCGAAACCCCTGGTTTGACGACGAATGCCGGCAACGAAACAAGAGGCATTCAAAACAGTGCTGCACAAAAGGATTAGAGCTGCTCGCGAGCTCTACGAGCAGAAGAGGAGAGAGGAGCACCGGCTTCTTAGATGGAAAATAAGAGAGCATGAGAAGCGCGCGATCGAGGAGATAGAGGGAAGTCACAACAGGAATGAGGTTCGTAAATTTTACCAAAAGGTAAAAAAAAACCTCCCAAGGTTACCAGCCACGAACCGAAGCCTGTAAAGACGGCGATAACGAACCGAATTCCGCTGTAAGGGAGATAGAAGCACTCAACCTCGGCAACGCAGATCAACAATTCCGCCTACCCGACCTTGACGATGTGAAGAGAGCTATATCTAAACTTAAGTCAAACAAAGCTGCTGGAGCTGATGGCATCCCTGCCGAACTATTCAAAGCAGCAGGCGATGACTTGGTAGGGAGCATGCACCAACTCATCTGCAAAATATGGTCGGAAGAAAGCATGCCCGATGAGTGGAATCTCAGCATAGTGTGCCCGATACATAAGAAAGGAGACCCTCTAAACTGCGCCAACTACACAGGCATCAGTCTCCTTAACATTGCGTATAAGATCCTCTCTGCCGTATTATGTGAACGTCTGAAGCCATTCGTCAACAACCTGATTGGTCCTTATTAGTGTGGCTTCAGACCAGGAAAGTCCACTATCGACCAAATATTCACACTACGGCAGATCTTGGAAAAAACCCAGGAGCTTCAAATCGATACCCACCATCTCTTTATCGATTTCAAAGCCGCGTATGACAGCATCTATAGATAAGAGCTCTTAAGTGCAATGTCTAATTTTGGCATCCCTGTCAAACTTATCCGTTTGTGCAGAATGACGATGGAGAATGCACGCTGCTCTTTGTCTACCTAGGCACCGCTATTAATGCAGACAGCGCTGAAATCAAACGAAGAATAACTCTTGCAAATCGCTGCTTCTTTGGACTTAGAAGGCAATTGAGAAGTAAAGTCCTCTCCCGAGCATGTAAAATCACCATCTATAAGACACTCATCATCCCGGTTCTCATTTATGGCGCTGAGGCCTGTACCCTGTCAAAGAAAGATGAGAGCGTCTTAGGATGCTTCGAGAGAAAAATTCTTCGCGGGAGAAGATATAACGACGAACTGTACGGGCTGTACAGCGACACTGACCTAGTTAGCAGAATCAAAGTCCAACGGCTTAGATGGCTAGGTCATGTAGAGCGGATGGACATCAACGCTCGAGCCCGGAAGGTCTTCGAATCCAATCCCGAGGGACGGCGCAGTAGAGGAAGACCGCGACTCAGGTGGCGCACCCAGGTGGGAGAGGACCTCAACCAACTTGTTGTGTGAAACTGGAGACAGCTAGCTAGGGACCGAGCTGACTGGAGACGCTTGTTGGTTGAGGCCCAGGTCCACCCCGGATTGTAGCGTCACCTTAAGTAAGTAAGTAAGTAGGGTCAAATACATAAATGTCTACAGGGATTAAATGACTACGGTTTCAAAAGTAAAGGTAAAAAACACTTATTCAACAATGTCGCTACGAATTAAATATAACCGCCACCAACTAAACTTGCACATGGAGCAGTGACATTTTGTATGAGCAAGTATAATGATAATGCCAAGACCTTACGTAACCAATTGCCTTTGTAGTTCTGATCGATTACGACAGTCATGAAATCTAAGGAGCTATCAACCTGAAACCACGAAATGAATGATCCAACATTAACACATTAATACTCTGAAACGGTTGTCTTTGCTCCAAAAACCCCTCTACGAAACTCCCATTTATGTCAATAAATTTACTATATTTATGTTTTATTAATTTTACAGTATATCCTGTTAACATATTTTTGTCTTAAGCCAATCACTTAGGTCGGTAACAAAATTTATTATTATTTTCCTAACGAAAACAATTTACGAAAATTCCATTAACATTAAAAATTCGATTACGATATTTTTTCTCCGATGTCTCATGAATTTATAAAGAAAAGTTTACACAAATACAAAACTTCATAAATCAAAGATAGGTATCGTCATCTTCTTTGGAGACATAAAATACAATTTAATGTTTGTTTGTCTTTTTCTTCTTTTTTTTACACTCGTAAACAATAAGAAAGAAAAAATATTAACAAACTTTCGAAATACGAGCAAAATATTAAAATTACTCACTGCCCGAAGCATATTTTAGTAAATCAAAATAACTACCGTTCATCTTCCATTTTGATGAGGTCCTTTGTCACATTAAAAGGAGGCAAATATAATAAAGAAAATATCATGAGTGATTTCTTTTAATTATTCATTCTGCCAGCTTTGAATCTCCACTCATTTGTCATCTTAAAAAAATCTCAGAATAGAAACAGATTTTGAAAATTCCAAACGCACATAAAGAGGCACCAACAAAAATTCATTTAAATTCCCTTCGCAGTGTTGTTTCCGATTAGGACAAACCTCATTCCCTATGTCCCTTTATTTAAAGAGCCTATATAGTTGTTTGTCCCGATTTTGACAGATGTTATCCTACAGCGACTTTTGGATCTGAATATCAAAGCATAAGTTTAGTTGCATGGAAAGAGAATATTAGAAATGAATTTATCCAACCAAAACGCGTTATAAATTCATATCAAATACATCATAACGGCAAACAGAGGGAAAATAGAAATCACGCTTTGAATTTCATCAACTTGTGCGTCCTTCAACCATGAGATGAGAATCAAACAAACCTTCATACATACATATGTACATACATAACACACAAAATGATTCTCAAGGTCTAAGTCTGAATTTGGATGTTTAAATCTTTCTTGATCTAAAATTTTCAGCACTCATGATGCTGAAAATAAGCTTATTGTTTTAATGCAAATAGGCATAGTCGTGGAATTGGATTAGGAATTCAATTATAGGGACATTAGACTTGGAGGAACATCATTTTTATGCTTAACGGTAAGTATACCACTTATAATAATAAAGAACGCAAAGAGATAGAAGAATAGGTTTTTAGGGTATAGCAAGGAATCACTTAAAAACGAAATTTTGACGAAGAATTTCAAATTAAAAACCTTCTCTAAATTGTTTTTAAAAATTTTAACTAGGATTACAAAAACACACGAATTTTCTCCTCTATCTAAAGCGAATAATAAAAAACTTTACCAAGATATACTTCCAAAATAATAATATTTTCAAAATGTAAATGTTTTAAAACTTAAAAAAAATCTAAATTTAATGGTTTCTTTTCGAAAATAGTTAGTTCGGTTATTTTAAATAAGTTTTTTAAATGAAAAATTTTAATTTTTGTTTTAATATTTTCGGAATAAAATTTAATTAATACCTCCAAATAAACGTTTTCTTTTCAAATTTCGTTGAAAAGCTTAGAAGTGTTTTTGCAATATCGAATTTAAAAAAAAAAGAGGCTGGGATGCGACCCACACTGATAACTTCCCATCCCGTCTGTCAATTTGTCTCGCTTAAATGTTTGTCTATTTTTTGTAGATTTTATGTTTTATGAAAAAACGGACTGTTTGATTTTTATATAAAAATTACTGAATATCGAAAACAATATTTTCTGTGAAATAAAATAAGTTTGAAGCTAATATTTTTAATTTTTAAAAAGCTATTTGAGTCGAAAGTAAATTTTGACCAAGTTTTAATATTGTTTTTTTTTTTCTAGAGTTTTATTTTTGGTAAAAAAAACTGTCAATTCGATTTTTTTCAAAATTTTACTGCATGTTAACAACAATATTTTTTGAAAGATTAAAGTAAATTAAAGGCAATATCTCAAAGTTTTGAAAAGATATTTGAGTCGAAAATCAATTTTTACCAACTTTTATTAATTTTTTTTTAGGTTTTTATTTTTTGTAAAAAAAACTGTCGATTCGATTTTTCTCAACATTTTTCAGAATGTTAAAAACAATATTTCTTATAAGATAAAATAAGCTTGAAGCCTAAATTTCAAGTTTTTGAAAAGATATTTGAATCGATATTCAATTTTTACCAACTTTGAGTAATGTTTTTTTAGATTTTTATTTTTTATAAAAAAAATGTAAATTCGATTTTTCTCAAAATTTTATCACATTTCAAAAACATTATTCTCCGTTGCACAAAATTGTTTTGAAGATGAAATCATATTTTAGTCGTAAAATTTTGGAGGTGACAAATTTTTTTTTTAAGATTTTTTGATTTATAAAAAAAACCGTTAAGTTGAGTTTTTCCAAAAAATATACTTGTTTGGTACCACGTTACAGTTTATTATATAAAATTTAATTCAAGTCACTAGCGTTTTTGGTTCGTAAGATATTTAGGGTTAACCAAAATTTGCACCTTTTTTTCAAACTGCTATGGTAAAAAAAACTACAAACGCAATACTCTTGAGAACCCTTTCTGCATCTTTGTGCACTATGATCTATATAACAAAATTTATTTGAAATCGATATCTCTTCTTGAGCTATGGACGACGAAAAAATGTCGCGAACGTACGGACGTACAACCGTACGAACGTACTCATACACGCACGCACAGACATCTTTCTAAAAATCTTTTATTTCGAACTTAGGGACCTTGAAACGTCGAGAAATGTCAAAGTTTTTAATACCACAAATCGGACCCATTACAATAACTTCCCATGGGAAGTTAAAAAAACTAGTTTTTAAAAGTTCAACAAGTTAAGAAAACAATTTAGGAAAAATTAAAATAAAATCTATAGGTCCGTTTTTGAGTAGATTCGAATATTCGATTTTGCTTACGAGCCTTGTAAGCAAGTAGCCTTGGCCTACTGTCATTTTAGCTTAGCAAATAAGCTTTAAATCTTAATTTCAAAGTTTGAACTCAAACGATCCAATGGGTTAAGCTGTAGGAGCGGGGATAAACGGACGGAATTTCCAAAATTTTGGCAGCTGTCACTTTTCAAGCTGTCATTTTTTACCATTTGATATTTTGGCAGCTTTCACTTTACTTTATATGACACTTAAAAAACACTCTATATTTAAAATGGAATGAATGATCCTGATGGTAGTACCCGTGGGATGATGGTAAGTGCGTTGAAATGTAACATAGACCTTAGGGCCGAAAGAAAGAGTGTCCGTATTACACATAGTTGTAAGTTTTTTGAACTTTTGTCTAGGTTTAAGATAGTTTTGAGATGAAATTAATAAAAATAAATTTAAAAAAAAGTGCCAGAGATCTTGGGTTCAATCCCTGCCAGTGCCATCTAACGTTTTTTTTTCACAGGTACTGCCTCTTACGAGGAATTGACAAATTCTCCAAGAGAAATTCTTGTCACAAAAAGTGCTTTCTCAAATTTTCCGTTCGGATTCGGCTTAAAAACTGTAGATCTTCTTCATCCCTGACATCAGTATTTGCACCCAGGAATGATTGGGAGTTGTAAGTCACTAGGCTCTAGTTCTCATTGGATTGTTGCGCCACCCAATTTATTTTACTTAATTTATGATAATGGGACAGCTGTTACATTGAATGTATTGACCTACGCAGTTTCAACTATTAATTTTTTAAGGGCCAGAATTAAGATATTGGAGTGAATAACGTTTATTTTCAATAAGATGGACCTACGAGCAATGTTTTTACTCGAAGAAATAATTAAAATTAGTCACCGAAATCTTTTGATTAAACACCTTGAGACCTTTTTCTTTGAGGCCACTTGAAAAATTAGGTCGATGTTAATTCTGTACAATATTTTCCACTGTGCATTAGACAATTAGTCAACCGTAATCATGTTGACCTTACTTTCCTACTTAGGGTGATGCTATTTGCTCTGACCAGGGCCAGAGGAGCCTTCGCCCAGAGTGAAGGTAATTTGCTTCATGGCCCTCATACGGCCAATGATCGTTTATGGTTGTCCTGTGTGGTTCAACGTTGCCCCTTCCCTGATGTAGAATTTCGGGTGTTCGAGCGGCAGTGTTCACGACGCTGTACCGGCTTATATCGAACAGCCGAATCTTCTTATGTGCATTACTTTTCCAACGAGGTCCTCAATCAGCTCGAATCAACAGAATTGACAATTTCGTGATAAAACTCGTTCGAGGTCACATTGCAAGAGCTATGTCTTCGACCAACAATTTAATTTTCGGGTCATTCTATCCGAACAACGAGTATTTTGAAAGTGCACGCTTGAACGGCTTCATTCCACCAGAGGCATTCCTCTTTTTAGACAAATGCGGTCTGATACAGGATAGATTGGCAGTTCCGTTAATCTACCACGTCAGACGAAGAACCGTGGATAGGCGACTCCCGTACAATCGGGACGTAATGGCACAAGGTGGAGCAGAGCTCCTTCGGTTCAGTAGGGTTGTGTCCGAACAGGACCGAATTGATAGAGTGAAGCAGGAGAACCAGTTTTGGTGGCTTCAATCGGCACTTGATAGTGGGTAGTCGGGATGGGGTTTTAAGCCTTGGCCGGCTTACATACTTGTTTTATAGTTTAAGGGTTAAGTTTTAGGTAGAATAGGTATGGTGGCACAAAAAAAATACAAAAAAAATAAAATTTAAAAAACAAAAAGAAAACATGGAATATAAACAAAAAATAAAAAAAAGTAAAAAAAACATAAAAAAGACAATAAAATATAAAAAAAACGTTAGATTTGCGGCTGTGGTTGTTCTAGTTTTAAGTAGTTTATAGGTAGTTTAACTTAGCTTTAAGTTTTATATTAAGGACCTTATTTTAAGTAGTTTTTAAGTAAACTATAATTTTCTAATAAATACAAAATAAATAAAATTTAAATTAAAGTAAAATAGATCTTAGGGCCGAAAATCATTAGTAGCTTGTGTCATAGTTTAACTTAGAATGTCCGTATGGGACCATTAAGTTAGTTGTAAGTTATGGATAATTAGGCTAGATTTATGAATTTTTGTCTAGCTTTAAGATAGGTTTAAGAATGAATTAATAAAAATGAATTAAAAAAAAAAGTGATGCTACTAGCTCTAGCTCGATCCCTAGCTAGGTGTCTCCAGTTCCACAATTTAAGTTAAGTACCAGTCAGTTACCACTTGGGTGGACCACTTCTTTTGCGCTGTCCTGTGGGCGGGGATTCGTGATCTACCCATTTCAGTTGTTGGACTTTTATTCTTCTGGCTATAGCCGTAGAGCTCGTGGTTCCATCTTCTCCTTCGCTCAACTTCTATGCATACGCGGATATCTTTTGTGTCGAAACAAACCAAGATGCTTCCATCCTTTTTTATCATAGGTGATGCTTTTGTACCTTACAACAGGACGGGTGATGATGAGGTTGAGAAAAGGCTTTACTACCAATTGGACAGACTTTTGAAAGCTAGTGCTTCTATTGTTGATGTGAGAGCTCTGCACTGTTCTTCTAAGGACGATGTTAAAGAAATCACATGACAGCGCTTCACCTTGTCTATAGCCTTTTTTGACATCGAATGGTTATGTTTAGTTGTTTCCAACCTTTAGAGATCAAAGTGAATTCTCCATGGTCATCCTAAACAAACGGACAAGTTTGGCAGGGATGCCAAGACTTGAGAAGGCTTTATACAGCTCGTCCCTGTAGATGCTGTCATATGCGGCCTTGATATCAACGAAGAAATAGTGGGTGTCGATTTGATGTTATTGGATTTTTTCATGATCTTCCGTTATGTGAATATTTGATCGATTATGGGCTTTATATGTTCACATATGACATCAGAGAAGATTTTGTAAGCGCTGTTAAGGAGCGCAGTTTAGAGACTCTAAATGTTTGAGTAAAGGGTAAACTATATTGAGGTTCTATTATTTGGGCATGCTTTCTTCCCACCATATTTGGCAGATAAGTTGGTGAATGCACCTAACCAAATTATTTCCAGCCACTTCAAAAAGCTCAACATTTAAGCCATCTTCTCCATCGGCTTTGTTAGATATGGCAATCTTTACTTCGTCTGTGTCGGAAAGACGGTATTGTTGATTTTCGTCGTGTATATTAAATAAATCATCCTGATACCGTGTTTTGGTTCGTCACCGTTGTTATACATTCTGCAGAATTGGTCCTTCTATATCTTCACTATTTATGTGTTTCCACTTTGATGTTTCCACTTACGTCCTTGCAGCCTTCTACTCTGTTTGAGGTTATATTTACTTGTAAAGTTTCACCGGCTCATAAAATTTTTTTCTCTCCCCATTTTAAAATGCCTACCATCCACAATAACAACTGATCATCATTTTTTGATATTTGACCTAAGACAGTGTTTACAACGAAGTTTTGGGGCTGCTCAGTTTGAGTCATCAGTGTTTTGACATTGCATTATTTCGTCATTTCAATATTTTGACATTTAATCATTTTGACATTCAATCATTAAATTTGTTCAATTTTTTTAAAACACTTTCTGTATCACGTCTAACTTCAAAATGCATCACATTACAAAAGAGGAATTCGAACATTTTCTAAAGTTCTGTTGGTAAAAAACCCAGTGACTCCCCAAGCTGTCGAAATATTTCCTGAGGTTTGCCATTTTTTATGAATCGTTTCAGACTTCCCTGCTAATGAAATCACAAGTCATCATAAACTACATAAAATTGCTCGAAAAGGTTTTGTTACACGTAATAAAATAACACTTGTTCAAATGGTATTGAAAGCCTTAATTTAAATCCGACTTCAAAATTACTCTATCACGTCAAGTTTTGAGATATTACTTTCAAAAATAAAAAAACACATACAAAAGTTTCTTGGAAGCTATCTAAATTCATGAAGCAGCTTTTACGATTAAATTTGTGATAGTTTTCTAAATCTTTAATACCTTTCTCCAAAATTATGTTGAAATACTTATACTATTTCGAACCAATTTTGAAATATCTTCAAAAGTTGTTAGAAGCCGAATCATTTATGTTTAAATGCTTTTCAACGGAAAAAGACAAAAAAGATTGAAAGTAATTTTTGTTCTTTTAACGAATCCGTTGTAAAAACAATTCTACTATATTAAGTTTTTCAAAAGTTATGTTGAAAACGAGTATTTTAAAACAAATAGTTCAAATCAAAGTTCTGATTTAAAATTGATTTTGAAATGTGTTTTTCAAAACTATGAAAGTATTAAATTTTATGTTTGCTCAAAACTTCAAACTTAGTCAAATAAAGACTTAACTAATGATAATTTCCAGAAACTAAGTGACACATTAATTGATTTAAAAATAAAGCTTTATATTTTCCAAAATCAGCACACAATTTATTTTAAAGTTATATGTTGAGTTTTAAATTAGCTTTTAAACCCCCTTTTTTGGTTTGTCTTTAACATATTTTTGAAAAATCAGTTGCGAAACAAAAATTTAAAGGTTTGATTCAAATTCAGGACATCGTAGTATCTGAAAAAAGTATTGTTTTGTTTGTACAAAAGAGTCCATCCATCTTCTAGAGCCACTTCACAAGACTCGTACAATTATCCTTTAAAAATTTTATCAAAAATTCAATAAGATGAGTCAAAGAATTTCAAAACTAATTTTCTACTATTTGTTTTTTTTTCTTCTTTCTTTTTTCCATTTTCTTTTCTTTTATTTAAAATGAAAAAAAAATAAAAAAACCCAGGTCGTTTCTTATGTGCAATTTCTTTGGAAAGAAATCGATGAAAACCATCAAAGTGCTTATAATGGAGCCACAGACGCAATTGCCACTCTACTTGGGGCTGCTGGAGCTCTTGCCGCTGGATTTTTGAACAGTCATCGCTATCAAAAGTGGAATTTGTGGATTTTGACAATTTGTTCATTGTTCGAAGGAGCACTCCTTATATGGGCTGCCACAACTAATTCCGTTTGGGTGGCATATGCCATTCATATTGTCTTCTATACCGTTTATTTTTTCGTTGTCACAAAAGCAAGGTATGTATGTGTGTAATTTATATATAACTATATACTCATGTATGTAGTGAATGATTTGAACATAAATTGGATTTTGTCATGATGATGTATGCATATGAAACAATGTTGCATGGATGGAAGGTTTCCGTTTCCGCGTTTGTAAGTTGCTGTTTTTTTTTATTAAATTTTTTTTAAAATAAAACAAAAAACACTTTATGAAATGTTAAATTTGATTTTGAAATTGAATAATTTATTATTTACATAAGAATATCTTTCATTTACGTAAACGCATTTAACTTTTTTTTTATGTTTTCGTGACAATTCTTTTATTATCGTGTTTTCCAAAAAGAATGTTACGACGATTTTTAATAAAAACGGAAACATTTTGAGTGGTACAGAAAATTACCATTATCCATTAAGCAAAAATTGATTAATTTTTTCTTTTAGAGTTCTCATGTAGAATGTTTGAATAGGGATTTGACAAGTTTGAATTTTAGTTAATTCAACATTTTTTATCATAGTAAAATTCACGAACATTACCTGTTACCGTCTGCAAATTATACAAACATTTATACTGAAATTAGGA
Source organism: Eupeodes corollae (assembly GCF_945859685.1). Taxonomy (NCBI): domain Eukaryota; kingdom Metazoa; phylum Arthropoda; class Insecta; order Diptera; family Syrphidae; genus Eupeodes; species Eupeodes corollae. The sequence continues at coordinate 21,468,680 of NC_079149.1, read as the reverse complement.
ATCAGTGACCTCAATTTTTAGAACTTTAACTCCAATTAAAGGTCTTAACTCTAGCTTTGTTAGACAAGTAGAAACAAATTTAGGGGATAAATTTAAGTCTGCATATTTATTGTGTGATGTTGCCATTTTTTATTGAGACAAGAGCTTGGTCAATATGTCCGTAATATGGCTGCCGTTGAATCTATTTAAAGGAGTTCTCAAGAATTTGATTGATTGATTTAAAAATTTTCTTTCCTAAAATCCAAATAATTACGATAAGAAAGAAAAGAAATAGGTGAAAAAAAATGTTGTTTTTTTTTTAAATAGCTGACCCGGCTACGCATTGCTGCGGGTAAAGTCTTTTTTGTAAAAATAATATTTATTATTTTGCATACTTTTGGTAACACAAAAAGGTTCCAAAGGTTTTCCTAGACGTGAACATGCAACATATAGCTGTCCATTAGAAAAACATGGATTTTTCAAATTTAAACCACAAATAGACATTGTTTGGCTTTGAGACTTATTTGTAGAGATGGCAAAAGCTAAACGAATTGAAAACTGTAACCTTCTGAAGGGTATGGTACAATCTGTTGGTATTGTTGGAACAGGAACACTCTTCAAGAATATTTCCGGTGATCTTTTTGATGACCAAATGTGTACCGTTGAATAATTGAGAAAGATTCACCTCATCCCGACTACTTTCAAGTGCTGATTGAAGCCACCAAAACTAGTTCTCCTGCTTCACACTATCACTTCGGTCCCGTTCGGACACAGCCCCTCTGAAACGAAGGAGCTCTGCTCCGCCTTGTGAAATTACGTCTCGATTGAACAATAGTCCACGGTTCGTCGTCTGACGTGGTAGATTAGCGGAACTGCTAATGGGATGTGACCCACACTGAGAACTTCCTATCCCGTCTATCGATTTGTCTTGCTTAAAAGTTTGTCTATATGCACTCGTATCAATTTTTACCAAATTTGCGTATTACTTTTTTAGATTTTATTTTTTGTAAAAAAAAACTGTCAATTCGATTTTTTTAAAAATTTTACTGAATGTTAACAACAATATTTTTTGAAAGATAAAAGTAGCTTTAAGCTTATATCTATAATTTTTGAAAAGATATTTGTGTCGAAAATCAATTTTTACCAACTTTTATACATTTTTTGTAGGTTTTTATTTTTTGTAACAAAACATTTAATTCTATTTTTTTCAAAATTTGTCCTAATGTTGTTAACAATATTTCTTATAAAAAAAATTAGTTAGAAGCTATTATCTCTAATTTTTGAAAAGATATTTGAGTCTAAAATCAATTTTTACCAACTTTAATAATTTTTTTTTTAGGTTTTTATTTTTTATAAAAAAACTGTAAATTCCATTTTTCTCAAAATTTTATCAGATGTCAAAAAGATTATTCTTCTTTGCACAAAATTGTTTTGGAGACGAAATCATATTTTAGTCGTAAAATTTTGGGGGTCACAAATTTTTGTTCAGTTTTTTTGATTTATAAAAAAAACCGTTAAATGGATTTTTTTCAAAAAATATACTTCTTTGATATCACGTTACAATATATTATATAAAATTTAATTCAAGTCTCTAGCGTTTTTGGTTCGTAAGATATTTAGGGTTAACCAAAATGTTCACCTTTTTTTCAAACTGCTATGGTAAAAAAACCACCAACTTTCTTGAGAGCCCTTTCTGCATCTTTCTGCCTTATTATCTGTACAACAAAAGTTATTTGAAATCGATATCTCTTCTGTTTCTTGAGCTATGGACGATGCAAAAAATGTCGCCAACGTACGAACGTACGTACAAACATCTTTCTAAAAATATTTTATTTCGACTCTAGGTACCTTGAAACGTCGAGAAATGTCAAAATTTTTAATTTGACAAATCGGACCCATTACAATAACTTCATATGGAAAGTTAATAAATGATTTAGGCATCTTTCCGCACCAAAAGAAAAACCAACATCATCTCCAAAAGCTATCAGGGAACCCTTAAATGACAAACTGAATAAAGAATTTGTGTATACCAAAAAAAGTATTGGTCCTAAGACCGAACTTTGTAGAACTCATAAATCGAATGTGTTAATATCACTCCTAATACTAAATTTCACTCTTTGAGCTCTTATATTAAGATCTTAACCGATCACTTATGAAACCTTGAAACTCAGCACTTTCAAGTTTGCTAATCAAAACTTCGTGGTTAACAATATCAAAGGTGTTTGATATTTCAACAAACAATGTGGCTGTATTCTCTTTTCTGTCAAATCTAATATTCTAGGACGTAAATAAAACAACGCCGCCCGGTTGGTTTATTGCTTTGAAAACCAAAGTGAAAATCACTGACAAATTTCGTCCTCGTTAAAGGTTTTTCAAAAATCGAGGGCAAGGGTGATATAAGCTCATTGATAAACAGATCATGAGTTGTGCCTTTCTTGAGAAGTGGCAAAATATTGGAAAATTTAAGAGCAATCGGAATTACTCCATAAGAAATACTCTTTTTAAAGATATGTGCCAAAACATCAATAAAAAAAACGAGCTTCATTTTTCAAACACACATTTTAAATACCAGAAGAGTTTGAAGTTTTAAAGTGCCAATTCATTTTAGAATCTCTAAGCTAGTTAAAGGACTCAAGCACAAAACTTTGGCTTTGATAAGGTCCATTACTGAATTGACTGAGCATCGCTTAGACCACATCAAGGCGCATTTTGAGTAAGGTTCTGGTTTGAACTCGTATCACTTACTTACTTACTTAAGGTGGCGCTACAGTCCGGGGCGCACCTGGGCCTCAACCAACATGCGACTCCTGCCAGCTCGGTCCCTACCTAGCTGTCTCAAGTTTCTCACGCCAAGTTGGTTTAGGCCCTTTCCAACCTGGGTGCGCCACCTGAGGCGCGGTCTTCCTCTACTGCGCCGTCCCTCGGGATTGGATTCGAAGACATTCCGGGCTGGAGCGTTGATGTCCATCCGCTCTACATGAATTAGCCATCTAAGCCGTTGGACTTTGATTCTGCTAACTAGGTCAGTTTCGCTGTACAGCCCGTACAGCTCGTCGTTATATCTTCTCCTCCATTCTCCATCTATGCGTACGGGACCAAAAATCACCCGAAAATTTTTCTCTCGAAGCATCCTAAGACGCTCTCATCTTTCTTTGACAGGGTCCAGACCTCAGCGCCATAAATTACAACCGGGATGATTAGTGTCTTATAGATGGTGATCTTACATGCTCAAAAGAGGACTTTACTTCCCGATTGCCTTCTAAGTCCAAAGAAGCATCGATTTGCAAGAGTTATTCTTTGTTTGATTTCAGCGCTGGTGTCGTTGTCTGCATTAATAGCGGTGCCTAGGTAGACAAAGTCCTTAACTACCTCAAAGTTATAGCTGTCCATGGTGACGTTTTGTCCAAGACGTCGTCGTTCAGTGTCCTTTTTTGATGACAGCATATACTTGGTCTTGCCCTCATTGACCACTAAGCCCATCTTCTTCGCTTCCGTCGCAATGCTCAAAAACGCTCCACTGACATCACGCTTTGATCTTCCAATTATGTCAATATCATCTGCGTATCCGAGTAATTGGATGGATCTTTGGAAGATTGTGCCTCTAGTGTTGACGGTTGAGTTTTACACAATTCTTTCCAGAACGATGTTGAAGAAGTCGCATGACAGTGCATCGCCTTGTCTTAAACCTTTTTTGACATCAAATGCATCGGTAAGATCTTTTCCGACCTTGATAGAGCAGCGTGCATTCTCCATTGTCATTCTGCACAAACGGATAAGTTTGACAGGGGTGCCAAAACTAGACATTGCTCGGTAGAGCTCTTACTTATAGATGCTGTCATACGCGGCTTTAAAATCGATAAAGAGATGGTGGGTATCGATTTGAAGCTCCTGGGTTTTTTCCAAGATCTGCCGTAGTGTGAATATTTGGTCGATAGTGGACTTTCCTGGTCTGAAACCACACTGATAAGGACCAATCAGGTTGTTGACGAATGGCTTCAGACGTTCACATAATACGGCAGAGAGGATCTTATACGCAATGTTAAGGTGACTGATGCCACTGTGGTTGGCGCAGTTTAGAGGGACTCCTTTCTTATGTATGGGGCACACTATGCTGAGATTCCACTCATCGGGCATGCTTTCTTCCGACCATATTTTGCAGATGAGTTGGTGCATGCTCCGTACCAAGTCATCGCCTGCTGCTTTGAATAGTTCGGCTGCAATGCCGTCAGCTCCAGCAGTTTTGTTTGACTTAAGTTTAGATATAGCTATCTTCACTTCGTCAAGGTCGGGTAGGCGCAATTGTTGATCTGCGTCGCCGAGGTTGAGTGGTTCTATCATCGCCGTTATATAATTTGGAGAAGTGATCTTTCCATATTCTCAGCATCGACTGCGGTTCTACAACGATGTTCCCCTGGTCGTCTTTACAGGCTTCGGTTCGTGGCTGGTACCTTTGGGAGGTTTTTTTTTACCTCTTGGTCAAATTTACGAACCTCATTCCTGTTGTGACATCCCTCTATCTCCTCGATCGCGCGCATCTCATGCTCTCTTTTTTTCTATCTAAGAAGCCGGTGTTCCTCTCTCCTCTTCTGCTCGTAGAGCTCGCTAGCAGCTCTAGTCCTTTTGTGCAGCGTCGTTTTGTATGCCTCTTATTTCGCTGCGTGCGCTTGCCGGCATTCGTCGTCAAACCAGGGGTTTCGCTGTGGTGGCCGTGTGGAACCTAGCACTTCAGAGGCGGCATCTCTGATGGCTGCAAGGCAATGTTGCCACTGGTTTTCAATGCTTAATGCAGGCAGCATAAGACTCGTTAAGAGGTTGTTAGAGACTCGATCGGGAAAGGATATGGCAGTCTCTTGCGATTGTAGCCGTCTAACGTCAAATCTTCTCACAGTACTTCCTTGTTTTGGCTTGGATCGGGATATCCATAGACGTACCTTGGCTACAACGAGGTAGTGGTCCGAGTCAATGTTGGCCTCTCGGAATGTTCGGATAACCTGTATACTGGAGAAGTGTCGTGCGTCGATCGCAATGTGGATATTGAGATGTGTGAACTGCGTATTAGCTACTAGAACCCGTATCAAGCAGACTCAAGAATTGAAAGCCCTCATTCATCTCGTGCTTCCAATTTGGTTAATCATGTGACACCTGCCAAACTCAGCTGTCAATTAAAATGTCAAAGTACTATTTCAATAACAGATCACTTTACAGTGGAACAACAGGTTAAAGTTGTTATAACTGCCTTCAAAAGAGATGATTGAAACGAAGCTAGTTCTAGCGCAACACGAAATGATAATGGTCGCAATTGATAAGATTTAGAACAAATTTGATGAAATGGAAGCGTTCCTATTGTTGTAAAGCGTTTCACCGTAATACACGCTCATTTGAAAATAAAGCTACTGCAAGTGCTGCTGGTAAAGGTTACAGTCAATTTGAAAGAAATGGAGAAATAGTAGATGATTTTTTCTTGTCGGTAATTGAATATCAGGACTTGAACGATTGGTGGTTCCAACAAGACTTGGTAACAAACGACACAAAACGACTAATTATAGCTTTATTGCGTTAAAATACTTCACGTCATTTAACTTCACATTTTGGCAACATCAATTGGCAACAAAATCATATGATTCTTTATAGTAACATTTTCTAGGGCATCGCAGAAGACCGTGATTACGCAAGTAAAAACCAAACTCGATACACATTAAAGAGCAACATTATTCAAGAAACCTCATAACACCATAACCTCAAAAAACCTCAAACCTCAAAAGAATTCTATGCTTCTTCCCGAAACAATGATATTGGTTACGACGCGTAATGTCAGTTTTATTTAGATTAACTTTCGAAACCGAAAAACGAATAATTCTATAAAATTCTTGTAACTTGGTTTTTTTTTTAACCATCTTGGTTATTTTTAACAAAGCCCTGAAATTGAAACTTCAATTTCTTCAAGTCAAAATTTGAATATAACTATTAACTATATCAAAAATGGAATGATAGTAAGTTTTTAAATAAACGATACTGAATATTGATTAAAAATAAGGATTGAATTCGGTGTTTTTTTTTTAATAAACCTTATTTTGTGATAGTTTGAGATTTTAAACTCATCTTAAAGCAATTGAATAAATTAAATCATCATTATTTCCAAGTTCAAAATAAAAATTTCTCAAAAATCTTCTAACAATAACAAATTGATCTTTTTTAAAAAACACAAAAAGTTAAAGCGATGTAAAACATCCCAAACTTTTGTGTCTTATATTTTTTACTCAAGGCATCTATGTAACAAAAATGTTGAAATTCAATATTTTCATATTTTGAACGCACATTAAAATCATAAATTGATTTATTTTATTCTGTTGAACTTTCTCCTTTGAAAGAAAAAAAAGTCTGAAACAAAAACGAAAGTAATAATGAACTTAAATTTCAAACAACTTATAAAAAGCAAAAAACAAAAGCCAAACAACTTTCTCCAAGTTCAATTTCAATTTATTTTTCAATACACTTTTTAAATTTGTCTCAGTCGAGGATGCACGCCGAGTCTCGTTAAACAAAGGAAACAGAAATTGTGAATTCTCTTATTAAACCGAAACTCTTTTTCAAACAACCACATATGTACATTAGTTTAAATGAAAAGTAATTTTCTAAGTACCTTCGAAAAACGCTACACATATGCCTAAAAAATGTCAATACACTCCGATTTATCTGATTAATGACTGGTGTATCGTTCAACTTTCGAATAATTAAACTTTAAAGTATATTTGTGGAAAAAATAGAACAAAATTTTAGTTTTAAAAAAAAAATTAAAACATCTGTAACGCCTAAAAATATTCTAACGTTGAATAAATGTCTTCACTTTTTGACTAATTCGACTTCGAAGGTGCCCGAAGAGTTAAACTAAAGAATCTAAGTTTTTAAAACAAGTACCTTTTTTACTAAAGACTTAAGTAACTACTTCAATAGATCAGACTTTCTTTGACACTTACGATAATTTGTGAAAAAAGATTCGACATAATCAATTGAAACAGTGTGTAAAAAGACAAAAATACAAATATTCACTTTACTCTGTTGAAATTTCAAGAATGGTTGTTATTTTTTTTTTTCTTTAAGTAAAAATAAAATTCCCTTAAAGCTATGGAAATGCTTTTAAAATAAATTAGTTTAGGATTTTGCTTTGTGATCTTTCCTCTTTTTTGTGTATTTTGCTGGCATAAGTAACTCTAAAGACTTATTTACATTCTAAATGAATACAAAAGACAATAGATTTAAAAGGGTCTTGTCCTTGTGAAAGGGCCAAAATTTCGATTTTCATTTTCATTTAAAATATGGTTTGAAGATGATTGTAAAAGGTTAAAGAATATTTTATCTTTTTTTTTGGTTATAAGATTCGCACCGAAAAACTGAGGCGTTTCTTTGGCTTAACCGTCTTATGCATCTGTGTATGGTTATCACTTAATTCTTAAATTCTTATTTCATTTCTTTTGAGAACATGTTTTGGAAATAGTGAATCTTTGAAGAGTTTCTATAACAAATAGTGAAATAAGAAAAGAGGCGGCTTAAGAAATGAATGCAAGCCTACAAACAGAAGGAGGCAAGCCACACACCTTCAGATCCTAACTTGACACCTTAATGTAACATGTCTTTAGACATGACAACATCATTTCAACATTCAACCTTAAATCATAATTTACTCGGTTACTGAATTTTGAATAGCTCCAATAACGTTTTAAAATTATGCTTTTTCAAGAAAATCTCGTTTTGTTCTTGAAATATCAGCTGATGTTTCAGCAACATTTTATACAATCGTTTGCAAGTGTAGCAATTGTTTTCGACACCTTCAATACTATTCTGGAAACTATCGAGACATGCTTACTACCAACATAAGAAAAAGCTTATCAAAAAATCAAAATATTCATTTCGATCATAAATTTGGCGAGGGACTCATACTTCCAAAATTTCGAGGACTTCTACGTCATTTTCAAATGAATTCGAAAATTCCAAATTTTAAAGCTAGACATTTTACTAAAAGTTGATTTGTAGCTATTATCTTTTTGGCACCACTGGTTTAAACAGTTGACGCACGTTTTGTGTTTTGTTTTACTGTGAAACATCTTCAGTTTGGTCTATAATTTAACCAGGAATCGTCTTACAAACGAACAACACTTGCAAATTATTAAATTTTATTATCAAAATTCGTGCTCTGTTAAGAAAGTTCATCGCGCGCTTCTTCCATTTTATGGTCAGTTAAATCGACCCACTGAAGCAGCTATTCGGGCTAGTGACCAAATTTCGCACCAAATTTACATTGTTGGACATTAAACCACCAACACGCTTAAGTAGAGTATGAACTGAAGAAAATATCGCAGCTCTATCAGAAAGTGTTAATGATGACCTTCAATAATCGTTTCGTCGCCATTCGCAGTTTGGCCTCTGTTACTCAACAAAGTGGAAAATTTTGCGGAAGGATTTAGGAGCGATGCCTATCAAAATACGGTTGGTGCAAGAATTGAAGCCTCACGACGACGTACTGCAACGTAAAATTTTTGGTGAATATACTCTCGTAAAGTTGGCTGAAGATCCAATTTTTTGTTCAGCAACGGAGGTCATTTTTGACTCAATGGGTACGTAAATAAGCTGAATTGTCAATTTTGGAGTTAATATCAGCCAAAATCATTGCAAGAGCTACCAATGCATCTAGAAAAAAACACTGATTGGTGCTGTTTGTGAGCCGGTGGCATCATTGGACCGTTCTACTTCAAAGATGATGCCAATCGTTTACTGTGAGGTGAGTGCTACCGTGCAATGATATCCAACTTTTATTCGCCTAAAATGCAGGAGCTTGATTTGCATGACATGTGGATTTAACTAGACAGTGCCACATGCCACATATCACGCTAACAATGAACTTATTTGGAGGCGAGTTCGGTGAACTATTTATTTCAAGTTCGGGACCGGTCAATTGGCCGCCTAGATCATGCGATTTAAGGCCTTTAGGCTATTTTGTGTAGGGCTATGTTAAAGCTCATGTCTAAACAAACAAGCCCGCTTTGAAGCATCTATTTGAAAAGTTGGAAAGAGTATGCCGAAATTGGACTAAGCGGATGGACCATTTTAAGCGTAGTCAAAGTCAACATTTGCATGAAATAATCTTCAAATATCAAATTACATGTATTCTGCTATCGATTCAAATAAAGATTTCATGCATTTGTTTTAATTTTATGTGTTTTTTGAAAAACTTTCTTATAGCTTTTTAAACAATCACACTTGACAAAGTTTTCCAATAATAGGATTAATTTTGATACTAAATAATTTGGTACATCCATTTCCCGTAGAAGGCTTATGGTATCAGTATTTGAAAGAAAGTCACTGCCTAGGATAAGTCTTCTTATTTCTCTCAATATTGCACATCGCTCCTTCAACTTGTATAGGTTGCATAAAATCGGTAAGTAAGTGAGGAATGTAATTCAGATTAATAAGTTCTCCTCTTAGCCGGAACATGCACGAAATTTGTTCGATGGTATATTTTTGTCGTGGAAGTAGTTTCTTTCCCGGAGATCGTAGTCTAGTCTACTGTTAATCATGTGGCGCAGTGAGCTTTTGGCTTGCTTCACGTATTGCGTTCTTGAGGCTTCATCCCGAAGAACTATTAGGTTGGCTTATAAGAGGCAAGGTTAGTAAAGTTTACGTCAACATTAATCTGCTCGGGTAGTTCTATCCAGTCTTTAAACCATCCACGTCGGGATTGGATTGTTTGAAGAACTACTTTCTTTGGGAGAAGATAACTTGGCATATCCAGAGCTTTAAGGATATAATTGACCTGCAGCTTGAGTGTTTTTATGAATAAAGGTGATAAACTCGTATCTTATATGATCATATAGTTTGGCGTACTCGAGGGAAGGTATAAAATCCGTTTTATGTAAAATCTGAGCAGTTTTTCCACTTGTTCATATTTCCGACTTAACCAAGCTTGCGCCAAATAAAACATGACTGATTCCAAAACATCTTCGTAGACCCTGAATTGACTGGTATGCGTTATTTCCTTATTATTAATGAACTGCTTCCATGCCACGTTTTTAGCTGTTTTGTCGTTAACAAGTTTGTCAGTGAGATGTTTTTCCATGCTCAAGTTCATAGTAAAGCAGACGCCTAGATATTTCTATTTTTTCTCCTACTCTACTTGTTCACAATTATAGTGCTACTGTTCCTCCGCCATTCTTTAAAACCATCGCTTTAGATGTAATTAAATTTACCACTAGGTTTCACCATTTACAATATTTAGCAATCTTATTTATCATTAGCTGAAGGGACCGCAATGTATACGCTAGCAGGACAATGTCGTCAGCGAAAAGAAGAGCTTTAGTGCTAACGCCTACGTACTCAATTCCTGCTGGTAATGCTTTGACTATATCTTCAATGAAGAGTGCAAACAAACTTAGACTGAGTGCACAGCTCTGTCTAACTCTCGATCTTGTTTGGAACCACTCTGATAAGCATTGGTCATTCCATGCTGATGCTTTGGTAGTCTGGTAGACATTTTGCAATACTGTACCGAACTTAAGCGACTTTGCCATGTGGAAAAGCTTGTAAAATAGGGCATCGTGATCCACGGTGTCGAAAGCAGCTTTGAAATCAACGAAAAATGCAAATAGTTTCTTATTTCTCGATAGAAAAGAGTCAGAAATCGAACGAAGTACAAAAATGTTATCGACGGTAGAGTATCCCGATATGAAGTCAGCTTGGAACTCACAGAGAAGATTATTAGAATGGATTGATTAAAATATCTTATATGACGAGTTCAAAAACGAGATTCCTCTCTAGTTTTCCGGAACTTTAGGTCTTCTCTTCTTGTGGATTGGGAAAATCAAGGCATCGCATTGTGTCTGTATCTTCTGGATTACTTCCTGAATTCCGTGTTAAAGGCCTTGAATCGTATTTTGGTACTAACCTAACCTCTCTCAACTATTCATGTGTTGGAGTAATGTTGTCAGGGATGAAAGGGACCTACACTTTTTAAAGCCGAATTCTAACGGCTTAGTATTTCTGCAAATGCTTTAAATGTCTTTTAACTTGTTGTGTAAGTTTGTGGCTACTTTAAAGCGCTGAAAATATCAGACTTCGGATGGATCAAGCTATCTGTTTCTTCTTAAGTTCTAAGCAATCGATGTCGATTTGAAAAAAGAGTTTTTCCTACTTTCCTTTTCAATAAAGTTATACTTTTTTCTCTGGTTCGAGTGTTGTTGTGCGGAATTCGAAATGTGATATTTTCGAAGAAAGTTGTTCTTTACTCCAGAATTTTTCGACCTCTTCATTTTCATTCATATTAAAAACTTTTTGGATGATTTAAGTGATGTTTGGTAGTTTTTAATTTCAAATAGGAAATTATTGTAATGGGTCCGATATGTCAAATTGAAAATTTTGATATTTCTCGACGTTTCAAGGTCCCTAGAGTCGAAATAAAAGATTTTTAGAAAGATGTCTGTGCGTGCGTGTGTACGTACGTTCGTACGTCCGTACGTCCGTATGTCCGTACGTCCGTACGTTCGCGACGTTTTTTTTCGTCGTCCATAGCTCAAGAACCAGAAGAGATATCAACTTCAAATGAATTTTGTTATACAGATAATAAGGCAGAAAGATGCAGAAAGGGCTCTCAAGAAAATTGCGTGGGTGGTTTTTTTACCATAGCAGTTTGAAAAAAAGGTGAAAATTTTGGTTAACCCTAAATATCTTACGAACCAAAAACGCTAGAGACTTGAATTAAATTTTATATAATATATTGTAACGTGATACCTAACAGGTATGTTTTATGAAAAAAATCAATATAACGTTTTTTTTTTAAATCAATAAAACTGAAAAAAAAAAATTTGTCACCTCCAAAATTTTACGACTGAAATATAATTTCATCTCTAAAACAATTTTGTGCAACGAAGAATAATGTTTTTGACATCTGATAAAATTTTGAGAAAAATCGAATTGACAGTTTTTTTTATAAAAAATAAAAATCTAAAAAAAACATTACTCAAAGTTCGTAAAAATTGAATATCGATTCAAATATCTTTTCAACAACTTGAAATTAAGGCTTCAAACTTATTTTATCTTATGCGAAATATTGTTTTCAACACTTTGAAAAATGTTGAGAAAAATCGAATTGACAGTTTTTTTTACAAAAAATAAAAACCTACAAAAAAAATTATAAAAGTTTGTAAAAATTGATTTTTGACTCGAATATCTTTTCAAAAGTTTGAGGTATTGGCTTTAATTTATTTTTATCTTTCAAAAAATATTGTTGTCAACATTCAGTTAAAGTTTGAAAAAAATCAAATTGACAGTTTTTTTTACAAAAAATAAAACTCTAAAAAAACAATACTAAAACATGGTAAAAAAATAGCTTTTCAGAAATTAAAAATATGGGCTTCAAAATTATTTTATTTCACAGAAAATATTGTTTTCAATATTCAGTAATTTTTATATAAAATTCCAACAGGCCGTTTTTTCATAAAAAAATAAAATCTACAAAAAATAGTACGCAAATTTGGTTAAAATTGATACGAGTACATATAGACAAACTTTGACAGACGGGATGGGAAGTTATCAGTGTGGGTCGCATCCCAGCCTCTTTTTAAAATTCATTTCAACAACATAACGTGAGTTTTAGCAATGAATGTGCAGAGAATACCAAAAGTAAAGGGTGTCCCAAAATTAACGCAAGATTTGAATTAAATAGAAAATGCCGTTTTTAGTCTTTTGATAGTTATATTTTTATTGACTCGTAAAGTACATAGGATAGGGTTATGTGGAGAATAACACATCGGAAAAATGGCCTGTGGGCTTGTTGACATAGACTTGTGATTTCAAATAACCCCATAAAAAGAAGTCTAATGGTGTTAAATCACACAATCTAGGAGGCCAATTTTGATCACCGAAACGAGAGAGTACACGACCTGGAAATGTCTCATGCAGTAATTGAGTTGTTTCACGGGCTGTATGACATGTGGTACCGTCTTGTTGAAACCTCATATTGGACACATCAATATCATCCAATTTTGGCAGAAAGAACTGTGTAATCATGTCGCAATATCGAGCACCAGTAACAGTCACTGCTTGACCAGCATAATTTTCAAAAAAATATGGCCCAATTATGCCTCCAGCCCAAAATCCACACCATACAGTCACGCGTTGTGGATGCATTTGTTTTTCGACAATTACATGTGGGTTCTCCGAACCCCAAATGCGGCAATTTTGGCGATTGACAAAGCCATCAAGATGAAAATGTGCTTCATCGCTTAGGATGATTTTGCTCGAAAAAGCTCTTTAATAATGAAGACACGTTGTTCTATCGTGTAACGCTCCATTTTTAATAACCCTATACTGTTAGCTGTCAAATTGCTTTTTTTCAGGGTTGCCAACACTTCACTGCACAAATGGCGGCAAATTCAAATCTTGCGTTAATTTTTCGACACCCTTTATTACTTATGCACTTAATGACCAATGAAGGAGGATGTATTCAAGAATGAAAGAAACTTGTTATGGAATGTGGAATTAGCTTCGTGGTTACAGCTTAAAAGCAAGTGGAATGTCTAAAACCAGAATTGGAAGAATGCTGAAGAAAACGAGAAACATAATGTACTAAAACTTCAAGGGGGAAGGTCAGAATTCGCAGTCAGATTGTATTATAGCAAATTAAATCATTACTTTAAAAAAAAACTTATTTTTTAGAAGAACATTCGACGGAATTAATAAGCATAATCTTTCGATTAAGAGTAACATTTTGGTTAACCCTAAATATCTTATGAACCAATGACGCTCAAGACTTGAATTAAATTTTATATTAAGACAATACCAAATGAATATATTTTTACAAAAAATTCCAACTAACGTTTTTTTTATAAATAAAAAAAAAACTGAAAAAAAAGAGGCTGGGATGCGACCCACACTGATAACTTCCCATCCCGTCTGTCGATTTGTCTTGCTTAAAAGTTTGTCTATATGTAATCGTATCGTATTTTGTATGAAAAAACGGACTGTTATATTTGTATATAAAAATTACTGATTATCGAAAACCATATTTTCTGTGAAATAAATTAAGTTTGAGGCCGATATTTTTATTTTTGAAAAGCTATTTGAGTCGAAAGTTAATTTTTACCAAGTTTTAGTATTGTTTTTTTTTAGAGTCTTATTTTGTGTAAAAAAACTGTTAATTGGATTTTTTCAAAATTTTATCAAATGTTGGAAACAATATTTCTTATAAGATAAAATTAGTTTGAAGTCCAAATTTCAAGTTTTTGAAAAAATATTTGAATCGATATTCAATTTTTACCAACTTTGAGTAATGTTTTTTAGATTTTTATTTTTTACAGGAAAACTGTCAATTCGATTTTTCTCAACATTTTATAAGATGTCAAAAACATTATTCTTCGTTGCACGAAATTGTTTTGGAGACGAAATCAAATTTTAGTCGTAAAATTTTGGATTTGAAATTTTTTTTTCTAGTTTTTTTGATTTATAAAAGAACCGTTAAATGGAATTTTTCCAAAGAATATACTTCTTTGATATCACGTTACAATATATTATATAAAATTTAATTCAAGTCTCTAGCGTCTTTGGTTCGTAAGATATTTAGGGTTAACCGAAATTGTCAACTTTTTTCCAAACTGCTTTGGTAAAAAAACAAGCCACGCAATTTTCTTGAGAGCCCTTTCTGCACCTTTTTGCATTATTATCTGGTATAACAACATTTATTTGAAATCGATATCTCTTCTGGTTTTTGAGCTATGGACGACGAAAAAACCTTTGAGAACGTACAAACACACGCACGCACAGACATCTTTCTAAAAATCTTTTATTTTGACTCTAGGGACCTTGAAACGACGAGAAATGTCAAAATCTTCAATTTGACAAATCGGACCCATTACAATTACCTCCTATGAGAAGTTAAAAATATTTGTTAACTTGAATATTTTATGAACAAAAAATGATTTTATCTCCAAAAAAATTTTGTGCAACGAAGAACAACGTTTTCAATATCTGGTAACATTTTGAAAAAATGGTATTGAAAGTTTTTTTTACAAAAAATTAACAAAGTTCTTAAAATTTTATCTTCGACTAAAATATCTTTTCAAAACTTTGAGATATTGGCTTTAAACTACTTTAATCTTTTACAAAAATGTTATTGTCAACTTCCAGACAAATTTTGAGAAAACTCTAATTGACAGTTTTTTTACAAAAACTTGAAAACTTAAAAAGAAAACAATACTAAAACTTGGTAAAAATTTACTTTCTCAAATAGCTTTTCAAAAGTTAAAAATATTATCTTCAAACTTTTTTTATTTCACAGAAAATATTGTTTTCGATATTTGGTAGTTTTTTCTATAATAAAAATCCAATAGTCCGTTTTTTTCATAATGAAATAAGATCTACAAAAAATAGTACACAAATTTGATAAAAATTAATGTTTGGTTCTTGATATCACTCAAATTAATTTCATTCATCCAATTTGTAAAAATTTAAGAAATGCTACTTAAATTGGTAAACATTTGTTTTCGACTAAAAAACTATTTAATAAAACTAGATTTTCAAACTAAACTATTTCTTTATATGAAAAATATTGTTGGTAATTTAAAAATTTTTAAAAATAATTCATCTAACAACAGCAAGACAAATCGAAAGACAGGTTGGGAAGTTATCAGTGTGAGTAGCATCATAACTTCTTTTTTATTTAAACTTTATTAAGAATAATAGTAAGAGTATAAAATTAGCTAAATTAACTTTTAAGCTTAGCAAGTTACTAAAATGGTTTAGCAATTTATTAAGTCGTTTGAAATGTTTAACCATTTTTCCCAATGTTAAATTAAATTTAAAACAAACTAGGAAAATTTTCGTACTTAAAGTTTATAAAAGATAAGTTCCTAAAATAAAATTGCTGGTATGCCTCAGGGTTCTGTTTTTACTCCGAATCTGTTCATTCAATTAAGTCCTCCTTCTCTTACTCAAACTGTCTAATGCGCTTAACTGTTTTACAGGTGTTTCTTTTATGTAATTAAAAATGGATAATACATTTTTCAACGATAATAGTTTTCAATTAAATAATCCTGTAAAAAGAATTGTTGTGTTTATATTAACTTTAATGTTTGTTCTTCGAAAATCTGTTTTAAAAATAAAGCAACATTGTTAAAAACAGTCCCAAAAGATTATTCACCTGAAGGGACTTGGCAACACACCCCAAAAAATGTTTTTCAGATATATTGTTTTATTTGTTCTCTTTTTCAATATATTTTGTTTATATTTTTATTTAACTGTACACCTATAGTTTTATTTATTCATTTTTCATGCCAGTTCACACGATTGCATTTTCAGTAAAATTTGTTTTTCAACTTTGTTTTCCTTTTAAAAATTTCCTTTTTTTATTTTTGTTTTTCTCTTTTTTATAATTTATAGTGCCATAGTTGCTGAAAACATACTCGAGGACAGCTTTGGATTAATCTTTGGCATCAATACACTCGTAGCACTTGTAGCTCAGTCCATTTTCACATTGATCGTCATTACGGAGAGTGGTTTAAGTTTGCAGCCCCGAGGGCAGTTCCTGACTTTTGGTGGTTACTTTGTTGTGCTTTCAGCTTTGTATTGTCTAGCTGGAATAGTTAAGCACTTTAAAGGCAATCAAAATAATGAATTAAATATAAATTCATGATGTTGTTTGTTTTTGTTTACTTTTTTTTAATTTTTGTAACTTTTAGTTAAATAAATAAATTTGTAAAAAAAAAAATAGTGTGTTGTTATTTTTATCGTTTCATTCATTCAAACATTTGCATTTTTTCAGGATCAAAAACCTCGTCAAAGAGATGAGCTTTTTATTTTTTAGTTGCTGAGCAAATTCCCATTTCCAAGCAGACTATGTAAGCATGGGAACTATATTTGGTTACGGTGTGTATTTACTTTTTCCAGGTATTTAGGTCGGAAAATCTATTTAATCTCTGGAGTTTCTGGTGTGCATATTTCCAGTGACTGTATATTTGTGCCTGTTGTTGTCGTTTGTTTTTGTTTTTATTGGATAATAATTAATTTATGTCTGCCTACACAACACATGCACACGATATCATAAATTAAAATATTTATTTTTACCTAATTCAAAGCAAATATTGATTTTAATATGAAAATATTTTGATGTTCTTTATTATTTTTAGGAGAATCAAAGTAAATAAAGGATGTGCATATTTCTAAATAAAATATGCAGGAGTTCACTCGGGCGTATACGTAACATTTTTATTTGGAATAATTTAATAGGTGCGTTTTTAGTGTTTCTGTCACAGATGTGATAGGAAATTTTAATTGTGTTTATGAATATAATGAAAATTTTAATGAATGTAAGAATTTAAACAAAAAGTGATTTTTGTTTATTTTTCGTTTCCTTGTTTTTTTTTTAGCAGAATAATTGAATGAAATATTATTTAAAAAAAAAAAAACAAAAATAAACAAATTATCTTTAAGCTATAAAACTGATGACTGTAGAGTATATTTTATTTGTTCTTAAACATTAAGTTCATGCTTTTGACTGTATTACTTTTTAAATACTTTACTAGAAATAAAGATGAACAATGCAACGGAAAGTTTTTATGGCTTCTGTGAGTTATTTTAATGTTGTTTACATACGAATGAATAAGGTATAAAGTCAAATTTTTGCTTAAAATTGTTGTTAAAAATTGAAAATTAAGTTTTAAATTTATCAAGAAGAACTTTTGTTTTTAATTTGAAACACAATAATAAAAGAACTTTGAGAAACAAAAATTCTTAAAAATATCAATTTTATCGATCATTCATGTTTACTTTCACTTTTCAATATTTTTGGAACACTTAAAAGAAAACATTAAAATTTCGTCAAAAACTGTATCTAAAATTGATCTTTTTTTAAAATATATCAATAAGTTGTGAGAAAGTAAAGTTTTTGAAAAAATGGGTTAGATCTTCAAATGAGACTAAACAAGACGCAATCAAATTCTTAACTGAAATATAAGGAGGGAAAAATTCGTTTATTTTCCACTGTGAATAATTATATATAACCGTAACATTGTCATTATTAAATGTAATCAAATAAGTAATTTCCTTGTATAAGAAAAACTTTTAAAACGGAATGTAACATAAAATCATTGTACATAAATAAATATTAAAAAATAAATTTCTTTAATTTAAAACTACCCGATAGACGACTCTTACAGTCATTGTCGTAGGTTTGAATTTTTGACATAAAAGTTAAGCAAGCTGTAAAAAAATATAGCTAAGTTAGAATAAAAACAAATTACAATAACAATTACAAATCTTTTATTCCAACACTGGTGAAATTCTTACCGAAAAAAATTGACTACAAAATTCTCAAATTGTGTGTCGTTATTCCTTATAAGAATTGTTTTGATTTATTGAATTGAAAATGTTGGCATTTCTTGACATTTGGGTTCTTATAGAATCTTAAGCAAACATATTTAGCAAGATGTATGTGTGTATTAGGTATCTCAAAAAATAGTGGAATTGTTGCCGTCAATTAAATTAAGTCTTACAGATAATAACATCAAAGGATACAGAAAGGCTTTTCAAAAAAATTAAGTTGGTTGTCTTTATACCTAAGAAATTTAAAAAGAAAAAAGCAAACCAATGACTCAAGCGTTTACAATTTTTCTTAAACCTAAATGGAAAACACTGAGAAAATATTAAGGTTGTACATATTCCCAAGCCTGTGCAAAATTTAAAACTTCCACAAAGCTTTTGATCAGTTATGAAAATATTTTAAACGACAAAATATTAGAAATTGTTGATCAATTGAACATTATTCTGAAAGAACAATTTTGGTCTAGAATTTCACATCACTACTCACCAAGTGTTGCGAGTATGCCAGTATGTGAAAAAAAATCGTTTGCTTGGCAAATTAACTGACCTCATTTCACTAGATATAGAAAAAGCATTATGGAATGATGCATAAACTAGTTTATTTAGACTTTCAAACTTATTTAATTGAATGTATTCAAAGTTTCATGTCTCATTAGGTTAAGTTTTTATGTTTATAATTGTTCGTCAAATTGTTACCAAGTCGACAAGGATCTGTATTATGGCCATTTCTTTATAACATCTATAGTCCGATATTCGCAGGCTTCCTGAATGTCAATTAGATACACATATTGGATGATGATACTGGAATTTTTGCATCGCATGAATTTGGTCTCAATGTAGAGAAAATTAAACACATGCAATTTGTAGACTTGATAACTCAGTATTTTTCAAAATGGACAGTAAAACTAAATACTGATAAGATAGAAGCTATCTTTTTTAGTAGAAAAAGATCTTTTTTTTTTATAAGCAATCATATAAATTTTTCCGACCTCTGGCTATTCCAAATTGCCAAAAACATTACAAAAAAAAAACATTTGTAGACAGGTGAAAAACCGACTTATGGTTAGGCTCTACGTCATAGAGTAGGACACTTAAGCCAGTTTAATGGACCATTCATCTTTTAAGCTCAATGAAACTAGTTTGAGTCCTTTAAAAAACTTGAGAGACTGATTATATTAATATGATTTAGAGCATCTAGATTGTTATAGAAGAATTGTTTGCGTTTTTGAGCTAGAGCAAGGTATTTTCAGAGGTGGTGAAGGACTGTTTCCTAGTCTTCAATTGAAAATACGCCTAGTCACGTAGCGTGGCTTGATCGTTTCAAATCTAGTCTAGGCCCGAATTTTTTTTGTAACCTGATTCGTGGTGATGTCATTTCACCCTGGTGTTTGTCTTCTTCATAGCGTCTTGCATTATCAATAGTTTACATTTAGCGATTGGTAAGCCAGAATTTGCCAAACGTGGTAAAATGGGCTGTAGTGTACTATTTCTAGTGAGTTTATCTGGCTTACAGTTTCCTGGAAAGTCTCTGTAGATCGACGCGACGCCCAGCAAAGGTTAATATTAAACTTTTGTGCATTTCCATTAGAGTTGATAGACAGTTATGGAATTTTATAACGTTTGTGGAGACAGAGTCCAGAGATTTAATAGCTGCCTGACTATTTGAGAAAATACGGATGTCATATTTTGATATCACGTTTTCTTTAAGCTAGGGTAGAACTTCTTTTATCGCCATGAATGGTTATAACTATGGCCTATCACCATATTTAAACATTCCTTACTTCACACCCTGTATATACATTTTTTAAGCCACACGACAATCTTTAAGAAACTGTGCCTACTAATTTTTTACATAAAGTAAGCAAATATTCAAGGAATAAAAATAAAAATAAATTATTGTTCAAGTTAACCCAGAAAATTACATAATAAGATATGAGTAAATAATTTTTAACTTCCCATAGGACGTTAGTTTTATGGGTCCGATTTGTCGAATTGAAAATTTTGACATTTCTCGACGTTTCAAGGTCCATAAAGTCGAAATAAAAGATGTTTGGAAAAATGTATGTGCGTGCGTGTCCGTACGTCCGTACGTTCGCTACGTTTTCCCGTTGTAAGTAGCTCAAGAACCAGAAGAGATAATAAATAAATAAATTTGATTATGCAGATAATAGTGCAAGAAGATGCAGAAAGGTCTTTTAAGAAAATTGCGTGGATGGTTTTCAGACTGTACCAGTTTAAAAAAAGGTGAAAATTTTGGATAACCCTAAATATCTCACGAACCAATTGCTCTAAAGACATGAATTAAGTTTTATATTATATATTTTAACTTGATACCAAACAAGTACATTTGTTGAAAAAAAATCCAATTAACTTTTTTTGATATAAATCAAAAAACTGAAAAAAAAAATTTGTCACCTCGAAAACTTTAAGAACAAAAAATAGTTTAATCTCCAAAATAATTTTGTCTAACGAAAAATAAAGTTTTTGTTATCAAAAAAATTGCATTGACCGCATTTTTTATAAAAAAAAATAAGAACAAAAAAACATTACTCAAACTTGGTAAAAATTGAGTTTGGACTTAAATATATTTTCAAAAATTTGAGATTATGGCTCACAACTTATTTTATCTTATAAAAAAATATTGTTTTCAACATACGGTAAAATTTTGAAAAAAATCGAATTGACAGTTTTTGTACAAAAAATAAACACATAAAAAAAAAAACAAATAATAAAAGTTTTTAAAAATTGATTTTCGACTCAAATAACTTTTCAAAACATTAAGACATTGGCTATAACCTAATTTTATTTTATTTTTAAATATTTTTCAGTAAAACTTTGAGAAGTATTGAAATCACAGTTTTCTTACAAAAAATTTAAAACCTAAAGAAAATTAACAAAAGTTGGTAAAACTTGATTTTAGACACAAATATCTTTTACTTCAAATTAATTCTATTTTATTAAAACTATTGTTTACAACATTCAGTAATTTTTAACTTCCCATAGGAAGTTATTGTAATGGATCCGATTCAAATTGAAAATTTTGACATTTCTCGACGTTTCAAGGTCCCTAAAGTCGAAATAATAGATTTTAAGAAAGATGTCTGTCCGTACGTGTGTACGTCCGTACGTTCGCGACGTTTTTTTCGTCCTCCATAGCTCAAGAACCGGAATAGATATCGACTTCAAATAAATTTTGTTATGCAGATAATAAGGCAGAAAGATGCAGAAAAGGCTCTCAAGAAAAATGCGTGGGTGGTGTTTTTACCATAGCAATTTTAAAAAAGGTGAACATTTTGGTTAACCCTAAATATCTTACGAACCAAAAACGCTAGAGACTTGAATTAAATTTTGTTTAATATTGTGATATCAAAGAAGTATATTTTTTGGAAAAATTCCATTTAACCGTTTTTTTATAAATCAAAAAAACTGAAAAAAAAAATTGTCACCTATAAAATTTTACGACTAAAATTTGATTTCGTCTCCAAAACAATTTTGTGCAACGAAGAATAATGTTTTTGACATCTGATAAAATTTTGCGAAAAATCGAATTGACAGTTTTTTACAAAAAATAAAAACCTAAAAGAAAATTAATAAAAGTTGGTAAAAATTGATTTTCGACTCAAATATCTTTTCAAAAATTGTGGATATTGGCTTTAAACTACTTTTATCTTTCAAAAAATATTGTTGTTAACATTCCATTAAATTTTGAAAAAAATTTAATTGACAGTTTTTGTACAAAAAATAAAACTCTAAAAAAAAGAATAAAACTTGGTAAAAATTTACTTTTGACTCAAATAGCTTTCCAAAAATTAAAAATATTGGCTTCAAACTTATTTTATTTCACAGAAAATATTGTTTTCGATATAAAGGCACAGTTAAAATAGTTGAAAAAAAAACTATTTTGAGATTCAAAATAAGTTTCTCTTCAAAAATTAAAATGCCAATTTCCAATAATTCTAGAGTTTTCAATTTTTTTTTGAAAAATTAAATTAATTTTGTATGTATAATATTTTCAATTTTGTTCTAAAAATATTTTATATGCAGTTGTTTAGTGATTGTAAATATACGCTCTGCATTTGAATGTCGTTAGAAAATGTTGAACCTTTTTTGAGATATAGAATTTTGAAAAAAAAATCAATATTTAATTTAAAAATCAGACAATAAAAAATTGCACTTTTGATAATCAAATATTGTTAAGGCAATATAAGAGCTTATTCAAAAAAAATTTATTAAAATCAGTTCATAAGATGCTGAGTAAATAAAAAAAAAAAATACGGTTCTATCAGCGGTACCTTTCCTGGTCAAGGCAAAAATATGTTTTTCTTATTAAAAGATGAAAAGTTAAAAAATTAAATTTTTGAGAAAATTTTAAAAAAAATTATCGGTTTGTTTTTGAGAAAATTCGAAATATCGTTTTTTGACCAACAATTTTATGGGGCCACTGTGAGTTTTGACCTAAAAAAAATTTTAAAAAAGCCTAACGCGAATCTGCACATAGTTCCTATATGTCGCAAGTAAAAATTAAAATCTATTAACATGAGCAACAACAACATGAGTTTTACGTGAAGTAGTTTGTTAGATTGACACCTTGGAAGAAAATATTCATTACTTTATTGATGTAAACAGCGTTTTAGAGCGTTTTTTTCTTATTATCATTAAAATCGGGTTATTAGTTGTTGCGAAAACTTAAAAAACAACATATGTGTTTTTGTTAAAAGACACCAGAGAAAATAAGAAAAAATTTATAAGAATCAATCGGTTTGTTTTTGAGAAAATTCGAATTTTTAATTTGCGGCAGAGAATTTTTAAGCAAATTGCTGTTATTTTTCGCCTTAACAATATGAAAAAAAATGTAAATAGATTTAAAACCTTAATTTCCAAGTTTGAACTCAAAAGACCGAAAGTTTGGGCTGTAAGTATGGGCGAGGACAGAAAAACAGACAGAGAGAAGGACGGAATCTGGGGCACCACTTTTTCGACTTCTTTACGATCGTAATGTCATGTTTGATTAAGTCTTGATTTCGAAATTTTTTACTAACGCAATACTTTCGAGATAGTTTATAAACGAGTACTTGGCAAGTACAAATGTATGTAAATTTTGTTGTTCTCACATCTGCTTTTTATTTGTTCTTTTCTTATTTGGAGTCAACATTTTTAAAGTGAGTCACAAAGAATCGACTTTGTTAAATTTCAAATTTTGCATTAAATACTCTTGAAGAAACAATAGGTCAGCAGGATGACCCAATAAAAGAGGGAGTGGCGATCTTTTACAAATAAGTACATATTTATATAACCAAGTAAAAAATAGAGACACTATCCATGTGATCTTGGGAGAGGCTTAAGCTAAAAACCACCCTTTAAGGAAAACTTTAAAACATTTAGTTAATAATATTGTAAATGAATAAATGCAATCATTAAAGTAAAGCAATAAAAGCTTAAAATAATAATAACTATTGAAGATATTTCGATAGAGTATTCACAAAGTAGTAAAAAAAGTATAAAAAGTACTTGAAAGTATTGCAGTATCCAGAAAAGTACTTGAAGCAAATACTTGAAAAAAGTACTGTTATTGGTGATTTTCAAGTACAAGGTACTTAAAAATTAACAGCTTTGCTTTAAAGATTATAGAGCTAGAAGCCTCTAAGTATTAATTAATGTTTAGGAAAATGACAAAATTTTCCCGAAGTATTATGCCAAAAAACATTAAAACCAAAAATCATCTGTAGACAGGTTAACTGAAAACCCGTCTAAAAGTATCTTTCAAAATTTCATTAAAACCGGCGTCACTCGAAATCCGATATTGGCATAAACAATTAAACGAATTTAACTTGACCCATCGCTATATTTAGTTTGGGCCATCCTTTAAGGGGCACCCAGTTTATAAAATTTAAGAACCTCACGGTTTATATTGCGCGACAATGTTTAAAAAATTCATAACATTTTTCCTATGGAAACCACAAACATTTTTCTATATAAAGTTAGATAAACATTTAAGGAATTAAAGAATTCTAATTTATTGTTTCTGACATACCTAGAAGGTGAATGAAATGTCAATTGCGTATTAAAATAACTAATTACATGTTTTTACATGAATACATATGTAATCGTATTTTTTTAATATTCTTAAAGTTTGAAATAAATGTGGTTAATTTTCGTAAATTATTTTTTGAATAATGGACTTTTGAAAAAAAAAGTTTCTTTTCTAAAAATAGAAATACAAACAAATATGACAAAAAATGTTATGTAACATGGATAGGGACAAGCTTTTTTCGTATTTTATTTGAGGATATTTCTTAAACCTTTAGGTTTTGGAAAACCAAAATGTGGAATAAAACAGGTATGTATTAAGTTTATATTGAATTAAGTTGTTAAATACAATTTCTTGAACAATTTCATACAAAGTACATGTTTTTTTGTGTAACATTGATAAAAAAAGATCTAAATTTACTTAATGGATTTAAATAACTTTTAGTTATGTGTGCTGCCTCCTTTCTTAATATTTGGACCCAGTTTATGGCTTTAATAATCTATTCGAATTTTTGGTATTGCCGTCCTCCTTTGTAGACTTTTCTTGAAAGCCATCCCAACACGTTTTGCATGATGTTCAGGTCAGAAGAATATAATGGCCATGGTAATATGTTCACATTTGCTCCTGAATCCAGGCTTTTGTTGTCCGTGCGGTATGTATTGCTGCATTATCTTGTTTTAAAGTCCATCGTTGTCCAGCAAAAAATTTAGAAAGCAGTGGAAAAATTCCAATATCGATTTTGAAGTGAATTTTCGTCAATATTCCAATATCGTCATTTTGAAAATCCAGCTCCAAAATTACACCTTCTCCTGTGCCGTTGTTTTGAATATATATGTCTTCCTTTCTTAAATCATGGAAAAAACAGCTATATCCATCAGGTCCATTCAAATTAATTTTTTTTTTCATCGGAAAAGACGACACGGTATGCCAAGCTTGATTCCACCCACTTTATGTAATTTGTTGCAAAATTAAGGCGTTGGCTCATGCATGCAGCATTCTATGGTGGTTTTTTCTTCATTTGTCTATGTCATTTGTGGTCTAACTTCTGTGTCACCCGATCAACAGGCCGTCAACTAACATTTACCCTAGCTCCTGCCTTGATTTTACTAATAAAAAGCCTTGAGTTTGAAGCAGCTCTCACTATCGACCGCTTTTTCTGAAATGATTTGGCTTTCTTTACATTTCATTCTTTCATCTCTTAATCTTTGAGGTAATCGTATACACCATTTGAACTTTTTCTATAAAACGCATGGTTTCTCCAAGATCCCGGTAAGCTCAAATTTGGCCTTTTTCCTACTTGGTTAGACCATACTTCTTAATTCTATCAAATTAATACTCGTATCAAGTTCCCAAACAATTAGAGTATCCTTTTATCTCATTTTAAAATTAAGATCCTATTCACGTGACACAAAAAAAACAGGTCCTTTTATGAAATTTTTGCGAAATACCAGCATAAAACTTGTATTTATCAACTTATTCAAGAAATATCGCAAATTATTAAAAAAGGGGCCCTGTTCATGTGACACAAATTGTACCTATATCTTGAAGAATATGTAATCCATAATAGAGGCAAAATATTTTGTGTAGTTTGTATCTCAGTTTTTTTGTTTCGAAAAAAAAGAATGTTGAAGTATTTTTGAAACAGGTTCAAACTCAAATGAAATAATTGGTCCATTTGTTTCCATTTTCTTTCAATAAACCATACTAATACGATATTTCTGATATTTAAAATGTTTGCATGTTTTTGGTTTAAATTACAAAAATCAATATAACTCCATTAATTTCCTAATACAAAACTGATACTACGAAACATCACTGAACAAAATAACACAATTTTAAGATTAACCTGAAAAAAACCAATTGGCACCATATAACTAAGTGTTAAACATCTAGTTAAGTCTCTTGTTCGATATTTAATTGGGATAGTAATTACAACCCAACTCATCATATACAGAATTCCCTAACCGAGTTACAGAGCTCTCAATTTTCCTAAATCCCAAAAGTACCTTCAGTACTCTATCCTTGCTTTGCTATATTTTATTGGCACTTCCAGATCCATCCATCTCTATTTGAATGAAGTTTTCCCAAAGCAATATAAATTTAATGAAGGCTTAATTTTATTTCACACGTACGTACTGTACAGTGTACTGTATACATACGTATTTGTACTTTAAGGGTATCCTTGTTGGTGCAAATAAATGCGGTACTGTGATGATGTACAGAAGTTGATTTATGCTCAAGTAAATTATTACATTTATAATTAAATATTTAATTTGAATGCTTAACATGACCGTGTAATAGTTTTGCAAAGGCCCTGAGGCAATTTTTTAGTTAAAATTTTTGAAATCAATTAAATTGAAAACGAATTATTATTTGAAATCCTGACTGGAAAAAGTATTTTTTATTCTAGAAAAAATTTGATTTATTTTCAACATTAAAATTTTATTTGAGAGCACACATTTAAACTAATTAAATAGGTTTTTAGTTTAAAAACCAAGTAGCCTCCTTTTTTCAGCTCCTTCAACTTCATTCACCATGCAGCGGTCCTGAAATTTTGAAAGTTCTCTCAAGTCATAACCAAATTTGCTTTACAACATCCGCAATCAAATAGCGTAAATCACATTGTTTCCGAGTACCGCACCGCCATGCTGCGCCACGCTTCCGGCCGCAGCTATGAATAAATAAAAATCCTGTTTAAATATTGTGTACTTAACACAATATAAGAAGCGGCCATGACAATGAAACAAAGTACGCGGTACTTTCTCAATGTTGAAACAGGAATAAATGATAAATTCATAAATAATTACGTTTTATTGTTGAATAAACTGTTTAAATGAAGAACATTGATATTTATGAATATTAAAATGCAATAAAGAAGAAAAAAAAAATTATTATAAATCCTGTTCCCTTACCACGTTGCATAATTTTATGCAGTGTTTATTTATCATACTTTTACCGTACCTACATAGCTCTTTAAAAGCACTTTTATTTGGTTAACATATTTATTTTTCTCTTTATTGGGTGTAGTACAAAAATTTACATCTGAATAATAAAATTTTAAACAATACTTTCTTTGTTGTAATTGAATAGAGTAGAGAATTGTTGATAGATGTATAATTGAGTATGCATTGTTTGAGGACTTTCAAGTGATAAGTGGAGCGTTAAGCCGCCTCTCTGGGTCCTTAGGCTAAATATAAGTTACAACAAAAATATAATATTTTCAGCTGGATTGGTTTCATATTCTCAGAGGTTGGTTTTTGCTTTAATTCACTTGATATGGTTTTATATAAAAATGAAATTATTTAAATTTGAACACGTGCGAAATTTTTGTGTTCAGGTGGATTTACGTTATGATAGGTTTTAAATAGTGAGAGATAAGTGTGTTGACTTTTCAAAATTGCAAATTGCTTGATATAAAAATATTGTTTTTTTTTCTAACGTATACACGAACCACAATTAATTTTTTTGATTACAAATTTTTTCAATAATTTATGTAAATTTTGAAAAATAAGATAATGTTGGTAGAAAACTAAGAAAATTTAATTTAATTGTTTTTTTTTTTTTTTTTTTTTATAATAAGCGCACACTCAAGGGGATATATTACCCTTATTATGTAGACACAGTGTGAGCACTAGGAAAGGGAGAGAGGGGTTGAAAGGAGATGTCGGTGTACATTGGTTTTGAATTCCTGAATATTGCAATAGCTGGGAAAGACAGAGTGTGGTAAGGCATTCCACATTCGCATAGTACGGCTAAAGAACGAATCTCTATACTTGACAGAACGACCGAAGATGGGCTCGAGGGTATATTGATGAGCATTCCTAGAAGCGCGAGTATTACGGTTGAACTGTTTAAGGGGAGGAATGCAGCTGGCTATTTCTCTAGAGCATAAACCATTAAAATAACGGTAAAACAGGGTGAGACAAGAAACATTTCGACGATGTTCAAGTGACGTAAATGATGTTATGATGGTAATATCACCAATCAATCTAAATGCTCTACGTTCAATACTATCCAAGAGGCTTAAGTAAGTTGCAGGAGCACCAGCCCAGATATGGGAGTTATACTCAAGCTTTGGACGTATATCAAAATCAAATGGGGTGGCGCAACAGTCCGTTGTGAACCAGGGCCTAGTGACTTACAACTCTCAACCATTCCTGTGTGCGAGTACTGTTGTCAGGAATGGAAGGGACCTACAATTTAAGGCCGAATCCGAACGGCTAGTTTGAGAAAGCACTTTTTCATGACAAGAATTACTCTTGGAGAATTTGTCAATTCCTCGCAAGAGGCAGTACCCGTGAAAAGACTTTGGATGGCACAGGCAGGGATCGAACCCAAGACCTCTGGCATGACAGTCCAACGCACTAACCATCATGCCACGGGTACTACGTATATAAGACTTGTAAATAACAGCCAGATCAGAGGGGGAGA
This sequence comes from Eupeodes corollae, assembly GCF_945859685.1. Taxonomy (NCBI): domain Eukaryota; kingdom Metazoa; phylum Arthropoda; class Insecta; order Diptera; family Syrphidae; genus Eupeodes; species Eupeodes corollae. The sequence goes on along the minus strand of NC_079149.1, from coordinate 21,439,885 downwards.
AAAACTTCTTGCATCGCTTTAGAAAACCCAAACATCTTGCGGCATTTTTGGCGACATCGCGTATGTGATCGTTCCACAAAAGGTGGTTGGTGATACACATACCAAGAATATCCAGATGTTCAGTTTCCTCGATGCAAGTGCCATTTATGGATAATGGCAGCGGGGGTATATTTCGCTTTAACGATACAAGACAGCATTGCGTTTTCGAAGCATTAAATTCCACGCGGTTTCTTATTCCCCATTGTACAATGCTGTTTAGGTCGGAATTTAATGAGCTTATCATATTTTGTCGTTGCAGTTCCACATCCGAAGAAGAGGGGTGTGAATCTGAAAACGAATATGAAAAGCTAAGAGTACTATCGTCAGCGAAACAATGTATTGGATTAGATGTTGCAGACAGGAGATCATTAATAAAAATGAGAAAGAGTGTTGGAGAAAAAACAGAGCCCTGGGGCACACCAGCATTTATTTTATGGTTTTCAGACTTGAATCCATTTAATAAAACTTGTATTGAACGATTCAAAAGGTAATTATTAATCCAATGAAGCAGGGATTCATGAAAACTGAAAGCACGCATTTTCGATAAGAGAGCCTGATGCCAAAGCCTATCAAATGCTTTTGAAATATCAAGTACAATAATCTTACTTTCTCCAAAACTATGTAAAGATTTATTCCACTGTTCAGTGAGATGAACCATGAGATCACCAGTGGACCTATTGCTACGAAAGCCGTATTGTCGGTCATTAAGAAGCTTTCGATCTTATAAATCATTGATCTTCGAGATATTTTTTGAGCTGATAATTAATCAGCGTTTCTATGACCTTTTAAAGGAGGGACGTAAGTGCAATCGGTTGGTAATTAGAGGGTGAGGAAGATTCGCCTTTCTTGGGAATAGGCAGGACAAATACAGTTTTCCATCCGCTCGGAACGAGACCTGAGGAGTAGGACAGATAAAAAAGCTTACGCAGTGGTTTTGCTGGCGATGAAGAACAATAGCGGGGATACCATCCGGACCAGCAGATTTACATATGTATGTTAAGATCTTTTAGGACTCTCGCTAAAGTATGAGTGCGAAAAAAGATTTGCCCCATAGAATCATTAACTCGCTCAAGTACTGGCGGAGTCATAACACTCACTGGCAGCGTTGAATTTTGCGGCGAACTGCCTAGCAAATAGATTTGCTTTCTCTAAAGAGCTAACAAAAGGAGTTTTATTGACAACGAGCGTGTTTTTTTACAAATGACCAAAAATTTGTACTGCCTTTGGGACATTGCATATTTTTTGCCGTAATTTTTGGTCATGTAAAAATTTGGTCCGTCGAATATGGGCGTTGCAGGCTTTCCTGGCTTGTTTGAACTTATTCCGGTTTTCCTCAGTTGGATTGGCTTTAAAACAACGGAAACTTACCTTCTTAACCCTAATAACCTCTTTACAGCTCGCATCGAACCATGCGTTTTCCTTAGGTCTGATGCTTTTAACCCTATTCGGGATAAAAGTTCTCATTCCTAGGAGAATCAAACTTGTGATCATATCAGCGCTGGCGTCAACGTCACTATCGAGGAAGCATAGTGACCAGTTAAAGATCCTAAAGTAATTATTGAGACCGTCCCAGTTGGCTTTCTCGTATTGCCAAACGGTTCTCTTAGGAGCTCTTTCTTTAACTGGAGAGTTTTTACACGAGAAATTTGCTGATATGACACAATGGTCAGATGTGCCTAGAGGAGATAGGACACTAATAGTGTACTTACCAGGGTCAGAGGTAAGAAACAAGTCAAGAGTGTTTTCTGCTCGACCTACCACGTCCGATTTGCAAATTGTGTAGACAAATATTTGATTTCCATAAATTTTAACTTAATATTTGTTATTTGATGACCTCAAAATCATTTTGTCGTAAGGCGTATAATTTTAAAATGTTTTATTTTACAGACTTTTTTATTCACCTTTTTCCATTTTCATTGTCAAAATGTTTCGTAAAATATTCTTTTTATTGCAATATAATTTTTATTTTATTTTTATATCTTCTGTAACAATGTTTTGCCAATTTTTTAAATTTCTCGTGTAAAAACCCTCCAGTTAAAGAAAGAGCTCCTAAGTGAACCGTTTGGCAATACGAGAAAGCCAACTGGGACTGTCTCAATAATTGTTTTAGGATCTTTAACTGGTCACTATGCTTCCTCGATAGTGACGTTGACGCCAGCGCTGATATGATCACAAGTTTGATTCTCCTAGGAATGAGAACTTTTATCCCGAATAGGGTTAAAAGCATCAGACCTAAGGAAAACGCATGGTTCGATGCGAGCTGTAAAGAGGTTATTAGGGTTAAGAAGGTAAGTTTCCGTTGTTTTAAAGCCAATCCAACTGAGGAAAACCGGAATAAGTTCAAACAAGCCAGGAAAGCCTGCAACGCCCATATTCGACGGACCAAATTTTTACATGACCAAAAATTACGGCAAAAAATATGCAATGTCCCAAAGGCAGTACAAATTTTTGGTCATTTGTAAAAAAACACGCTCGTTGTCAATAAAACTCCTTTTGTTAGCTCTTTAGAGAAAGCAAATCTATTTGCTAGGCAGTTCGCCGCAAAATTCAACGCTGCCAGTGAGTGTTATGACTCCGCCAGTACTTGAGCGAGTTAATGATTCTATGGGGCAAATCTTTTTTCGCACTCATACTTTAGCGAGAGTCCTAAAAGATCTTAACATACATATGTAAATCTGCTGGTCCGGATGGTATCCCCGCTATTGTTCTTCATCGCCAGCAAAACCACTGCGTAAGCTTTTTTATCTGTCCTACTCCTCAGGTCTCGTTCCGAGCGGATGGAAAACTGTATTTGTCCTGCCTATTCCCAAGAAAGGCGAATCTTCCTCACCCTCTAATTACCAACCGATTGCACTTACGTCCCTCCTTTAAAAGGTCATAGAAACGCTGATTAATTATCAGCTCAAAAAATATCTCGAAGATCAATGATTTATAAGATCGAAAGCTTCTTAATGACCGACAATACGGCTTTCGTAGCAATAGGTCCACTGGTGATCTCATGGTTCATCTCACTGAACAGTGGAATAAATCTTTACATAGTTTTGGAGAAAGTAAGATTATTGTACTTGATATTTCAAAAGCATTTGATAGGCTTTGGCATCAGGCTCTCTTATCGAAAATGCGTGCTTTCAGTTTTCATGAATCCCTGCTTCATTGGATTAATAATTACCTTTTGAATCGTTCAATACAAGTTTTATTAAATGGATTCAAGTCTGAAAACCATAAAATAAATGCTGGTGTGCCCCAGGGCTCTGTTTTTTCTCCAACACTCTTTCTCATTTTTATTAATGATCTCCTGTCTGCAACATCTAATCCAATACATTGTTTCGCTGACGATAGTACTCTCAGCTTTTCATATTCGTTTTCAGATTCACACCCCTCTTCTTCGGATGTGAAACTGCAACTACAAAATATAATAAGCTCATTAAATTCCGACCTAAACAGCATTGTACAATGGGGAATAAGAAACCGCGTGGAATTTAATGCTTCGAAAACGCAATGCTGTCTTGTATCGTTGAAGCGAAGTACACCCCCCTTGCCATTATCCATAAATGGCACTTGCATCGACGGAACTGAACATCTCCTTACTCTCGGTATGTAAATCACCAACCACCTTTTGTGGAACAATCAAATACGCGATGTCGCCAAAATGGCCGCAAGATGTTTGAGTTTTCTAAGGCAATGCAAGAAGCTTTTCCCCCCCTCTGATCTGGCTGTTATTTACAAGACTTATATTAGTCCAAAGCTTGAGTATAACTCCCATATCTGGGCTGGTGCTCCTGCAACTTACTTAAGCCTCTTGGATAGTATTGAACTTAGAGCATTTAGATTGATTGGTGATATTATCATCATAAGATCATTAACGTCACTTGAACATTGTCGAAATGTTTCTTATCTCACCCTCCTTACCGTTATTTTAATGGTTTATGCTCTAGAGAAATAGCCAGCTGCATTCCTAACCTTAAACAGTTCAACCGTAATACTCGCGCTTCTAGGAATGCTCATCAATATACCCTCGAGCCCAACTTCGGTCGTACTGTCAAGTACAGAGATTCGTTCTTTAGCCGTACTATGCGAATGTGGAATGCCTTGCCATACTCTGTCTTTCCCAGCTATTGCAATATTCAGGAATTCAAAACCAATGTACACCGACACCTCCTTTCAACCCCTCTCTCCCTTTCCTAGTGTGCACATTGTGACTTTATAATAAGGGTAGTTATCCCTTTGAGTGTTCTTTTCTTTACTAATTACGTTTCTTCATATTTATCATTTTTTCCCATCACTGCTGACTGGCTGCTTTAGTGCAGATTCCGAACGAACGCGTGAAGTTGGAGGCCTCGTTTCACCAACGCCTTAGCGAGAACTTCGTTCGAGTGACATAGCCGCAGCAAACAACAGAAACCTGACTAATACAGAAATTGACCAACATTGTTCATCTGTTGTTCATCCTCTAACGAAAAAGGGAAAGGACAACTCCAACCCGTCAAATCTTCGGTCGATAAGTCTTCTTCCGAGCATCAGCAAAGTTTTCGAAAAAATCATTAATAGGGCTCTGACTAAGTGGGCTGCGGACAACAAAATAATTCCGGATAAACAGTTCGGGTTCAAGGCGGGCCATGACACAATTCATGCTGCGTCTAAACTCGTTTCTGATATCCAATGGAATAAATCAGAAAAACAATGCACAGGTGCTGTTCTGGTTGATTTGGAAAAGGGTTTTGACACCGTATGCTTAGAGGGTCTTTACCTAAAACTGAGCAGGCTTGGCGTAAGCAAGCTATTGTTGTATATTCTTTATGAAATGCTTAGCGGTAGAAAGTTTGTGGTCAAAAGTGGCAATGTAACTTCAACCACAACATTCTCAATTAAAAATGGTTTTCAACAAACAGCGGTGAATTCGCCAATTCTCTTCAGCATTTACACAAGCGATCTGATAGGTAGACTTACAAAGGCAATTGCGTACGCCGCCGATCTAATTGCGTACAGAACGGCCCGAAAGGTTGAGGTTATTAGAATTCTCTTGCATCGTGATTTCGGCAAGATTCAGAGATATTGCGACGACTGGAAATTGAAAATAAATGTCCAGAAGTCAGAGACAATTCTGTTTCGGAGTCCGTTCGCTATGGTCACTAGGGATACGTGCAAGATTTGGCGCAAGATGGTCATCGTTGATCTTCACGGGCAGCGAACAAAAGTGTAGTGAAGTACCTCGGTATCTGGTTAGATCAGTATTTAAATTTCGACAGACTTATAAATGCTGCTCTGACCAGGGCCAGAGGAGCCTTCGCTCTGACGAAACGGCTGTTTTTTAGCAGTCGGATTGACCCCAGAGTGAAGGTAATTTGTTACATGGCCCTCATACGGCCGATGATCGTTTATGGTTATCCTGTGTGGTTCAATGTTGCCCCTTCCCAGATGGAGGAGTTTCGGGTGTTCGAACGGCAGTGTTTACGACGCCGCTGTACCGGCTTATATCGAACAGCCGAATCTTCAAGGAAGGAATTGTAATAACCTCAACCTTTCGGGCCGTTCTGTGCGCAATAAGATCGCTCCCTGAAGTCAAACGCAACAACCATCACGCTACGGGTACTACTGCGTAAGTGCAATCCAAGGTTTATAAACATACGCAGCCAAAAATGAGAGTCAAGACAAATTGGCTCTGGTCAAAAGTTTTGAATTTTTAAGAAAACTATATTTTTTCGTAGGAAAAATTAATTTTTTAAAGGGTTAAGTCAATTTGAGTTTTTGAACATAGCAAAAATTCAGTGTAAGGTAAGCAAAACTACACGGGAACAATTTTTGATAAACTAATAAAATTCGAGCAAAGATACATTTTAATAAGAAAAACAACTGTGTTAATGATTTTATGGTATATTATTCGAAGACTTCCAAAACTTTAAACTATCTTCAAATTACAATTTTTAGGTAAGGTTTAAAGTTAATTTGTACAAATTTAATAGAAAAATTCATTGATTTTTAAAATATTCGTGTTTTAGAATAACTTTCAACGAAAAAATAAAGAATTAAGTTTTTTGATTGAAAACAAAAATTTAACACTTTTTCGAGTTTTTTTAAGCGTTTTAGAACAGAATTTATATAATTTTGCTTTTATATAATTTTGTAATTTGATTTCGCTTTCTATTTTAAATTTATTTAAATGATTTAATTTTTCAAAATGAGACGGAAATTGTAAAATTTAGAGGTCTATTATAAAATGTTGTATACAACCGATATTTTAAAAGTTTATACTTTTCTCGATGTACGAAGTGCAGTCACCGTAAGGTGAAATGATATTTTAAAAATATTGTCACTTCCAGATTTTTTCCCGATACTAATCAAGAGCCCAAAAAATTGATATGCACCAAATTTTGTCTCCAAAAAGCATCTTATTGTCGTGGCTTAATGCTTCTTTTCCAATTTAAAATAAAATTAAATACAAAATTAAAAATCTTGGAAATATGAAAGTAAGAAATAGGGTTTTTGAGTATAGCTTTAGAGGTTTCAAAAGCTTTGAAATACTGTAACAAAAGCTGATATACACCCTCAAATTTACACTGACACATTGTGTAGTTCAAACCAACCCAACAACAATAGCGTCAATTTAATTTAGGTATAAATTTTCTTAAGCCCATTGAGTTTCTACAAAACTAGCTTAACTCCAAAAAAAGAGGCTGGGATGCGACCCACACTGATAACTTCCCATCCCGTCTGTCGATTTGTCTTGCTTAAAAGTTTGTCTATATGTACTCGCATCAATTTTTACCAAATTTGCGTACTATTTTTTGTAGATTTTATTTTTTTATGAAAAAACGGACTGTTGAATTTTTAAATAAAAAAACAACGGAATATTGAAAACAATATTTTCTGTGAAATAAAATAAGTTTGAAGCGAATATTTTTAATTTTTGAAAAGCTATTTGAGTCGAAAGTAAAATATTACCAAGTTTTAGTATTGTTTTTTTTTTAGAGTTTTATTTTTTGTAATAAAATTGTCTATTCGATTTTTTTCAAAATTTTATCGAATATTGAAAACAATATTTCTTATAAGATAAAATTGTTTTAAGCCAATATTTCAAATATTTGAAAAGATATTTGAGTCGTAAATCAATTTTTACCAACTTTTATATATTTTTGTATGTTTTTATTTTTTGTAAAAAAAACTGTCAGTTCGTTTTTTTTTTCAAAATTTTACTGAATGTTAACAACAATATTTTTTGAAAGATAAAAGTAGTTTAAAGCCAATATCTACAACTTTTGAAAAGATATTTGAGTCAAAAATCAATTTTTACCAACTTTTATATATTTTTTTTAGGTTTTTAATTTTTGTAAAAAAAAACTGTCAATTGGATTTTTCTCAAAATTTGTCCTAATGTTGAAAACAATGTTTATTATAAGTAAAAATTAGTAAGAAGCTTTTATCTCAAAGTTTTGAAAAGATATTTGAGTCGAAAATCAATTTTTACCAAGTTTTATTAATTTTTTTTAAGGTTTTTAATTTTTTGTAAAAAAACTGTCAATTCAATTTTTCTCAAAATTTTATCAGATCTCAAAAACATTATTTTTCATTGCACAAAATTGTTTTGGAGATGAAATCATATTTAGTCGTAAAATTTTGGACGTGACAAATCTTTTATTTCGACTCTAGGGACCTTGAAACATCGAGAAATGTCAAAATTTTCAATTTGACAAATCAGGCTCAATACAATAACTTACTATGGGAAATTAATAAAATGGTGTCAACTCAAAAATTGCACGAATACAAAATGATTTTAGCTCGAAAACAATTTTGTGCAACGAAAAATAATGTTTTTAACATCAAAAAATGGTAAAAATTGATTTTTGACTCAAATATCTTTTCAAAAATTTTAGATTATGGCTAAACCTAAACAAAAAATTAATAAAACTTGGTAAAAATTTACTTTCGATTTAAATGGTTTAAAATATTGTCTTCAAATTTTTTTTTATTTCACAGAAAATATTGTTTTCGATATTCAGTAGTTTTTTTATAAAAATCCAACAGTCCGTTTTTTTATTAAAAAAAATCCATTTCTGCTGAAATATCTCTTATTTCACATCCTTAACAAAATAATGGGCAGTTCTGTTTTAATGAAACATACAATTTAATGCTTATTACCAAGTTTTGTTCGCTATTTCCATTTCACCATTACTAAATTCGGTTGTTCTATTTATCATTTCCCATTTCTATTTTAATTTACTTAAATTAGTTTTGCTTTTAAAAACATAGATTCGTTATTTTGTTTTTCTTGTGTGTACTGCAATTTTGATTTCCATCAATTTCTTTTCAGAACTGCATATAAAATATTATTATATTGGAATCCAATTTACACAAATATTGTTTTTGTTTCATGTTGTTCCATTATATAAATTGAGAGAGAAAATTACTTTCAAATATCCTGATGCACAATATCCTGGAAAATTTAAAACGGATGCTGTTTGTTTTTCTTCTCATTCAATTATTAAAACAATACAAAAGTGATGTATACAATAACAAAAATCCTTTTTCAATAAATTGTTCGTCGGCCGAAAATTTTATTTGAATTAGAAAATTGTGATGAATGAATAAAACAAGAAAAACCAACATGAAAAATGAATTTTGAGTTCAAAAGGAATTTATTACAGGATAATCTTTCTCATAGCTTCCGTAGGTAAATTGAAATTTTTTGAGTAATGATAAAATGATGTTGAGAAAACAGCTTAATCCCTATTTCTCTTTTGGTTTTGATGTTTTTGAGGTTAATATAATGATTGAAGATAGCCGCTTTTGGTTACCTCTACATTTACTGTGGATTTTGAAATCCCTCAAGGTTCAAGGTATCTTCATTACAACAACTTTCACATATCAAACAAAAAAACTCGAGTTGATATCAGAAAACAGTTGAAATTGTTTGTCATTTATCAAATAGAATTTATTTTCAAGATATGCACCTCCATTCTTCTCTCAAACCTGGTGATAGCTTTTATTTAGTATATTCAATTATTTCGCTTGAATAAATTTCTTCCAGACTTGTTAAAAGTTTTGTAGAAATTCTTCTTCTTCGGAGAGCAAAGAAACCAAAGACAATTACCACTTAAGTTGAATAAATTGATTCGTTTTAATATTTTATTTTCAGAAAAATAAACAAAAACAAAATGAGAAAAAAAAACAACGTAACGTAAAAATAAAAATAAAACTAATTTCCACATCTTTTTCATCTTATTACGCCAAATCAGAGACAGGCGTTTTCAAAATTCACTTCGGTTCGGATCCACTTGAGTGCCAGTGAGCCAAAGTAGAGTGCCATTATTATACCACAAGACTTCGAATTTCGACAAGACATGCTCCTAAGGTCGTACACTTGATGTCCTTTTTGTTGTTGTTGTTGGTGGATAAGGAAAACAATGACTTGAGTTCCAGGGATATACTTTGTACAATATACATAGGTTAGGTACTTTGCCTAATCTTGAACAGGTAGGTATATGTATGCTCGATGGAGCATATGGTATTTAAAGAAGATCCATTAATCTTTTTGGAAAATGTATGAAGGTATGCAAGGACCTGTTTTTTTGTACCAGACAGGAATGTTAAGGACTTCTTTTTTTTGAACGACTCATATAGCCCTTAACCAGAAGAGATTTAATAGAGAATGGGAAGAAGAATATACAACGAAGAATAAGTGGCAGAAAAACGTTTAACTTCGAACCAATTATACGAAAAGAAAAACCTCAAGAACACAGCTGGCGAGTAATTCGTGAATCTAATTGTATTCATGCAGGGCTTCGATGATATTGTTTCAGACCAAAGGATGTTATTTTTGTTTTCTTTTTTTAATAAGTTATGGAACTTTTTTCAGTTTCAGCGGGTATGGTAATAGAATATCCTGAAAGATATACGTATCCCATTTAGCAAGAGGGAGACTGAGGTAACAATTCAGTCAACATACCGGTAACAAGGATGTTAAGTTATTATATTGTTGAGTGGAATAAGGATCTTTTGGTAAGATACTCGTATTTATGCAAGGTCATTTGATGGGAGTATCAAAATATGTGTGTTGTTAGGAAAGGGCAGGTTTTGGGTTTATTTAAATACTTCTTCACTTTTATCTGTAAAAATTATAATGGTAAGTAAAATTAAAATGTTTCTCTTGAAAACAAAAACTAATAACTTTAAAAAATGTAAATTTCAAACACTTAATTCAAATAAGGGAACTCGAAATTAAAATTGTTTAATAGCAAAGGGCTTTGGACTTAAAATCTGTAATATAAAATCAGTGAAATAATTTAAATAAAATTCCCAAATGGTTAAAGTTTTATAAACGTAAAATCACGACTGGATCGCACGAACTTGCTCCTTTATGAAAAGAGACTGTTTGAAAAGTAAGATTTAAAAATATACCTGTAATATAAGTCAGTATAAATGTCATTCGATTCGTCAAAAAACTTCCATTTTTCAATTTTGTTGTTTGTAAATCGTTAGACCAGTTTGTTTCAACTCATTTTTTTACATATACAAATTTTCCATTTTTTCGTAAGAACATTGTTATGCAGTTGTTTACTGATTGAATAGAATTTTATTCTGGACGAATCATCATCATATAAATTATTACGTTAGCATGTCTCCCTTTTTCTGCTCTCATACGGAACTAATTTTCCGTAGACTATGGGAAAAAACATAACTTTTTATTATAATAACAATATAAAATACTCGGAAAACATTATGCTAAGGGAAATGGTTTGTGTATTTGAATGAACTTATCGAATGCACAAAATTTTTTGTCGGTAAGCTAGTTTCATCCCAAGACACAACTCATATTAGGACTCATCCCGGAAATGAAAAATACTTGTAAGCACACTTGACGAAAACAATTGTTTGTGTGTTCAACTACTTCGTTCAAAGCTTTTTCCTTTGGATAGCTTTATTTTAATGTCATATTAGAAGAACCAGGATGGAAAATAAATTATCAGAAGATAAGAGAGAGAGGCAGAACAAGTATGTTTTAATTGTAAGGCGATCGCCTAATGGGATGTTCAAATGGTAGACATGTGCATTCAAGAGGACACAAGCGTCCACAGGTTTTTCTCAAAACCAACCTCTGTCTATCAACTCCTGCACCTCTCTTATCAAGGCGGCAGCGGACAAATTCTCGAGATGGAATCAACGGTGGCGTCTACAGTTCCAGTAAGGTTGAACTACTTAGTGAACACCTTATAGGGCTTCTTCGATATATTCGGACCCCAGGCCTGTAAGGAGCGGTTTATCCGGCTCCCCTTCCTTGGAGTTATACTAAGGATCTGGCCCTCCAGGTTGGGAGTTGTGCCGTCGGAGTAACTTCCTGGCCACGTAAAAAATACCTTAAGTTTCGAAGCACCGCCTCGGATACGGATGGATTCACTGTTGACATTCCACGCAAACGAAATAATGACAACGAACTTCGGATATGTACGTGGAATGTTAGGTGCCTTAATAGACCACATGCAGCCGAACAATTAGCGGAAGCCCTAAACTGCTGCAAGGCAGATATTACAGCCATCCAAGAAACTAAAAGACTGCGATATCTACTACGGTGACTGCTACCGAGAACAAAGACAGCGTCTATTTGGGTATGGATTTGTTGTTGGAACTAGGCTCAGGCAAAAAGTCTTGAGTTTCAACAGTGTGAGCGAGCGCATCACAACAATCCGCATCAAGGCTAAATTCGCCAACATAAACCTAATATGCGAGCATGTCCCAATAGAGGAGAAAGATGAAGACACCAAAGACATATTCTTCGAGCTCTTGGACAAGACATATGAGCAGTGCCTTGGCTATGACATTAAAATTGTCTTAGAAGATTTTAATGCCAAGCTATGAAGGGAAGACATCTTTGATGGCATAATCGGGAGATACAGCCTGCACGACACTACCTCCGACAACGGATTCAGGCTGGTCGATTTCGCTGCGGGGCGAGACGTTCTGGTAGCTAGTACGCAGTTCACGCATCTTAATATCCACAAGGGGACATGGGAATCTCCTGATCAATCAACCGTCCAGATTGACCACATTGCGATGGACGCACGACACTTCTCCAGTATCCAGGATATCCGAACATTCCGAGAGGCCAACATTGACTCGGACCACTACCTTGTTGTAGCCAAGGTACGGCTACGGATATCCCGATCCAAGCCAAAACAAGGAAGTACTGTGAGAAGATTCGACGTTAGACGGCTACAATGGCAAGAGACTGCCATGTCCTTTTCCGATCGAGTCTCTTATAACCTCTTAAGGAGTCCTATGCTTCCTGCATTAAGCATTGAAAACTAGTGGCAACATCGCCTTGCAGCCATCAGAGATGCCGCCTCTGAAGTGCTAGGTTTCACACGGCCACCACAGCGAAACCCCTGGTTTGACGACGAATGCCGGCAAGCTCACGCAGCAAAACAAGAGGCATACAAAACGGCGCTGCACAAAAGGACTAGAGCTGCTCGCGAGCTCTACGAGCAGAAGAGGAGAGAGGAACACCGGCTTCTTAGACGGAAAAAAGAGAGCATGAGAAGCGCGCGATCGAGGAGATAGAGGGATGTCACAACAGGAATGAGGTTCGTAAATTTTACCAAAAGGTAAAAAAAACCTCCCAAGGGTACCAGCCACGAACCGAAGCCTGTAAAGACGATCAAGGGAACATCGTAGTAGAACCACAGTCGATGCTGAGAATATGGAAAGATCACTTCTCCAAATTCTATAACGGCGATGACGAACCGAATTCCGCTGTAAGGGAGATAGAAGCACTCAACCTCGGCTACGCAGATCAACAATTCCGCCTACCCGACCTTGACGAAGTGAAGGTACCTTTATCTAAACTTAAGTCAAACAAAGCTGCTGGAGCTGATGGCATCCTTGCCGAACTATTCAAAGCAGCAGGCGATGACTTGGTAGGAAGCATGCACCAACTCATCTGCAAAATATGGTCGGAAGAAAGCATGCCCGATGAGTGGAATCTCAGCATAGTGTGCCCGATACATAAGAAAGGAGACCCTCTAAACTGCGCCAACTACAGAGGGTCAGTCTCCTTAACATTGCGTATAAGATCCTCTCTGCCGTATTATGTGAACGTCTGAAGCCATTCGTCAACAACCTGATTGGTCCTTATCAGTGTGGCTTCAGACCAGGAAAGTCCACTATCGACCAAATATTCACACTACGGCAGATCTTGGAAAAAACCCAAGAGCTTCAAATCGATACCCACCATCTCTTTATCGATTTTAAAGCCGCGTATGACAGCATCTATAGGGAAGAGCTCTACCGAGCAATGTGTTTGGCATCCCTGTCAAACTTATCCGTTTGTGCAGAATGACGACGGAGAATGCACGCTGCTCTATCAAGGTCGGAAAAGATGCATTTGATTTCAAAAAAGGTTTTAGACAAGGCGACTCAGGTGGCGCACCCAGGTTGGAGAGGACCTCAACCAACTTGGCGTGCGAAACTGTAGACAGCCGTTATGTGAATATTTTATCAACTGTGGACTTTCGTGGTCGAAAACCACCCTGATAAGCACCTATCAGTTTGTTGACGATGGGCTTTAGACGTTTACATATTACGGAAGAGAAGATTTTATAGGCGATGATAAGTAGACTGATTCCTTAATAGTTGGTGGAGTTTAGAGGGTCTCATTTTTATGCAGCGCAGCTTTGCGTGCCTGTTTTTTGACCCAGGACCACGGGTTCCTGGTTGGCGGCTGTTTGAAACCCAGCACATCAGAAGCGGCTCCTCTGATTGCATATTGGCAATGTTGCCACTGGTTTTCGATACATTGTGTTGGAGGCAGAGATCTTCGAGAGAGGTTACTTGTAACTCGGTCGGAAAAGGATTTGGCGATCTCTGGCGATTGTAGCCGTTTGACGTTGTACCTTCTTCTTGCACCTCCCTGTTTTGCCTTGTGCCTGAAAATCCGAAGTGCTACCTTGGCTACAACGAGGTAGTGGTCCGAGTTGATGTTAGCTCCTAGGAAAGTTCGTACATCCATGATGATGGAAGCGTGTCTGGCGTCGATCACAATATGGTCAATCTGGTTGACAAGTTCCTTTGTGGATGTTGAGGTATGGAAATACAACAGTTGATAAATTGAAATAGGTTTCTCTCCCTATTTCGATTTTCGGAAAAGTTGTACTTTTGCTGTACCTTTTCTCAGGAACGTGGCTTATACGTGTCGGAAGACGAACGTTTCTGTTATCACTTTTACTAAGAGTACCAACAAAATTAATATCAACGACTTTCCTTTCATGTAGCTCGCAGCTCTAAAACTATATTTTGAGATATTTTAGTTTGATGTGAACTATTCTATTCTAGTACCCGTAGCATGATGGTTAGTGCGTTGGACAGTCAGTCGTTCTTTGACTTCCAAAGTGTAAAGAAGTGTATTTCATATTTTATTTCAAAGTTAAATTAGTGCAAGATATAATTAAAAAGTAAAGTTGGCAGTTTGCCACCGAAGAAATTAACAATCGATAGCTTAGTGGAGGTGGCGTCCGAAGGCAGATCCAAGGGTCGTGGGTTCGAGTCCCAGTCGGAGTCTACCAAAAAATTAATTGCTTTTTTTCACAACCGAGAAATTGTGGACTTTATTAGTTGGGAAGAGAAGCAAATGGTTAAGGAGAAGAAAGCGGGGGTATCGAAAGATACCTCTGCCAACACATCGTTCGATGTTGCGGTGGTGCCAGCAGCAGTACCGCAAGCAACTGCAACAACATCAGGTCAGGCATCTGACCAATGGATGGAAACAACAACCAACAAAAAAAGAAAAATCAAAAAACATAGCCCAAATAAAGTGGAGAGGGCCAACTCTGCTAAGCGGCGGGACATGCGGAAGGAAATGGAGAGTGGTAAAGGAGGAATTACCACCGAGAGTGAGTTTTCCGACTACGCCGAGTCGGATAAAATTGAATATGTATCCGAAGGTGGAGAGGGGCTCTTCAGGTCTCCGAATATGGATTTAATCCTATCGGAGCCAGAGCCAGTCCCGCCGCCAACGGAGGCTTTGGAGGTAATGGCGGACCTCCAGGATGAAACCGAACTGGTACAGGCCCTGCAAACCAAACAGGCAGCCATCAGCCAGTTCGAGCAAAGCCTCAACAAGCTGAAGGAGGAAATCGAGCCCCTCCTCACTGCACTTAGACTCAAACAAGAGGCGCGCCGAAAGGAAGAGGCAGTGCAAAAACAACAGCAACAACAACTACAGCAGCAAAAACAACCACAACATAAGCCCGCTCCCAAAAACACAGGAGCGGAGCAAAATAAAAAGAAGCCAGCAGCAGTCACAGGCCCAAATGTTGAGGGCCCATCGACCTCAGCTAAAGCAATGCAGCAGCAACAACAGCAGCAGAAACAGCAGCAGCAGAAACAACAGCAGCAGAAGCAGCAACAACAGCAGCAGAAGCAGCAACAACAGCAGCAACACCAGAAACAACCACAGCCCAAGAAGGAGAAGGTGCCACCAATTAGAACCTACCGGGTTGACCTGCAAGACTTGAAACAGGTATGTAAGTCGGCCACTAAGGGCAAATTTTTAATCAATATTCTGAATGAAAAAGAAAAGCGGTATTCGGTACAGTGCTTCTCACTGGCCGAATACAAATTACTTAAAGAAGTGCTGAAACAGGCCACCGCTGAGTTCTTCAGCTATACGCCTAAGAGCGAAAAATTCCAGACGGTCCTTCTGAAGGGCATAAGTTCCTGCACGGAACCAGAGGAGCTCTTAGCTGAGCTCCGTCAAAAAGCCACGGACGATCTCGATTTTATCGGGGTCAAGCCGTTCACTACGGTGAAGTCCAGGCGAGAGGGTTATAGGCTGCCAATGTTCCTGGTAACATTATCGCCCCAAAGCAGTTTCGATAGTGTGAAGAAAATCACATCTCTCGACTATCAAACTGCACGCTGGGATACATTAAAAAGGCACGACGGCATTTTACAATGTACTAACTGCCAGAGGTTTGGCCATGCCAATGCCAACTGCAATATGCAGTTGCGTTGTGTGAGGTGCGGAGAAACCCACAAAGTAGGAGAATGTAAGCTGGGGAATGAGCGGGTTGAGGATTTGACCCTGCTCAAGTGTGTCCTTTGTGAAAACCAAGGGCACCCGGCTAACTATAGGGGTTGCCCTAAGGTCCAACAAATGAAGCAAAAACAGGCCAGTCAAAAAGCCGAAAAAAGTCGAACAGTTCGACAGGCTCCAACACAAAAATTCGTGGATCCCAAATTCTCTTACGCCCAAATGGTGTCAGGGAATGGGAATACGAGACAGGCTCCACCAACGGTTGCCCCCAAGGCCACTGTGCCTAAGGCACCAGAGGTGCAGCCTGACATTGTAGCCTTGTTGTTGAGCATTCAAGGTCAACTAACAGGACTACAAAGTCAGATAAAGGAGCAAGGCAAAAGGGTAGATCATCTCTACTCTTTGTTGCCTGGCCTGGCGCAATTTAGACCATAATGGACGCGCTGCCGGAGACGAGCCTAAAAGTCCTAGCTGTGAATGTAAATTCACTGATTAGGATTGAACGAAGAGCCAATATGTTCCAATTGTTGAAAGACTACAGTCCCGATGTGTTTATGGCTAGCGAAACTAAGCTAAACCACAAACACAAATTGACTCATAAAAATTACAATATCGTAAGAAGAGACCGGCCCGACTCCACTCAAGGGGGCGGTGTCGCTCTCTTTATACGAAAAGGTATTAATTATAAAGTCATATACAACAATGAATTGCGAAAGCTCAAGACGCTAGAAGTTTGCGTTGTATGCATCTCTCTCTCTCAAGGGAAGCGGATGTATATGATTGCGGCTTATGCGGCTGGAGCTCCGCAGGTCACTTACTTTGCATCAGAACTCGAGATTGTTTTTAGGGAACTTAAACTGAGCTTGGAAGAAAACTATTTCATCTTGGCCGGTGATTTGAATGCAAAACATGAAGATTGGGGAAATCAACAAAGTAATCCCAGAGGTAATCATCTTTTTAATTTGATGAATCTTTACAGCGTTGAATATGGCGTCGACCTGCTGGCTACTGAAAGGCCATCGTATCCAAGAACCGGCTCCTTTCTGGACCTTTTGCTGTACGACACCAGACTGACAGTTACAGACAAAGTGGGTAATCACCCGCGAAACTGCTTACAGACAGTCGAGTACGACAGTGATCACTGCGGACTGGCGGCTGTAATGCAGATTCCGAACGAACGCGTGGAGTTGGAGGAATACGTTCCAACGCATTCTTACAATTACAGTAAGATGCGGTGGCCTCGTTTCACCAATGCCCTAGCGAGAGAACTTCGTTCGAGTGACATAGCCCCACCAAACAACAGAAACCTGACAAATACAGAAATCGACCAACACTTACAACAGATGGACGAAACAATAAAACGAACGATGGAACGGACAATCCCAAAGTACAGAGAACGGGACCAAATGGACGCGTACAGAAACGCGACAATTGACGCACTGCGAAAGCACAAGAGTGGCTTACTGACAAGACTCAAAAATTTGTACAGACGACTTACAGACCCACACGACTTGGAGGTTAGGACACTGAAGTCGTCAATAAAAAATGTCAATCTGTTGATTAAGGAGAACTACAGGCTATCAATTAACAAGTACTGGGACCGCAAGATCCGGTCAGTTAATTCGAGCGACCCTAGTATGTTCCCTAAAATCAACAAGATATTCAGAAAAAAGAACGACAATGACCTTCCGAGTCTGAAACTCCAAAGAACCGAAGAAAACAGAGACGTACTCATGACAGCGCAAATAGATCCAGAAGAAGCCATCTTTGACGATGACTTTTATATAATTGAAGATCCGAAGGAAAAAGTGGAGGCAGTGGGAGCTGCTTTCCAGCAAGTGTACAAGGTGAATGTTAGCATTCGCCCCAACCACGACCTGGAAAACAGAGCCCTTCTTAATCACTTTTACCTTCGAAATGATATGACACAATGGCGATCTGAGAACCGCGGTTTCATGCGGTTCAATGACGATTCCTTGGCAAATGCCATAATCGCCGAGCAAACGGGACCAAGTCCTTTGTTAGTGACGAAGGTTGAGCTTCAGCTCATCTTTAATTCAATAAAAAACAAAAAGTCATCAGGTGTCGATGGTATATCCAACGTTGTACTAAGACATTTACCGATGGAAGCAATTGACATTTACACCACACTCTTCAACAATGCACTGAATAATGCATATTATCCAGTGCATTGGAAGACTGCTGTGGTTCATCCTCTCCCGAAAAAGGGAAAGGACAACTCCAACCCGTCAAATCTTCGGTCGATAAGTCTTCTTCCGAGCATCAGCAAAGTTTTCGAAAAAATCATTAATAGGGCTCTGACTAAGTGGGCTGCGGACAACAAAATAATTCCGGATAAACAGTTCGGGTTCAAGGCGGGTCATGACACAATTCATGCCGCGTCTAAACTCGTTTCTGATATCCAATGGAATAAATCAAAACAACAATGCACAGGTGCTGTTCTGGTTGATTTGGAAAAGGCCTTTGACACCGTATGGTTAGAGGGTCTTTACCTAAAATTGAGCAGGCTTGGCATTAGCAAGCCATTGTTGTATATACTTTATGATATGCTTAACGGTAGAAAGTTTGTTGTCAAAAGTGGCAATGTAACTTCTACCACAACATTCTCAATTAAAAATGGTCTTCAACAAGGAGCGGTGAATTCGCCGATTCTCTTCAGCATTTACACCAGCGATCTGATAGGTAGTCTTACAAAGGCAATTGCGTACGCCGACGATCTAATTGCGTACAGAACGGCCCGAAAGGTTGAGGTTATTAGAATTCTCTTGCAGCGTGATTTCGACAAGATTCAGCGATATTGCGACGACTGGAAACTGAAAATAAATGTCCAGAAGTCAGAGACAATTTTGTTCCGGACTCCGTTGGCTGGGGCCACGAGGGATACGTGCAAGAATTGGCGCAAGATGGTCATCGTTGATCTTCATGGGCAGCCATTAGCGAGCAAAAGTGTAGTAAAGTACCTCGGTATCTGGTTAGATCAGTATTTATATTTCGACAGACATATAAATGCTGCTCTGACCAGGGCCAGAGGAGCCTTCGCTCTGACCAAACGGCTGTTTTTTAGCAGTTGGCTTGACCCCAGAGTGAAGGTAATTTGCTACATGGCCCTTATACGGCCAATGATCGTTTATGGTTGTCCTGTGTGGTTCAGCATTGCCCCTTCCCAGATGGAGAAGTTTCGGGTGTTCGAGCGGCAGTGTTTAAGACGCTGTACCGGCTTATATCGAACAGCCGAGTCTTCTTATGTGCATTATTTTTCCAACGAGGTCCTATACAACGGGGCTCGAATCAACAGAATTGACAATTTCGTGATAAAACTCGTTCGAGGTCACATTGCAAGAGCTATGTCTTCGACCAACAATTTAATTTTCGGAGCGTTCTATCCGAACGACGAGTATTTTGAAAGTGCACGCTTGAGTGGGTTCATTCCACCAGAGGCATTCCTCTTTCTAGACAAATGCGGTCTGATACAGAATAGATTGGCAGTTCCGTTAATCTACCACGTCAGACGAAGAACCGTGGATAGGCGACTCCTGTACAATCGGGACGTCATGGCACAAGGCGGAGCAGAGCTCCTTCGGTTCAGTAGGGCTGTGTCCGAACGGGACCGAACTGATAGGGTGAAGCAGGAGAACCAGTTTTGGTGGCTTCAATCGGCACTTGATAGTGGGTAGTCGGGATGGGGTTTTAAGCCTTGGCCGGCTTACATACTTGTTTTATGTTTAGGGTTTAGTTTTAAGTAGAATAGGCATGGTGGCACGAAAAAAAAAAAAAATAAAAAAAAAAAAATAATAAAAAAACAAAAAATAAATAAAAAAAAAAAACATTAAAATAAAAAAAAAAAACATGGAATACAAAAAAAAAAATAAAAAAAAATAGACAACAAAATATGAAAAACAAAAATGTTAGATAGTTAGATTTGCTGCTGTGGTTGTTCTAGTTTTAAGTAGTTTATAGGTAGAATAGGTAGTTTAAGTTAGTTTTAAGTTTTATTTAAGGACCTTATTTTAAGTAGTTTGTAAGTAAAAATAAAAAATGTTATTGATATTAGTTTTTTTCAAAATTTTCTAATAAAAAGAAAACAAATTAAATTTGGATTGAAGTAAAATAGATCCTAAGGCCGAAAGGCATTAGTAATTAGTGTTATAGTTTAGCTTAGAGTGTCCGTATGGGACCATTAAGTTAGTTGTAAGTTATGGATAATTAGGCTAGTTTTATGAATTTTTGTCTAGCTTTAAGATAGGTTTAAGATTGATTAAATAAAAATGAATTTGGAAAAAAAAAAAAAAAAAAAAAAAGTGCGTTGGACTGTCATGCAAGGGGTCTTGGGTTCAATCCCTGCCTGTGCCACCTTAATTTAAAAAAAAATAATTTTCGCGGGTACTGCCTCTTGCGAGGAATTGACAAATCCTTCAAGAGTAATTCTTGTCATGAAAAAGTGCTTTCTCAAAAATTAGCCGTTCGGATTCGGCCTTAAATTGTAGGTCCTTTCCATTTATGACAACAGTACTCGCACACAGGAATGGTTGAGAGTTATAAGTCACTAGGCCCTGGTTCACAACGGACTGTTGCGCCACCCCATTTGATTTTGATTTTTTTTTGAACTATTCTCCAATATACATATGTAAAATTTTGACTAGACTTTATTTTGACCTAAATAACAATTTTCCAACTACTGAACTACTTTGTAATACACCTTCATCCTTGAATGCATAATTAACCAAAACATCTATACCCCTTAAAAAATAATCTAGATCAACGAACTTTGAATTGACAGTTTACTATTAAAGGACAAAAAAAAAAGAGTTTAAACAAACCCTTTATACAAATCCAAAGGCTAAGGCTAAAAGAATATTTTCCATGTAAAATAAGCAAACTTCAAATAACACTGACTTCGTTTAATTAACTTTCTCAAAATCAACTAAAGCCTTTGACTTTCCATCAAAAAATCCAACATTTTCTATCGTTTTTTTTTTACTATTTAATTCAAAACCCTGAATAAATTTCCCTTCGTCGTCATCGTTGTTTACACTTCACTTGCACCCCATTCGACTGCACGTTGGAAAAATCTCTGATGATTCCCTGGTGAAACTAGAAGCTCTTTATGTTCACAATCTTTGATTTTCATCTCAACAGCAATAAGAGTTTTCTTTTTGCCATTCGCCATTTTTCATTTTTCAATTTTTTGATTTTATGTTGTGTTTTTTTCGATTAACTCCAGGTGCTATGCAATCAAGTTCAACCTACCTTTATCCTTTATCTGATGAAACTTTGATTGCGATAATTAAGTTATTTACAACCTCTCGTCGAAAATGTTCTGCTTCCATTTTTTGAGTTCACTTTTTTCCACCGAGGAATAAAGATTGCATCAAGATAAATTGGTTTAATTCCGGCAATGACTTTTGTTAAAACACAATTCATTTGTTTTGTGTGGATGAATACAATTTTATTGGATGAAATGGCTTGGATTTAAATTGATTGTGATGATTGAAGATTAACAATAAAATTAAATTCCTTTATTTCGAAATAATGTATCGCATTTAACACTAATGAAACATCCAGTTGTTTTGCTGCAGAAGTGTTTTTCAAAAACCACAAAAAACTTTACGAGCGGCTATGTTCAAAAACGACAAAAGCTCCTCTAAGGCACTTAATTCTATTTGAAGTAATTAAAAAAGTTGTAAACTTGCTTGCGACTACATCGACTTTAACACAGAACGAGAGAGTTAGAGACCAAAAGCAGTTCGTATTTTAACACTGAACCAGTAACTACCCCCTCTAATTACCTCAATCCCAAAGGTATAATTAAATATTGCTTTAGAAGTTGTTAAACTACCATCTGGATCAAATAAATCTCCGGACAGAAAACTCATTTTGAACAAAAGTATAAACTGTGGAAAACAAGCAACCTACTAAATTTACCAGACACCTCGTCCTTGCTCGTAAGGATTGCTCCATGTTCACCAAAAACAAAAACCACCCATACAAAACGTCAATAGCAATCTGTTAACAATTTAAATTACATTTCTCAAAGAAGGTAGCAAAAGTTGAGATTTATAAAACGTGATTTTCGAAATCTCTCATCTCTGTCGTCACATCATTTTCGTAACACTCCACCAATACCTTAAAAAAAACATAGAACACAAAACTTTGTCCCATAATTACATTCGAATTAAATTCCAGCTTTAAAGTATAAAGTTCGGGAAATGAAGCAGCTAACATAAGTACAGAAGCAGATCTGACCTCTTGTGTGTTTACTCCAATGGCAATGTCTCCTTTCGCTTCTTCAAATTTCGAGCACTCTGAAGAAATTTCGTAGGAAATTTCCTTTATCATTTCTTTAGTTTATCCTTAAATCGAGATGAACTTTTCCAAAGAGGAAATTTAATCCCAAAGATAAATATAATTTTCTGTTTTTCTTCTCTTTTTTTCATTCTCAAGTAAGACTTCAACTAAAGAGAAAAAAAAAGACCACCTTCAATTAGTTCTTGTTGACTTGGTATGGTAGGGCGTTTAAGATATCGAATGCCAAATATCTATAAAATTGTGCAACGCTAAAATTTTATCTCGAATGAAAAAAGAGAAAGAATCTTTTTGGAAAAAAGTAAAAGGATATCCGCGTGACTTTTGAAAGTACATTGCAATTATCAACTACTGGCCTTTTGTGTTTACTCCTGCCTCATGCTCCTGCCTCATTCTCCCCCACCAGCTTCAGAAATAAATGGACGAGGAAAAAGAGGTATTGGTTAAGTGAAGTAAGTTACATTCTATATGTACATATATTTAAGGAGAAGTAAGGCAAAGAGTGTCAGGTTTTAACTTACACATACATTTCCTGACTCAGATGGAAGTCTGTCAAGAATGGGGGAAAAAAGGTAGAGTCAAGTAATGGAAGAACGTTCAATTATCTTTTCGAAAATTGCATTCTTTTTCGTGTGTTCTTGTTTTCTGTTTTTGTTTTTGTTTTGATTTGTTCAACTGATATTGTTGGAATCATTTTTCGAAATTGGATTTCTTGAGGTTTGGAATGCAATTCGGTTTCTACGAATAACGTCAGTTGTCTTCCGTAATGATGAATGCATATTAAATCTCAGTGTTGAGAAAAGGATATTCAGACACAATAAGGACCAAATAATAATACATCAGTGTAAATGTCACTTATTGAGAGTGTTCTTGAGGGAAAAAGAGTTTTTTTATGAATGAAGAGGGAATTTTCGTTACTTTAATAAGCTTTATAAGTTTTGCTTAAATTTGGAGAAAATTAGCGTCAGCAAGAGCTGATTTTTTTTAGAAAATAGGGCCCTCTTAGAATATATTTATAAAACACATCAGTCAAGTCACTGAAGCATTTGCTTTGGAATTATTCAAATTTCTTGGCTTATTGTCTTACTAAGGGCTTCGAGTGTACGAGTTACAAAGGTACCACTACCCAACTCCATGGCCACTCCATAGTTGGTATCCATCCAGATACCGATGTCAGCAGTTTTGCCATGAAGAATCCTAGACTAAATAAGAGGCTGGGATGCGACCCACACTGATAACTTCCCATCCCGTCTGTCAATTTGTCTTGCTTAAAAGTTTGTCTAATTTGCGTACTATTTTTTGTAGATTTTATTTTTTATAAAAAAACGGACTGTTGGATTTTTATATAAAAATTACTGAATATCGAAAACAATATTTTCTGTAAAATAAAATAAGTTTGAAGCCAATATTTCAAATTTTTGAAAAGATATTTGAGTCGAAAAGCAATTTTTACAAACTTTTGTTAATTTTTTTTTAGGTTTTTAATTTTTTGTAAAAAAAAAACTGTCAATTCGATTTTTTTAAAAATTTTACTGAATGTTGACAACAATATTTTTTAAAAGATAAAAGTCGTTTAAAGCCATTATCTACAATTTTTGAAAAGATATTTGAGTCGAAAATCAATTTTTACCAAGTTTTGTAAAAATTTTTTTAGGTTTTTAATTTTTTGTAAAAAAAACTGTCAATTCGATTTTTCTCAAAATTTGTCCTAAAGTTGAAAACAATATTTCTTAAAAGAAAAACTTAGCAAGAAGCTATTTTCTCATATTTTTAAAAATATATTTGAGTCGAAAGTAAATTTTTACCAAGTTTGTAAATTTTTTTTAGGTTTTTAATTTTTTGTAAAAAAACTGTCAATTCGATTTTTTTTTCAAAATTTTTCCTAATGTTGAAAACAATATTTCTTATAAGAAAAAATTAGATATTTGAATCGAAAATCATTTTTTACCAAAAAAACTATAAAATCGATTTTTTTCAAAATTTTACCGAATGTTGACAACAATATTTTTTGAAAGATAAAAGTAAATTAAAGCCAATATCGCAAAGTTTTAAAAAAGATATTTGAATCAAAATTAATTCTTACCGACTTTTATTAATTTTTTTGTAGGTTTTTATTTTTTGTAAAAAAACTCATTTTTCGTAAAAAACTGTCAATTCGATTTTTCTCAACATTTTTCAGAATGTTGAAAACAATATTTCTTATAAGTTAAAATAAGTTTAAAGAATAAATTTCAAGTTTTTAAAAAGATATTTGAATCAACATTCATTTTTTACCAACTTTGAGTAATATTTTCTTTTAGATTTTTATTTTTTATAAAAAAATTGTCAATTCGATTTTTCTCAAAATTGTATCAGATGTCAAAAACATTATTCTTCGTTACACAAAATTGTTTTGGAGATGAAATCATTTTTTTGTCGTAAAATTTTAGAGGTGACAAATTTTTTTCAGTTTTTTTTAATTTATAAAAAATGGATTAATGGATGGAATGGTTAAATGGATTTTTTTTAATTCAAGTTTCTAGCGTTTTTGGTTTGTAAGATATTTAGGGTTAACCAAAATGTTCACCTTTTTTTCAAACTGCTATGGTAAAAAAAACCACCCACGCAATTTTCTTGTGAGCCCTTTCTGCAACTTTCTGCCTTACTATCTGTACAGAAAAATTTATTTGAAATCAATATCTCTTCTGGTTCTTGAGATATGGACGACGAAAAAAACGTAGCGAACGTACGGACGTCTTTTATTTCGACTCTAGGGGCTTTGAAACGTCGAGAAATGTCAAAATTTTCAATTTGACAAATCGGACCCATTACAATATTTTCCTATGGGAAGTTACCAATAACATCGATGCCATGAGAACCAAAGTAAACAACGGAAGACAAACACAGTATCCTCCTTCAAACACAGCATCTTCCTTTTAATCCACCTACAACATCTATAACACTATCCCTAAACATATTGGCACATATCGGCACCGTAGGCTTAAACATAAATTGTATCTTAGTTTTGAGTCAGTTCTATTCGTTCATTCAATAAAGAAAGATCGTTCCGCCTTAAAGTTCGTTTCGGAAAATATTGATTCTGGTAAAGCATTCCACATTCGTGTAGTGCGACTAAAGAAAGAATCTCTGTACTTTACAGTACGACCGTAATTGGGCTCAAGGGCAAAGTGACGAGCATTCCGAAAATAACTGGAATAACGGTTGAATTGTTTGAGGGAAGAAATGCCGTTAGACTAATATTGACTATTTTTGAAAATAGCATACAGGGTGAGATAAATATAACTTTATTTTTAAAAATGCAATAAAATGAACAATTCAATGTCGTCAACTTATTTAAGAGTTATTACGAGTAGTTACAGTAAACATTGCCATTGACTTCAAAACTAAACGTCGTTCAAGTAACTGCTTCGTAGGACTTCTTAGCAGAACATGGACTGCTTTGAAGTGGCATATGACATAGATAATTCAAAAAACGCATGTCTTCAATTTCAGTAAGACAAATACCGAAACGATGTTCAAGCTTCATTTTCAAAGAAAAGTTGTTCAATAATGCCATCAAACTGATATTTTCTATAAGTGCATTTGCTATAAGTGCATTTGCTCATCGATAATGATGTGCCATTTATTTTTGGTTACGAAAGTTGCTGTCGAGATTAAAATAACGGCTTGTCACAAAACAAAAATTTTTTCAAACAAAATGGTTGTCCAATTAAGGCTGCTCCACGGAACAAGATTTGAAGCGTTAACGAAGCGGATGTTGTGCAATATTCTCCTCAGTTAAGAGCGATAACGAGTTCATGTTCATGAATTACGTCTCACGACACATTCTTGTCTGTACGCAAAATACCAGGCCGACGAGGACCAAAAGTGTTGTAAACAAACCGTATCGTACCGTTTTTACTGCATTTCGGTCAAAATTTCTTTTAAAAAAACGCACTGTTTAAACCCAAAAGCACGCCCGGCAAAATCCTCATTCAAACCCTCCAAGTGGGTGCCAGGCGGGCAATGATCACCACAGTAGTCCTGTGCGTTTTTGGCAGGATGGTGATTAGCTAAGGTTGAGTTGGATCGCTGAATTGTTGTAACTCCTCAATAGTGCAACGTTCGGAAACCCAATTTAATCATAGTTTAGAGGTTCCTAATTTCAGTGGTGGTGTGAGCGTACTAGTACGAAAACCGTGCCGAAGAATGAAAGGCTGGGGGATAAACCAGCCGTTAACGAGCTCTTTCGGATGCTGTGGCAAGGTCCGTCATATTTCTGCCTTACCCCGGCAAGCGGCTCTGCCGGGGCTGACCGTCTTTCCGCTTTACTCGTGGGAATACAATGAAAAAAATTTAAAAATAAACAAACAAACAAAACAATTATAAAACAAAAAAATCGCACCAAGGCTGCCAATGCGGTCACATCACCTGAAAAGGCTGTCGAGCCAAATCAGGTGTGTGAACGTGTTGTCAACCCTGTGGTTGCAACTAGTGGCGAGAGTCCTTCTCCCTCTACTAGCCGCAACATATACTTAAAGGAATTACCCGTCAGTGGAACAGCTGTGACGCTCGGCAGTCCCAATGGCGGAAATTCCACACCCCACCTCTTCCCCGCTCCTGCTAGGACGTCGCAAGCGACCCCAAAAAGGGACACCCCATCCGGAGAGACAAAATCTGCGACATGTGGAATTGACTCAAAGGGTGAGGGCACACCCGGATTGGCATCGGTAGCAATTAAATCTGGAGGTGGACCCACATCTGTGACACACGGACATAGTTCTGGGCCGGCCAAAAAGAAGTCCAAGAAGTCACAGGCCAATCGAGACCAACTCAATGCCGAAAGGATTCTAGCCGCAGTCGGTGTCATACCGGCGGCGGAAAGAACCCCAGAGCAAACGCGTAAACTCGAGTGGGCTAGTGGCTTTCTTAGCAAAAAAGCTAAACCGACCTGCGGGGACTCAACGTCAAAGCGAGATAGGTCTTTCGAGGGTGACAAGCCCGAACCAAAAAGGCAGAAGGTGCTTTCCAACAGCACATCAGCCGTCAACAAAGATCTCTCCTTCAGCGACGCGCTCAAAGGTAAGATCATTGCCGCGGTCATTGACAGGAGTCATGTGGATGGTAACATCTCTCATGATCATTGGGCAGAGGTCAAGGCTCACCTCGGTTTCAGATTTTTATCTGTTATCGAGGAAAATCCGGGGCCTCTCCCAGACACAGCCGATGGTGATCAGAGATCTTTCGATCTATACAGGGCTGCTGTCAATGGCTTGCCAGAAGTCTGGCCGGGTGCCAAGCTCGAGGTTGTTGCAAGGGAGAATATTCCTTGCCGGCCAAGAGCACGTATAATGGTCCCGGCTCTTCACAACTGTCCAGACATGATCATGAAACTGATCAAAACAAGTAATCCGGACCTGCCTACTCACGACTGGAAAGTACCAAAGGTTGAGAAGGAGACAGTGGGTCACTATAGATCGGCTCTCGTGCTGATCAATAGGGAATCACTGGCTCCACTGGCCGCGACCAAAGGTGTGATTAGGTATGGTTTCGATGAAATCATGATGTGTATTTATAAAAAAGATGAAGATACGCTAAACACGCCCCCACAGAAACCTCTTCAGCGGAGGGAAGCGATTCATTGGCAACGAAAATGGAGGTCGATGCAACACCAAAAGTGGAACCATCGACATCCACTGCCCTAAATAAGCCATCCGACGTGGAGGCTAAAACTAAAGTCGACAGTAACTCCGACATGGAGACTGAAGACGCCACCTTAGGCATCACCCAGAGTGAGGAAGACCTGCTTAGGTCCTCCTCAGACGAGGAAAACGCCGACAAAACAGTGGTGGAGGTTGATCTGACTAATAGTAGCAATGCTGCGATTAGTACAGATTAATCTCCATCACGCCATCATGGCCACAAAAAACATGATACTCCGACTGCATATGAACAAGGAAGACATCGTCTTAATACAGGAGCCGTGGGTCTCAAACTCCATCAACAGAGGTCTAAGGACTCCTGGCTATAAAATATTATATGCATCGGAGAAAGGTGAACCAAGGTCATGCATGTTAGTAAAAAATGACTTAAACATATTTTTACTCCCCAATTACAGCGACAAGGACACCACCACCGCTGTCCTAACAACAGATAAAGCCACCTACTGGCTCATATCCTCCTACCTTGGCCACGACAGCCCAATTCCAGGAAACACCTTGAGGAAGGCAATTGCGGACGCGCAATCGAAAAAAGTTGGTCTCCTAATTGGTTCAGACGCTAACGCCCATCACACGGTATGGGGTAGCTCTGATATAAATGAGAGAGGTGAGTACTTATTTGATTATTTACTAAGCACTAACCTACTCATAAGTAATATTGGTAATGAACCCACATTTGTAACCAAGAATAGGAAAGAGGTACTTGATATTACACTTACCTCTGACTCGATCCACAATATGATTTCAAACTGGCATGTCTCAAAAGAGAATTCCTTCTCTGACCACAAATACATTCAGTTTGAGCTCAAAGATGTAGCAAATACATTTACGGGATTTCGAAATCACCGGAATACCAACTGGGAGCGTTATAGGGAGGTACTAGCACAACTGCTTAATCATAACCTTCTTAAAAGCTCCTCCAGTAAAGATGAACTAGACCTTTCTGTAAATCATCTCACCGAAGCCTTAAATGAATCAATGAGATCTTCATGCCCTGTAACCATTTTAAAGGGTAAAAAGAAACCTCATTGGTGGCATAAAGAATTAGAACCATTCAGAAAGAGCTGTCGTAAACTCTTCAACAGATCTAAGTACACTAGATCTCCTTCTGACTGGGACTTATACAAATAAGCTCTAAAGCAATATAAAAAAGAATTAAGAAAGAGTAAGAGGTCTTCTTGGAGAAATTTTTGTGGTAAAATAGAAAATACTTCAGAAGCCTCAAGACTCAGGAAAATTCTCTCAAAAAGTCCAACAATACCTAGTGCTTTAAAGACAGAAACAGGCACATGGACTATCACAGATGAAGAATCTCTTAACCTGTTATTAGACACCCACTTTCCAGGTAGTTCTAACATACTCAACGACTTAACATCAGAGTCTCAAGCTTCTACAAGCGATTTAGTTGATCTAATAAAGCGGGAAAAACTGCAATGGGCCATAGACAGCTTTGATCCATATAAATCTCCAGGACCAGATGGAGTCATTCCGGCCGAACTACAAAAATGCTCAGACATGATTATTCCACCATTGGAAATCATTCTGACAAGCTGTGTAAGGTTGAGATATATTCCCAAAGCTTGGAGAATGGCAAAAGTAGTCTTCATTCCCAAAGCAGGGAAACCCTCACACGTTAACCCTAAAGATCTACGACCAATCAGCCTATCATCCTTCCTTCTTAAAACCTTGGAAAGATTGATTGAAATTTATATCAGACATAATTTAAAACCATGTCTCATTTCCACAGCTCAACATGCTTACTCTAAGGGAAAATCAGTAGAATCAGCACTTCACTCACTGGTACGTACTATTGAACATTCCCTCGAATACAAAGAATATAACCTGGTAGCGTTCCTAGATATTGAAGGAGCTTTCAACAACGTCAGTTACCAGGCGATCACAACAGCAATGGATTAGCTGAAATTAGAGAAGTCACTCATAGATCTTATAAGTCTCATGCTCAAAAGCAGGACAATAATTTCTAACATGAGAAGTTTTACTACCACCAGATCGGTGAATCGAGGCACTCCCCAAGGTGGAGTCCTTTCGCCTCTTTTATGGAACATGGTAGTAAACGACTTACTTACAACATTGGAAACAGAAGGTTTCAAGGTGATTGCCTACGCTGATGACGTTGCGATATCCGTATCTGGGAAGCACCCCCAAGTTCTCTCGGAACTCCTACAAAATGCCCTAAACAGGCTAACTAAATGGGCTAATCAATGTGGATTGGACGTCAACCCACACAAAACAGAATTAATACTAAGAATATAGATATAAGATATAAAATTCCTCAGATTAGCCCACCAAAGATTAAAGGAATACCATTAATCTTTTCCGACCAAGCTAAATATTTGGGCCTCATTTTAGACAAAAAACTAAATTGGAAGGCAAATATTGATGAAAGAGTCAAAAAGGCTACTGTAGCGCTTTTTACTTGTAAAAAGGCCATAGGATCAAAATGGGGCTTCTCCCCAAAAATAACCCACTGGCTATACACTTCGGTAATCAGGCCGATACTCATTTATGGAGCCGTCGTATGGTGGACCGCACTGGATAAGATGGTAAATCTAAATAAACTCATTAAAGTCCAGCGGTCAGCAGGTATGTGCATCACAGGAGCACTTCGCACAACACCAACCGCAGCACTGGAAGTGCTTTTAAACCTAACACCACTTGACATCTTCTCTAAAAAGGTGGCTGCCAACTCATGTGTAAGGCTTAGAGCCACCTCTCAATGGACCAGTAACAATACTGGACATACAACCATTCTAGACAATTTCAGATCTATCCCAGATCGCTTAGACTATACCACCCCAAAAATGGTATTTGGTAAAAGATTCCATGTGTCCATCCCTTCAAGATCCTCCTGGGAAGAAGAGGGACCCCTGGAAGACGATGCGGTACACTTCTACACTGACGGTTCAAAGACCGATCACGGAGTTGGAAGTGGTATCTTTTCAGAACAACTGAATCTCAGTCTATCCTATAGACTTCCCAATCAATGTAGTGTATTCCAGGCAGAAGTAATGGCGATTAAAGAAGCACTATCCTGGCTCAAAGAAAACGTTATATCTTGTAAGGATATACGAATCTTCTCGGACAGCCAAGCCGCTCTTAAATCTCTCGCGTCTGTCTCCACAAACTCTCGAACAGTCCACGATTGTCAATCATCTCTGAATGAGATGACGGAACAGTTTAACATTCACCTCATTTGGGTGCCGGGCCACAGAGACATTCCGGGAAATTGCAAAGCCGATGAGCTCGCCAAAAACGGAACACTTCTGCCTTATGTTAGACAAAAACATAACATAGGAACACCACTTGCTACATGCAAATATCTTCTCAAGCAATATGCTTTAGAAACAACAAATACTAGATGGTCACAAAGTACCACCTGCCTGGCAACCAAGCAAATATGGCCAAGTATTGACTTAAAACGGTCAAAAGGCTTGATATCACTAAGCAGACAAAGTATAAGCTCTACAATTGGAGTAATAACGGGACACTGCCTCATAGGTAGACATGCTCTGAGGCTAGGGGTCTACACAAATGACTTCTGTAGAAGCTGCATGGACGAGGAGGAAGAGGAAACAGTCCAACACCTTCTATGTACATGTCCAGCACTCTCCATTAGAAGGAATTACTTTCTCGGTAATCCCTTCTTCGATAATACCAGTGAACTGGCAAATATTGACACAAAACGTCTCTCTAACTTTATTAAAAATACAAAATGGTTTGTTTAAATTCATTACTCTCCCATGAGTAACCTCATTAGTGGTATCACAATGGACCCTTGAGGTCTACGTGTGTCAATGATATCTAGACAGCCACTCTAACCTAACCTAACCTAACCTAAACCCAAAAGCACTCATTTTGCACACAAGATTTTAATATTCCTCAACGTTTTGACATGATACTGAATTTCTGTCAACATTTAAAGAGAGACACAGACGTCTGTGTCAAAAAATATATGAAATTTAGTTTTTCGAAAGAAATAAAGTTTAGCAACTATGTTTTTCCCTAAGTTAAAACATTTGGTTGAGGCCCTAGTTCACACAGGACTGTAGCGCCACCTTAAGTTAAAACATTTGGTTTGATAACCTGTGCTCAGTTTCAATAAAACTTTTCATTTACGTTTCACTAAACTCAAATATATTCAAAGTGCACTCTTTTCTGTAAAGTGAAAAAGTTTAGCTATTTTTCAAAGTATTTGTTCTTTTTGTTTCATTAAAAAATACATTTTGCAAATTATATTTCGAATTTCGAAAATGTTTTCAGTAATTTCTAGAAAACTAATAAAAAAAATATATGAACCGTTTTGAAAATGAAGAACTTAATAATAGTTAAAAACAAAAGTCTATTTTTTTTTATTTTGGCGAATTTACCAAAGAACATGAATTTTGAAAATTAAGGCTAACGCGTTGTTTAATCTCAATTTCAAAACTGATTTTGAAGAGGAATGGGATTTGAATGTTTATTGAAAAGTCTGATGAAATTGAAAAAAGTCTTTTCACTTTGTCTTTGACCCAATTGAATTGAAACTTGTTAATTAAGGATTTAAGCAGATTTGCATTACATTTTTTAACAAAATTATAAAAACAGTCCTCTAAAAATTTTTTTTTCGCAAAACATAGAAAACTCAATTTTCTCGAAATGCACCAATATATTTTTATGAAACTTTATGTACATTTTTTTCGGAACTTGGCTTCTTAAAAGAAAACAAATTTTTTGGACTATAGAAAGTTATTGTAATGGGTCCAATTTAACGAAATGAAAATTTTGACATTTCTCGACGTTGCAAGGGCCCTTGAGTCGAAATAAAAGATTTTTAGAAAGATGTCTGTGTTTGTGTGTGTACGTTCTCAACCTCAAAAGCTCGAGAACCAGAAGATATATCAACTTCAAATAAACTTTGTTATACAGATAATGATGCAGAAAAGGTTCTTAACAAAATTGCATGGGTGATTTTTTTTAACATAAAAGTTTAAAAAAAAGATGGAAATTTTGATTAACCCTAAATATCTCACGAACTAGTAACGCTAGAGACTTGAATTAAAAAAATTATAACGTTATACCAAACCAGTATATTTTTGGAAAAAAACTCCGATCACTACTTTTTTTATAAATAAAAAAAAAACTGAAAGAAATTTGTCATCTCTAAAACAATTTTGTGCAACGAAAAATAACGTTTTTATCAAATTTTTTTTTTTTAAACTCAAATTGACAATTTTTTTATAAAAAATAAAAACCTTAGAAAACATTACTCAAAGTTGTTAAAAAATTATTTTCGACTCATATAATAAAAACTTAACAAAGGAAAAAGAAGCTGGGATGCGACCCACACTGATAACTTCCCATCCCGTCTGTCGATTTATCTCGCTTAAAAATTTGTCTATATGTACTCGTATCAATTTTTACCAAATTTGCGTACTATTTTATACAATTTTTTTTCTTATAAAAATTACTGAATATCGAAAACAATATTTTCTGTGAAATAAACTAAGTTTAAAGCCAATATTTCAATTTTTTGAAAAGATATTTGAGTCGAAAATCAATTTTTACCAACTTTTCTTTAAATTTTTTTAGGTTTTTAATTTTTTTGTACAAAAAACTGTCAATTCGATTTTTGTCAACATTTGTCCTAATGTTGAAAACAATATTTCTTATAAGTAAAAATTAGTCAGAAGCTATTAAATACAATTTTTGAAATGATATTTGAGTCGAAAATCAATTTTTACCAACTTTTTTAATTTGTTTTTGGTTTTCAATTTTTGTAAACAAAACTGTCAATTCCATTTTTTTCAAAATTTTGCTAGGTGTTGACAACAATATTTTTTGAAAGATAAAAGTAAATTAAAGCCAATATCTCAAAGTTTTAAAAAGATATTTAAGTCGAAAATCAATTTTTACCAACTTTTATTCATTTTTTTTATGTTTTTATTTTTTGTAAAAAAACTGTCGCTTTTTATCAAGATTTTTCAAAATATTAAAAACAGTATTTCTTACAAGTTAAAATAAGTTTAAAGAATAAATTTAAAGTTTTTGAAAAGATATTTGAATCGATATTCTATTTTTTGGAACTTTGAGTAATGTTTTTTTTTTAGATTTCTATTTTTTATAAAAAAACTGTCAATTCGATTTTTCTCAACATTTTATCAGATGTCAAAAACATTATTCTTCGTTGCATAAAATTGTTTTGGAGATGAAATCATATTTTAGTAGTAAAATTTTGGAGGTGACAAATTTTTTTTTCAGTTTTTTTGATTTATAAAAAAAAACCGTTAAATGGATTTTTTTTTTCAAAAAATATAACTGTTTGATATCACGTTACAATATACTATATAATTTAATTTAAGTCTCTAGCGTCATTGGTTCATGACATATTTAGGATAACCAAATTTAATGCTTCTGCCCTATTATCTGTATAAAAAAATTAATTTTAAGTCGATATCTCTTCTGGTTCTTGAGGTATGGAGGACGAAAAAAACGTCGCGAACGTACGGACGTACGAACGTACCTACACTCGCACGCGCAGACATCTTTCTAAAAATCTTTTATTTCTACTCTAGGGACCTTGAAACGTCGAGAAATGTCAAAATTTTCAATTTGACAAATCGAACCCATTACAATAACTTCCTATGGGAAGTTAAAAAAAGAGGTTGGGCTGAAAACTTTAACAAAATGTTCATAACAGTATTTTGTGTGAAATAAAAAATTGAAAGTCAATATATTTCTTTGTTCTTCTAATACTTGAATCAAAAACCATTTCTTATCCGTTTTATGTGTTTTTATAGGCTTTCGGGCTTTGCCAACAAAGTTGCTAGTTAAATTATTCTAAAAAAATTAACTAAAAACTACCACTAATATTTTCCACACGCTGAAATAATTAAGTAGGGACAATTTAATAAAAAAAAATATAATCGTAATAATTGCAAAACTTACAAATAAGTTTTATACTTTTTTTCTATGCCAACACTTTTGTCTATTAGTTTATTTTGAAATCGAGTCAAAACTATGCATAGTTTAAAAAACTTAAAATGTGTTCAAAAAAAAGTTTAGAAAAAGGTTTAAAGTGTAATTTTTCATAATTTTTCGTAGTCTTTCCAGGAAAATTCAACGGAAAATTCACGAGATATCGATAACTGAACATCAATCTTTACCAATTTTGAGTATTTTTTTAGTAGGTTTAATTAATATAAGAAACTAACGGGTGGTATTTTATAAAAAATTAACTGAATACTGAAAACAATATTTGATATAAGATGATATTAGTTTTAAGTCAATATCTTAAATTTCAAAAAAGATAGTTCTAGTATTATTTTTTTTTATAAATAGGTACGATTTAACAAAACTGTCAATTTTATTTTTCTCAAAATCTTTCCAGATGTCAAAAAGGTTATTTTTCGTTGCGTAAGATTATTTTGAAGATAGCATAGTTTTTTGTTCGTTAATATTTAAGGTGGTAACCACTTTTTTTAGCGTTTGATTAATGCAAGAAACAGATAATTTAATTTTTTTCGAAAAAGCATTATTGGTTTTTGAGATAGTTTAAGTTAATTATCATTTTATTTTAAATTGCTATGGTAAAAAAAAACTAATTTAATTTGCGAGTCCTTCCTGCATCTTTTTGTGTTATTATTTGTATAAAAAAACTTATTTAAGAAAAAAGCGTGACGTACACACTCAAGCACAGGCTTCTCTCTAAAAAATCATTTATATAGATTTTAGAGATCTTGAAACGTCCAGAAATGTCAAAATTTTCAATTTGGCAAATCTGACCGAATTTAAAAACTTCGCATGGGAAGTTTTTTTTATGAACAAACTTTTGTATGGGAACTTCTGTTGTTTTTAAAAATAAAATTAGGCACTTTTCATGTTAAGACTGCCTTATACCTCAATTTCCAAGTTTGAATTTAATCGACCCAATGGTTTGGGCTGTAGAGCCAAGGACAGACAGAACCGGGTGACCCAGTTTTTTCAAACTTCTTCGATATCATGATGTCATATTTGATTAAAATCTCGATTCCGAAATTTTTCACAAATGCAGTATACTTGCCACATAGTTTCTATATTCTAAAAACATCGTTACTTAATAAATAGGCCAAATTTAAATTTACCTAAAAATAATGCGTACCAAAACAAGTGTCCCAATATGATCATACTTCTACCATCAATTACCCTAAAAAATCAAAATAAATGTGATATTCTCATAAATAAAGTAAATAAAAGTCTAAATCACAGTTTCCGCTCTCCGAAATAAAATTTTATCGTAAGCAAACAATATAAACTAAAGTTTTTAACTGCAATTTTTAATAAACAAATTTTTGTCAATCAAAATGAACTTACTTATACTGCCAACTCATCAACAATAAAAAACGCACTTTCTCGCGAACCCAACAGAGACCGACCGTGATACCAAACGCGAGACGCGACGCGATGTGATGTGATGAAATATGAAACAAGTTCTACTAAATTGAAATTTTAATAATTTTACAAACTTAAAAATTTAATAATTTTTCTTCACTTTTTAACTAGGTACATACCAAAAATATATTCATTAAAATACTTTTTAGTTTTTGCAAAAAATGGAACGAATACCCAAAGAACACTTAAATTTAAATTTTCAAATTGAACCGCCAATTAACACTATGAACCGGCACTAACGAACCGACCGACCAAATAACGGAACGAGCTACCTACATCCGTGATGAATGAAAACAGAAACTACTTGAAAACCAATTCACATTTTACCGAAAAAAAACACTCAATTTCAATATAAACTTGATATTTTCTTACATAAATATAAACTTTACTACTTAATTAACATTTTGCGTGAATTTTTTCTTACCGCACATTGAAAATAAATATTTAAATTAATTTTTTAAATTTTTAATTCGAAACAAAACGAGACGAGACGATCACAAGAATTTCACAAACTGAAAATGTTACTTCCGACTTCCGATTACCAAAGAACAACGATAAAGAAGAAAGAAAAGAATGGCCGTGTTCATTAAACCTACTTTTTTGGGTTAAAATGCATGGATTTCAAACTCATTCGAATTATGTTGTACTAGTGCCCTGATTACATGAGTGATTGAGGTTTGAGAAGTCGAATCCTGATATGGATTTCGATGAGGTGGATTTATGACTTCGCTGGTGCTGGATGGAAAGATGTATACAAGATTGAATTCAAATAGAATTGTAGTGGAGTTAAAATGATAAAAAATAAACAGATAAAACAAATAATAAAAAGATTCTGGAATGCCTTTCGCACTGATAACTTTCCATTGAATGGAATTTCAAAAAGCATGCAACCAATAATTGAACGTTTAGTTGTTTATTGTCAAGATATTTGGGAGGTTTAATGAATTTAGTGTAGTATTTTCTATAGATTTATATTATTTGCAAATAAACTGTTAATGGGATTTTTTTAATGAATTTTCATGAGTGTAAACTATTTTATAAGAAAAAATGAGTTTTATGTCGATGTCTTTATCTGTTTTTAACATGTTTTAGGAGTATTGTTTCCTAAAATCTGTCAGTAGGATTTTTCTTAAAATTGTTTTATTTTTAGTAAGTTTTTTTTTATCATTTCTAAAAACCATATGGTTTTATATTCTAGCAGACTTGAATTTTTAAACATCATAGCGAAGTTAAAAAATAGTAACAACAAAAATATAACAAAATCAAACTTATGAAAAAGTTGAATTTAGTATTTTTCTTTAAAATTATCGTTGGTTACTTTTAAATAACAAAGGGTGGGTAAATTTTAAGAGCCGATGTTGAATGTGAACCGCACCTAAAAGTCAAAATATTTTCTGCATTTCATTTGACATTTCTCAATTTTAGACTTACTCAATTTAAACCACTTAAAGATACACAATCGAGTAACGCGTAAAAGTTGTGCAGGCTTATTATGAAATAAGGCATTCAAATCAAAATGTAAGCCGTGCACTTCGTGATTTTGTTCAGTCAATTAAATCGTCTAAATATGCGTAAAATCGGAAAAATCGTGCATAAATTTGTTCAAGCACAGACCCTTAGGAGCTGTAAAAAGAAAAGTGCATGTGTGGCTTCAGAACCGTAAATCACGAGCCCAACAATTGCACCTCTCAAGCTCGTCGTTGATGAACATTATGCATAAAGACTTGCATTTACACGTTTACAAGGTGTAATTGACTCAAGAACTAAAGCCTCTTGATAATTTCAATTGACATCAATGGTCAGAATGGTGAAAACAAATTGCAACATTGGCTTATCAATATTCGAGGAGAATCATCTTCAGTGATGAGGCACATTTTCACCTCAGTGAAT
The DNA here is from genome assembly GCF_945859685.1 of Eupeodes corollae. NCBI lineage: Eukaryota > Metazoa > Arthropoda > Insecta > Diptera > Syrphidae > Eupeodes > Eupeodes corollae. Next base: position 21,401,485 of record NC_079149.1, on the reverse strand, counting down.
GATAATCCAAATGTAATGAGTTCGCTATCGTGAGATGATAATGACAGTGTATGGCACGAATTTGAAGATATGGATGTGCACGATAAGTTCAGTTGGTTTTACACTGTTGGGGTTGTTTGAAATAAAACAGATAAGATAATTCGTCACATTGACAGCAAAGAACCTCAATTATACCTAAGCAACATCGCAGCTTTGGAATATCGTATGGAGATGTGATGCTGAAGTTGCGTGCGTCCATTTTGCTCATATTTTGTTCTATACAAAATTGAACCATTCCAAGTTATTAAAAGAGGCTGGGATGCGACCCACACTGATAACTTCCCATCCCGTCTGTCGATTTGTCTTGCTTAAAAGTTTGTCTTTATGTACTCGTATCAATTTTTACCAAATTTGCGTACTCTTTTTGTAGATTTTATTTTTTATATGAAAAAACGGACTGTTGGATTTTTATATTAAAATTACTGAATATCAAAAACAATATTTTCTGTGAAATAAAATAAGTTTCAAGCCAATATTTTTAAGTTTTGAAAAGCTATTTGAGCCGATAGTAAATTTTTACCAAGTTTTAATATTGTTTTTATTTTAGAGTTTTATTTTTTGTAAAAAAAAAAACTGTCAATTCGATTTTTTAAAAATTTTACCAACAATATTTCTTATGAGATAAAATTACTTTAAAGCCAATACTTAAAATTTTTAAAGAGATATTTGAGTCGAAAATCAATTTTTACCAACTTTCATACATTTTTTTTAGGTTTTTATTTTTTGTAAAAAAAACTGTCAATTCGATTTTTTTCAAACTTTAATTGAATGTTGACAGCAAGATTTTTTGAAAGAAAAAAGTAAATTAAAGCCAATATCTCAAAGTTTTGAAATGATATTTGAGTCGAAAATCAATTTTTACCAACTTTTATAATTTTTTTTTTTAGGTTTTTATTTTTTGTAAAAAAAACTGTCAATTCGATTTTTCTCAAAATTTTTCAGAATGTTGAAAACAATATTTCTTATAAGATAAAATAAAATTGAAGCCTTAATTTCAAGTTTTTGAAAAGATATTTGAATCGATATTCAATTTTTACGAACTTTGAGTAATGTTTTTTTTTAGATTTTTATTTTTTATAAAAAAACTGTCAATTAGATTTTTCTCAAAATTTTATCAGATGTCAAAAACATTATTCTTCGTTGCACAAAATTGTTTTAGGGATAAAATCATATTTCAGTCGTAAAATTTTGGAGACGACAAATTTTTTTTTTCAGTTTTATTGTTTTAAAAAAAAAAAACCGTTATATTGATTTTTTTAAAAAAATATACCTGTTTGGTATCACGTTACAATCTATTATACAAAATTTAATTCAAGTCTCTAGCGTTTTTGGTTCGTAAGATATTTAGGGTTAACCAACATTTTCACCATTTTTTCAAATTGCTATAGTAAAAAAACCACCCACGCAATTTTCTTGAGAGCCCTTTCTGCATCTTTCTGCCTTATTATCTGTATAACAAAATTTATTTGGAGTCGATATCTCTTCTGGTTCTTGAGCTATGGACAACGAAAAAAACGTCGCGAACGTACGGATGTACGGACGTACAAACGTACGTACACACGCACGCACAGACATCTTTCTAAAAATCTTTTATTTCGACTCTAGGGACCTTGAAACGTCGAGAAATGTCAAAATTTTCAATTTGACAAATCGGACCCCTTACAATAACTTCCTATGGGAAGTTAATAATAGAAAGAAATGACAAGAAAAAAATATATAAGTTTTGTTTTATTCAAAATCAACATTGGCCCTTAAAATTTAACCACCTTTCAATTATAATAACATAATTTTACTATTTTTTTTTTTCAAAAACTAAAAATCAATGAGCTTTGGATACCTTTTTTTTGGTAAGTGAGTCTTAAAATTATTTTTTACAAACGAAGATTTTTCCAATTATATTCATTCTGAATACCTTGCTATTTGAGCATCTGTCACTTTGGAAGCTTTTGACTATTTACACGTGAGAATTACACCATAACTTAACATGTAATAATTCAGTTGCAGTTAAGATTCATTACAAATATTTTAAATATTTGCAGTCAAAATTCGAGAACTAATTCAGTTTAGGTTCTCCGTGAGGCACCTTTTTTGCAGGTAACAGGAAAAATGTTGGAAAAATTTAAGCTGTTTGCACAAGTTAGTGATGCTAAGATTCGAAACCGAGTGCGTTACTGAAGAACAACTGAAAATATTGGTTATAGTGTCGTAGTGTTGAAGAAAACTCCAGTTTGTAGATTCCTCATCGAGCTTTTAAACCTAGCATTCTAAAAATGACACCTTATTTTAGATGAAGACTTGATTTTTAAAGCGTTTTAAGCTCAGTTAATATCATCAATGAAGCCGGTTAATACCATCAATGAAGCCAGTTGATTACCAGAAACTTAATTTATTTGTTCATTAAGTCCTTGAAATCTCACAAAAGCATCTTAATGCTAAGGTAACATGTAGACATGTCACATTAGGGACCGCGAGCGTTCATAAATGATTTTTGAAAATCTTTCTAATCCTCCACTTGTCACTGTTTGGTGTTTTTTTTTTGGCGGCGTGGTCGAAGCTAACTTATTCGAATTATTCGAAATAGAAGCTGTTGCAACTCTTACGGTGAATTAAATTGGATGTGGAAGAATTCTTTTTTTTGAATAGACGTCGCACACATTCACAATTTAGAAAGACACATTTTTTCTCTCCGAGTATCCTTTCTTTTTAACTCAAGACTTTTATTTAAAAATCTTTGCACCTAAAGTGTTATTAATTCTGAATATTTTTTAAAATTCGAAATGTTTCGAATTTTAAATCAATGAAATCAGACCCAAATGTCATTTAGTGCATTTTAAAACTTGCTGTACGTAAACCGAACATCTCCATTGCCGAAATGTTCATCTTAATTAAATCGTCAAAATAATTAATGGTTTGTTCAGCAACTTAAAATGCTTAATAAGCAGTTTATGAATATGTAGAAAATATCAGATTTCTTCACAAGGTAGTGAATCTAAATCACGCTGTCACTCATCCTCCTGTCAATCACCCACATGCTTTGAAATGTAATCTATTTGTAGGTTCCTCAAACATTCTTCCTCCACTAAAAGTTCTCTAAATGAGTTCATAAATGAGTCGAGTTACTTAAAGAAAAAGTGATAGATTTAAAGTTCTTGTCTGGATGTTTAATCATACTGCTAATCGATTCAAAACAGACAAAAAGATTTGAAAGGCCAACTTATCACGGCTTTATAATAATTTAATTAAACTTTTAACTTTCACTCTTTAAAAGAATACATATAACTTTCCATGGACTCTATAGGATATGTCCATAGGTTTATGGACACAAAGTAAGTAAGTATTCAATTCAAAATATTCATCTCTTAATACATGAAGTATATGGAATGAGGCATTCCAATTCATGCATCAAAAAGACAAGAACTCTAATATACACGACACGTCGTCGAAATAATCTTCCTACCTCGACTTTACTCTTGTCAAATAACTTTGTATTTAAGTTCATTGAAGTGCTTTGAGTACTTAACATTTCTGTTTTGATAAATTCCATATTAAATTGATATGCATACCATTCCTATCGCCTGGCTGTAAAGTTCGTGCCTTACATATATCACTATCGCATATCATAACATCACTCATTTGCAAAAGAAGTAAAACATAATTTTGCATACTCTAATAAACCTTAAAAGGCACGTTCAAGAATTTAATATAAAAGGCTTGGCAATATAATCAGGGCTGTCGATTTAGTACATGAATTATAAGAACACAGTAAAAAATTGACATTCTTTAATCATTTCAAATAGAAGAACACTGAAATTTATCTTTTAAACAGCTTGGTGATTATGAGTGCTGCCAACATTAAAGGCAAATAGGTAAATTAAAAAAAAAATGGAGGAAAAGAAATTGACATATACATATAGCTGTCAAAATAGTAGTAGTTTTATACAAATTAAAATTAGAATTAAGTGCAGGTTAAAATTATGTAGTTGAATTTTGTTTAGGTCTGGAATGGATATTCAACAACAAATGTATGCAATACCTCGGTGATGTATATGAAAATTCAGATTTTGGTCAAACTTGTTATTTAAGAGACAGCACTGTTCCTCCATTCACCATTTTATGGAAAGAATCTTTAAAATATTCTTTTGGTTATAAAAACTGATACTTTGTACTTATTATGGTACTCAATACTTTAATCATATATTTACATAAAGCGAATAAATTTGAATGACTGCTTTCAAAAAAATAATATACAAAAGTGCGTTCAACATTCTTTACAATTGCGTTATGAATACATTACGTACCAGATTCGCTAGAGTTGAATGGAATTTAGTTTAGCACCCATGTAACACTTTCGCCAATAAGCTACTACATAATTGACAGCCCCCATTTTGGGAGGACTGATGGTCATTAACATTCAATAAAAAGCTCATTCTGATGCTTGGCTATTCAAGGCTGGCTGCCTGCTATAGCATACTGCCCATAGAAAGTCAAGAGCATTTGAATTTAATGGTAAAAATAAAAAGAACATGGCTAACGAGTGCGAATGCCGCCGCCTTTGCCGGCAGCATGCTTTGCCCGCGTTATCGATTCGATGTGTAGGATTATTTTCTGCGTAGGTAAGGTAGGTTACACATATGTATGCAGTTCGTCAGTAAACATAAAAATACTGTAAGCAAAGAATAAACCATAGAAATAAAAAAAAAAATAACAAATTTAAAGTCAGTCTGTTAACTTGGTTATTATTTATTATTATAATTGGATTGGGTTTTTTTGTATGAAATGAAAAAAAAATACCCGCAGTTCCAGTGGAGTGCTCCCATAAAATGGGTTTTTACAATATATAAAGAAACCTTTGATTAAAAGCAAGAATCTAAAAAGAGGAAATACACATACGATTAAGTAGGCACTTGCGTTATAGCACTTTCCTCCTAAAACTACGAGTGATAAGTTCAGGAATATAATCCAGAGTTGCTTTTCTGCCATCTTTCCACTGTCGTACATCTTTTTTTTTAACGACCATATGCAGTTCGTTGAGACATCATTCGTAAAACTCTATAATAGAACGGTTATTTATAAAACCGCCATCTTGCTTCGTTTTGTGTGACACATAACGCCATTGTAGTGTTTACTTGTCAAATCTCAAATGATGACAGCTTCAAAAGTGACAGCTGCCTATGCATCAAACTTTTTAAAATTAAACCTATTTTTGTAAAACTCATATTACATTTTTAAATGGTTCTCATCTCCAAAATAAAACTTCATGCAGAAAATATTCCCGCATGCTTAATTTAATTTTTCTCTTAACACTTTTTTTGTTTTACTCGGAAAACAAATTTAACCAAACTCCCTTAATGGATAGTTTGTTTTTTGTTTTAAAAACAAAATTTTATCACTTTAAACTTTTCAGGGTCATTCACATACTCGTATTATGATTGTTAAGTTTGTTCATAAAATCCCCAAAGCATTATATGTACATAGCAAAAATACATAAATTACATCCCTAACGGTACAACGTCCACACAAAGAATCATCCAACAGACCAAAAGTTTCTCTTCAAATTTTATAATCTCAATGTTAAACTTTATGTTCGTATACTTGGTTACTCGAAAAGGAAATGCGAAGGACCTGAATAATAATAACAATTATAAGTTGCTACATGCTTAAATTTTAGGAACTGCACAAATTATCCTTCATGTCTGTTTTATTATAGTTGAGCTATTACAAGAACGGAAACAAAAGAAACTCATCTCTAATTTTCATTTGTGATGTAGGTACACCCTAATAACAGTACAGCAGCACCGGCTACAAGCTACAACAGATTGTCAGCGCTGCGGAGCGTCGGTGGTGTTTTTGTTAAATAGCTCACGTAAAAGTTTTCTCTTTCTATTAATTGCACGTTCTTCTTATACCACAGGGCACACTACATCATTTTCTCAACCTCAACCTCAACCTCAACCTCAACGCTCAACTCAACTCGACTCGACTATAGAAGAAGAGTGTACACCAACTCCTGCCATACGTTATATAAACACTAATCTGCGTTTACCCTTGGGGTAATAAGGGTTTAATAATATGAACATGAACATGCAGACTGCTAAATATTGTTTTATTTTTTAGATTATATTTTGTAATATAAAATCGAAAAACGTAAAATATTATTTTTAATATATATCAAGAAGGTGCAAATTATTATTATTCCGGATTTTCCTTCAGCCATAGAGATCACCTGGCATTAATAGCCTTGATTCTCCTCATCTCCTCTGATGTACACATAATAACCCATCAAGTTCAGAAAAGCATCATCGCGAGGAATGAAATAAATTAGAATAAAATTCCCAACTAATCTCTGGTGCTGTAAATCCTCAAAACCACCACAAGACGTTCTCTTTTCCTTGACTACGTTAAATTCCCCTTTATAACTTTGTGCGGTTCCTTAAAACATTCTTGAAAAGACGGAGATAGCGCGCATAATGAAGAAGCATATGATAAAAGAACTTCGTATATAGTAACTGTCAAAAACATATGACGACAACGATGCTACATATCTTTACTTTCGTATACTTCTTATCATATTGGTTAGGAATAATATTTCATGCAGAAGATCTCCTTCCTCTTCAATTCAATTTCAAAAAGGTAAAATTATGAGTACGTTTTTGTTTACCTTGAATTTTTTGTGTCATGCTTTTGAAACTCTTAAACTGCTGAGGAGTGTCTACATAATATGGAATTTTGAAACTGTATATAGTGCAAGTATTTTTAGCTGAATTTTAATTTATAAATGGTTTTTCAATTTTACTTTGACAACTTGAAACATTCAATGTGAACTCGTCCTTAAGCCATAGATTTAGCTGTAAATTATTGAAAAAGAACTGTACTTCTAAATCTGTGATGGCAAATTTTGCTAAGCTCATGAAGAATGTATTTTTAAGACAAATGGCTTTTTTGTTCCATAAATTGAACGCTTGTAGCGTAAATTTTGATTCAACTCCAAATCAATACTAAAATGTTCAATTTATCTCAAAAAGTTTGCGTTTTATTAAGTAAAAGATTCACCAATTTAAACTTCAAAAGGTAATTACTTACATAATTGAAAGTTAAGCATTTTTCGTAGCTGCCACGTATTTTTTTATAAATCTTTAGAGATTTATATATGTAGTAGTATAAAACTATTTTTATAAACGTCAGTTCCCCCAAAGTAAGCATTTTAAGATCTCAATTAAGCATTTTCAAACAAACAAAAAAATCTTCATTCATATAAACGCCAAACTCATCACTTTGATGAAACTGACATCGTGCTTATATTGGACTCTTTTGATGTGATTCATTTTTAATTCTTGCTTTGCGTGTCTGTCTCTTTCTTTTCATCATGTGACTGCGAGATTTGATTCCAAAGTTAACATGTATTTGAGTGATTATAAAATAAAGGATTGTTAAATTTTAAGGGTTGATGTTGAATGTAAGTCACACCTGAACGTGAAGTATTTTTCGGCTTTTCATTTGACATTTATCAATTTCTGAATAGTTCAATTTGAACTATGATCGATTTTTAGATACCTCGTTGAACGAGTTGGATAGCTGTTTTGAGATAGCTGTCAAAAAATAAAACCAAATTTCAGCTGTTCACAAAAAGCAGAGAAACATTTAAACTTTGAAGTCAAAATTTTTGTAAGATAGACTGGAGGTAAGGCCTAGCAAATTGGTCATCTACAAAACGAGAACAAAATATGTCAATTTTGAAGTTTACAAAAATAGATCATAATTACAAATAGCAAATAGCTTCTTCATCGTCTATTATGTACAGATGATCCTCAAATACAACTTCAACTAACATTTTGTATCTTTTTGTTTACCAACAAATACAAAAAGCTGAAAACAATTTTCAAGTTTCTTGAAATTTAACCATGTGTTGAATCAGCTGTTCTGACAGATACCTACATTCCCCAGACATTTTTGGATACCTTTGGATTCCTTTTTTGACAACTCAGCTGTTTTTGATCAGCTGTTATTTTGCATGCAGAACACTTACAAAATGGTATCCGGATACCCTATCTGTCTGAGATTGAACGCAGCTAAACAATAAACGCGTTAAATTTATTCAAGGTGAAAATAGGCGTTCAAATAAAAAATGCATAAGGTGAACTTCGTAATTTTTTCGATCAGTCTAATCGGAAAAATGTGTGTACAATTGGAAAGATCGTGCAATAATTTGAATAAACCGGATTTGTAGGAGATATGAAAATACCAGTGCATGCAAGTACAGATCGTACTGTAGAAAATATTACTGCTGTCCGCGTTATTGCGTCTGAAGAGCCGTGTTTCTCAACTAGTCGTCGTGCCCAATAATATTGAACCTCTCACGCTCGTCGTTGATGAAAATAATAAATTAAAGTAAATCATCTTCAGTTATGAGGCACATTTTTACCTCAGTGAATTCGCCGATAAGCAGAATTGCCGCATTTGGGGGAATGATAAACCAAGTCAAAGTCCGTTGAGAATTAGGTTCTAATGACTTACAACTCAGGGATGAAGGGAACCTACAGTTTTAAGCCGAGAAAGCACTTTTCATGACAAGAATCACTTTTGGGGGATTTTTCAATTTCTCGGAAGAAATAGTACCAGTGGAAAAAAAACTCTAGATTGTACAGGCAGGGTTCAAAGCCCTGCTTCTAGAATGGTAGCCCAACGCACTGACCATCACGTCACAGGAACTATTAATAATCCAAGAGTGATTTTCTAAAAACCAATGAACCCACAAGAGTTGCTTTTTAGTGCGGTTTATGGACTGGCGGCAACATTGGGCCGTATTTTTCCAAAAAGAGGCCAGTCAGGCAGTTACTGTGAATGTTTTTCGCTATCGTGAAATGATCAACGTCATCGAAAATTTGGAATATCGGATTCAGATGAGACGCCGACGTCGCGTCGTGCCGGCCATTTGACCGATATTTATTTCCATTTAAAATTGAACCATATCAATATAATCATAACAAAAAGAAATGACAATAATTTTGAAAATAATTTGTATTTTATTCAAAATCAACACCGCCCCTTAAAATGTCACTACCCTTTATAAATCATTGCAAAATAAGCTTGTAAGCAAAACCATAGACTAAATAAAGAAATATAATCACACTGATTTCAAAATCCAATGAGTAAGCTTTGCAGGGAAATTATATGTCACTTATTGGCACTTGTAGATATTATAGTAAATGTGTCAAAAAATCACTCAAAATCCATATGAAGTGAGCCAAAAAACGTATTGAAGCATTATTGCTCATAATGTAATTTGACATTTGTTCAGATTTTAATTTTATTCAACAAAAAAACTGATATAATTTTGAAGTCTCCTTAAATTTGGTGACACGAAAATAAATTTCGGACTTTTATTACTATTTGCTTTAAGGCCTTTCATCTTTTTCATTAGTGTTTGCTGAATGCAGCCATGTACTAAACTTAACGCATCCAAAACTGAAAACTATTACTAAAATAAATGAGATCGTTAGTTTTTATGTACTAGATTATTGTACTTTTCTTATTTAAATCTGACAGATCATTTGACCTTGAGTTCAAAATTAAAAAAAGCACATCTATGGACAAAACAAAAATAGACTATTATATCCCCGAATGCAAATAAATTTAAGTTAGACATAAATGCACTCGCAGCTGTATGCAAACCTATTTGAATCTCTGAAGAAATCTAGGACAACTTTGTGTTTACAATAACTCCCCCATTCGAAAATTCCATAGAAATATCGAAAGAATACTTAATATATATAGGTCTACATTATAAAATACCCTATAATGTTCATATAGTTGACCCTATTATAAAGTACCTTTCCCTCTATTGACTTGAATATAACTTTTGTAAAGAGGGCAAACAAAACACAAGATGCTGCTCTGCAGCATCGTTCTTCGCTGGGTGTTGTCCCTAGGAAATATTCACACAAAAGTCGACTCACCTGCTTAAAGCAGTTAGATGAATGAATACCTTATACCCATCCTCGAAGGTATGGGCTAGCCAGCTAGCGCAGTGGCCGAAGGGTTGACGATGATGTGGCGCGCCGTCCGACGCTTGTCTTGGGCAAAAGATTGCAAAAGTTATTTTTCCCTTTTTTCTCTATCTTATAATGGTTTTTAATGAACTTGTTTGCTATACCTAGTTTGGAAAAAAGGTATACCTACCTACCTCCTTAGATACTTTTTTCAAATCTTTTTTCTGAATAGTTTAAATGGGACACTGAGAGTTGGTTTTTAAATTAGAAAATAATGATTTTAATATCTAGCTTAAACTACGGTAGTTGAATAGATGCAATATTAACTTAGATTCAAAAGCCTTAGTTGAATAGGAACCGGACAGGACATACAGGACAAAAGATTCATTGCAGAAACTTACGCAGTTATCCAAGGATAAAAATATAACGTCGTCGTATTCCTTGCCCAAATGAATTAAAAGTTCTTTGTTTTGTGGTAGATAAAGTAGAAAGATGAAAATGATATTTTAAAAATTATAAACTTTTTTTTAGGGTTTACAAAAGAAGGATTACCTAAGTTGTTTTATTTGGTCCTGTTTTGATCATAAAATGAGAAATAACATAGAATCAATTTAGTAATTAAAAAAAAGGCACATGGTTAAATGTAATGGACAAGAATTAAGCTTTATTATACAAATGAGAATTTGCCAATATGATTTAAAAATGACTTCGGGCACGTGGCTGCCACGGCTGACTGAAATAAATTTCACCTAACCAGACTAATTTCCGACTAATTTTTGCCTTATGGGACCACTTTAGACGGCGATCAATAAATTGATTTGTCGTGCAAGCGCTAATCCAGAGTTAAGCAGCATTCACATGAGCGCGACCAACGGTCAACGAATGAATTGCAAAATGGGAGTTTATATATGTTTAAAGACATATTTCCACACAAATTCCTAACAAAACAATAGCAATATAGTTTCTATTTGATTTATGATGCAAACTTTTGCTTTTTAATATCATCTATTAATAAATTTAAGAAGAAAAATGTATTAGTCGGGAAAAAAAATGTAGTTGATACGAACTGTCAAACTTTATTCGCGTTCCACATTATCCACACTCGCAACGAATAAAATAATCGCGTGTACTTACCTAAAAAAATATTCTTGTTTTGGTTCATTCGCGACGAATTAAAAACTCTTATGTTAAAGAAATGTCAAAATCGACGAATATTCGATCATTCGTTGGTCGCTGGTCGTGCTCATGTAAATAGGGCTTTAAGGGCCTTGCACATGAGAGCGAACAACGAATGAACGAATAGGCGAACAAATGTGATTTTACACATTTCAAAAAGTCAATTAAATTATATGAAACCAATTGACACTAATGTTACGATGATAAAACTTGTATTTTGTTCTCTAAAACAAGACAATTTTCTAAAAACAATTTGGTAGTAACGAATTGCAGTGTGGCTGCAACAACTGTCAAACTCTATTCGCGTTCCACATACCACCCACACTGCAACGAATAAATTATTCGAGTGCAACTTGACCTCAAAATTATACCACTCTTGTTTTGTTTTTTGTGTGAAAGGTCATGGCTGAGGAAAATATGGAGACAAAATTGACAATTTGTCGCTGTCTACGAATAGAAATAAAGCTCATGTGAAAGAAAAGTCAAAATATGCGAACATCCTTAGTTCGCAGTTCGTAGCTCATGTGCAAGGCGCTTTATAGTTCAATTTTTATAAAATAACAAACCAAATTAAGAATAAATCAAGTGACACCTTTCAAAAAGACTAACTCCGAATAAAATATTAAAATATTGCGAGATTGAAAACCACACGTCTAAAAAAAACACATGTTATTAAGGAAATGTCATAACGCTGGTAAAGAAACTAAAATGAGGAGTATTCAAACCAAATGTATATGATTCAGTATTTTTTTATGAAATCACAGTTGACACTATTAGCTGACAGGCAAATATAAATCTTAGGGCAAACAAAAGTCAAAATAAAATAAAATTCGCTTTTGACAGCAGTTTTATAGTGTATTCAGAAAGCATAGTACACATTTGAAAAAGGATTTTCAATAAAATTTCTAAGCTAATGGCAAAACCGAACGAAAAGTTATCAGAAGTTATCGTCAAAACAAAAAGTAACCATATAGGTTCAAGTTTCAAATTTGACATTTGCTTAAGTGCGAGCCATTTAAATGGCGCTTGCGTAATTGCGCGAAAGTTAGCGAAATTTAACGAAACTGAGCAGAACGTCTATTATGGTTAGTGACATATAAGGCTGCGTATTGGTTCGTTTCCTTAAGCTGGCTTAAGCTCAGTTTAGTCTATTATAGATGAGGCTTAAAACTGTAACCTATTGCCATTAGACAGATAAGTAAAGGGTTGTTAAATTTTATTTTGTTATTTCTTTTTATTATAATAATATCGGTATGGTTCAATTATGTATTCTGCGACATAACTAAGGTTAATTAAAAAATAATTGCAAGTAATATTTAGTGATGAAATAAAATGTAAGCACAGAAATATAATAAAATAGAAATAGAAATTGAATAAAGAACGTGTAATTATATTTTAAAAATGATTTTGGTAAAATGGTCGCCGCTGTTGGCTCGAATAATTTATACTTAGTTCCTGTCCGTTCTTGGGCTGCCGAATAGTCTCTTTCAAAACATGTATTTTATTGAGCTTACCTGGGTAAACAAGCGACTTTACATAACTCCGTCAAAATTCGTCAAGCTATGTGAAATATCAAGATCTCTTACGCTACGTTGCAGGCCCTGACATTCTCAAATAAATGAATTCAATTCAATTCAATAAATTGATTCGTTGTGCCATCTGAACTATTATTTTTAACGTTATTCAGAAGTTTATCTATTTTTTATGAAATAGCAGACTAAACTGTCTATGGCAGCTGTCAAAAACACCAACTTCCAAAAAAGTGATATCCTTTAGCTCTTGAATTGTTGCTGGTTATCAACGTACACTTTTTCTTTCGAAGTACCCAAAAGAAAGAAGTCCAAAGGTGTCAAATCACATGATCTTGATCTCACGATCACAGTAACTGCCTGACAAGCCTCATTTTGGAAAACATATTGTTGGGTACGACGACGAGTTCAGGTGGACGGCTCTTCAGCCACATTATTGAAACAGCATCAACATTTTCTGCGGTACTAGCATTTCACATTCCACAAACAAGGTTTGCCCAAATTTTCGGACGGTTTTCCGATTGTACTCACATTTGGACGATTAAATTGACCGAAAATATCGCAAAGTACACGATGTGCATTTTGATTTGAACGCCCATTTTCATAATAAGCCTGAATAACTTCCCACGGTTCAAATTAAATTACTCTGAAATTGAGAAATGTCAAATGAAATGCAGAAAAAACTTGACGTTTAGGTGTTGTTCACATTCAACATCAATGAAACGATTGACGCCTAAACAAGAAATTGACATATTTAAAAGGTACTGAAAAAATGCTGAATTATTCAAATAATTGAAGCAGATTGTTGTTTATTTAGCAAAAAATTGAATTATATCTAATACGAAAGAAAAGTGAAGAAACTATCTTACCCTTATAAGAGAAGGGTATGTGTGACGTTTTCACCCAAAAATGTCATACAAAGTCTAACGTGATAATCGATAAATTGAAGATGATGGAAACATCTCAAAACAACCTATTAAAATCTAATGCGAAAGCAGTACTTCAAAATAAGTTTTATTAAGATTTATTCACTCTTAAAAGTTCACTATGTGTTTGATGATTTTAAGCCTTCCCCTCTATCTTCTTCCTTCTTCCAAAGTCGAATGGCTAAAACACAAACACGCTTCACCTTCGGCTTCGTCTGCGTTACGATGGGCCAGCTTCAAAGTAGCTTTGAATGACATTTCTAATATGACATTTCAAATCTTGCACTTCTGTCATTAGCAGCTGTTATTTTTTGTCACATGTTTGTCTTGATTTTTAGTGCAATAAAATAATGTATTATAATAACCAATGGGAATCGCTCTAAAAGTAAATGAACAGGTTCAGACAACATAAGGCACTTCATTTGCAGTCAAGCCTTCTTTGAACGTAAATTTAGACCAAGGCAACAAGTTAGTTTTGCAAGTGCCTCTACTTTTAGTTCATAGTACAAAAAGTACTAATAAAATTATTGTCTATAGAACACTCCTCGAGCAAGCTACAATTCCACGATTTTTATTTTTCTATTGTAAAGAAATATTAGTTATTTCTTTTCTAAATTTTCAGTTGAATGAAAAAACATGATTAACTGTCATTTTGAAAGAAGTAGACTTGACTTAATAGTATTAGATTTGTCTTAATTAACTTTCCAGTCAGCTTTCCAATGAATTTGCCTTAATTGAAAGGTAATTTTTTGACAGATGGCCAATCAGATACTAGAAACTTGCCTAACTTTCAAGTCCCTTATGTCATCTAAACCAGCCAAATGTATTTTGTTTGTTGACTTTTTTACAGCTGTTAAGCTGTCAGACAAAGCAAATGTTCAGAAAATTTGAGCTAGAGCTTCCGTTTGTCACATAACGTAACATTCCGTTCTTTTCCTTACGGTTGTCAAACGAAACGTGAGGTCAAAGCTTCATTGCGATAGCAAGCATTGTCTGCGTTCAATCTGCTGTTGGATAGAGTATCTTGGATAGGTGGATTTTTAGTTACCTTGTAGAACGAGTTGAATAGCTGTATTGAGATATGTATCTGTCAAACAATAAAAATAACTTTCAGCTGTTCACAAAAAGCAGAGAAACATTTAAGCTTCGAAGTCAAAATTGTTGTAAGATAAAACATTTAATGGATAATTCCACTGATTGTCGGACGAAGATGAATTGATTGGTGTGTAACAATTCAGCTGTTATTTTACAAGTAAAACACTTACAAAAACTTATCCGGATACTTTATCTGTCTGAGACTGAACGCAGCCATTGAATTTTAATGGCTGAACTCGTAAACGTCAGCCGAAGCCGAAGCGTGAATGTGTTTCAGCCATAAAGCTTCTTCCCAGTAATTTGGACGAAAAGATTGTATTTCATTTCTACACCCCTGGATTCTGGAATTGTCTTTCTAAACTTTTTTTCTTATCTAGCGGAGTCCTTTCTATTGTTATTTTTTTACAATCCCATTAAGATTTCTGATTTAGTGAAAAAGAACTTTAAATTTCGTATGCGTTCTTAATTTTTCGTAGTTAATCCGTTGAGATAAACTCAACTTCAGAGTTGATCTTTCCATGGCCTTTTGACAAGATTTATTTGTGAGGATGAGGACCAAAGAAAGTATGGCCTTATTTTAAAAACAAAATCGTAAGGTATGGTGAAAAATTCAAAGCTGTGTATATCTTGAGACTCATAAGTTTGAACTTCAGTTTTGAGTAACTGCGCTTCAAGTCCAGTTCCAATCTTGTATCTATTCTCAGAACAGCATTGGTCCACCGTTAGTTGCTTTATTAAGTGTTTCTTTTATAATCTGCATCAGTGATGAAGTATAACTCCACTATTCTTCCTCCTAGTCTTAATTCTTAAGCTTGATTTGCTTCCAATTCGAATTGACTTTCCATCTAATGATGCCTACTTAACAAAAAGAAAAAAGCTTTGACCACAAACGAAATTCCCTCAATGAATTAAATAACCTCAAATAGTATAAAAATTCAAAATGAGCCTTTTAGTAGCTTATTTTTTTTCCAAATTAATGATCCTTGTTATTTGAAAAAGTAAAAAGAAATACCATAACCATTTCAATAGAAAATCTGGAAATACAGAAAAATCCAATCAAATCAAAGCCAAGCAAAACAAGAAGAAACAAAATCAATATATATTTTTTTAATATCTTTACTATAAAAAAGGATAACTTTATCCTTTTTCAAGTTGGTTTTAATGTCTTCACGCAATCATAAAAATATATACGAGTATATAACCTACATTATGTTCTATATATATATTACAGAAGGAAAAAGATTTTCTTAGTCTTCAGTCAATGGAAAATTTAGCTTTCTTTTAATGTCCTTTGAAAAAGAAAAATCTCGCAAGTCCTAACAGAAGCAAATAAAATGTAGAAAACGATATTATTCCCACAAGTCTGAAGTCCATGTAGAAGGAAAAAAAAAAGAATCTTAATCCGCATCCGGTTTATAACCATCGAAAAGATTCGGCACTAAAATAAAAGTTAAAACCGTGGCTAACGATGAAAGTTGTAAAAAAAAATACAAATTATAACAAAAAGAAGCATACCATAGGTACTGACTTTATCTTCGAGTGGTATGATGCAGTTCTGCTTCTCTTTACCTCCATCCTTTCCGCAATTCAATTCACTTAACTGCGGGGATGATCAGTTTTGAAAGCGAGATGATTTTCCAAATTAAATAATTTGATGGCAAAAAATAAACCACCCTTCCCCACGAATCCTTCGTGGAAAATGAAAGCAGACAAAAAAAGGACGAGGAAATTGGCTGAGTGAAGTGTTCACTGTTTCACTTAATATGGCAGCGAAATTCTATTTGTTTTGTATTTTTGTTTTTCTTTTTTCGAAAATAGAAGAAGCTTAAAAATGGAGGTGAGTTTGAGAAGAAGGCACATACAAATCAATCAACAGGAAAACAATAAAGAAACGATTTATTTTAATTAAATTAATTTTTCATTGTGATTTATACTCCTGTAGGCATTGTTTTCAGAAAACAGACGAGACTTATTCGGATAGGAAACGTCACTCGCAGCTAAGTACAAGTGATGTCGAATTAATGCCATCATTTTATTCGATTGGAATTGAATTGAATTTTTATAAATCGAGTATAGATTTTAAGCCCGGGATCATTCACGCTCGAATCGACATATTATACAAGTTGATATGATAGACTACATACAAATTCCATCAACTTACAGCAGATTAATGAACGAAATAATCCATCACCATTGATTATTTTTTTTTCCAGTCATTCCAATAATTTTTCCAGTTTTTACGGGCGATGTATATAAGAAGTGTGTATATGGCAAGTATTGCATTCGTACAAAATTTAAATAATAAAAAAGGGGGAATGCCTTCAGTTTTTTTTTTAATTTACGTTACGTCAATTAATACAGGGTGGTGCACGAATCGTTCCAAAAAGTTAAAACAAAATATTTTTTTTTGTGTGGGTACCATGGTTTGCAATCCGTAATTTCTTTCCAAAGGGAATTTAGGCTAATTAAAGCCGCGTAGATGGATAAATATCGTAGTACTCGTGGCATGATGGTTAGTGCATTGGACTGTCATGCCAGAGGTCTTTGGTTCGATCGAGTACAGCCTCTTGCGAGGATTTGACATATTCTCCAAGAGTATATCTTGTCATAAAATTCTGCTTAAAACTGTAGGTCCCTCCATCCCTTACAATAGTACTCTCACATAAGAATGGTTGAGTGTTGTAAGTCACTAGGCATTAGTTCTCAACGAACTGTTGCGCCCCCCAATTTTAGATGGATACATTTGAAGCTTGGGAACGTGTAACAACGGCAATACAAACAATTCCAAGCTTTTCGACTCGAAGCTTGTCGGGGCAAATGGAAGTTAGCAGACGGTCATTATGGCGGGTACTTTAAGGTGGCTTAAACTTTTTTTCCGCACAAAATCCAGTTACAAGCAAAGATTTTCCTGTTCGTGAGGAATTTTTCACAAAAAATGATTGCAATGGCCGAAGAAGACAACACATTACCAGTGCTTTTTGGCATTCTATAAATAGTATAGTACAAAATTGTCAAGAAAATCTATCGGCAGTAGCCAGATTTTTGTATTTAACAATTGGTACAACTGAAAGAAGACCAGAATATTAAATTAAAAAAAAAAACAAATAGAAGAAAGTTTAAAATCAAAAGTTAAAATTAGCTTCAGCCCAAAAAATTAACTTAAACTAATAAAACGGCAAATTTTCAAGAAGAAGTGGTAATAAAACATCTGGAAATTGATATTCTATAAAAACAAGTTCATTCAACAATTGCAGCTTTGACATAAAATAAAAACTTCAAGAAGGGGGTTTGTTCGTAGACTACTACATTAGCATGTGGTGTTAATTCTTTAAAAACCTGAATCGAGTTGAAATGAGCTTGATTTGACTCGATTTCGGTCGGCGATCGGAATTGAGTCAGAATTTGTGAAGAAAAACGTATGAGGAGGAGTTGGCTTTACAGATAATGCATTATATCCTGTTTATTTGAATGTTTGTGTACAAAAAGTATAGTTTTGTTATAATAATATTAAAAAAAATGCATAGGTAGATAGCATATTCTTATATGGTGATGAACTATTCAGTTCTTCATTGTTTAACACGAATCAAACTATCTCACTTGCACTTCGAAAGAAACATCGAAACACCATTTACATTTTAGAAAGTGCTGTCAAAATATTTTTGTGCGGTGGAAACACCAAAAAGATTTATTTAATATAAACTGAGATAAACCTTTTTGGAAACCTGGCAAAGCTTAATCATCTTTTCTATTGATTTCTCTTGCAAAATAAGCCCAGTTCATTAACAAAACTAAATAATATCAATAGTAACAGATTTGATTTGATTTTTTTCCCAGGGGAAAACATATGATACCAAACACACAACTACTCAACTACTGATATTGCCTTTGTATCTCGATGGCTGTATACAAAGGCAATATCAATAGAACCAGAATTTAAGAACGAAATCACATAACATCCATTAGAGATTCTTATAAATGTCAAAAACCCATCGGTTATAAGATTCTACTTTAACTTTTATTGATAGTATTCATACTACGGGTATTGTTTTTCTTATTTGTGTGAAATCCTACTATACTATTGATAGATTTCCAACAAAACACGGGCATTGATTAATTGTTTGTTCATTTTGACCTCGACGGAAGTTTAAACAAGCCAAATTGGTGAGTTTGGAGTGAATTAAATCCAGAAATGCTCCATGAGACGGAACTGCACCCAGAATAAGTGACTTTGTGGTGCTCAGTTTCATGAAGGTATGTATTGTCGGGCCATTCTTCTTCTTGAAGAAAACAGTGTAATAGTAACTGTCAATGGGAACAGTTATTTAAAGATGTTGAATTAGTTTTTTTTTAACCTAGAACTGTGCCGAAGACGTATCACATTAAACAGCATTTGGTTCTAGCAAAATGGAGGAACCGCTCGAACGAACATTCCTAAACAAATTTATTTCCAGGAACTCTACTTTTCACTGGCCTCCACTTTTACCGGACCTGACTGCACCAGACATTTTTTATGGGGTTGTCAAGCAGGAGGTCTACAAAACGAAACCCAGGAATTTGACTAACTTGGAACAGTCCATATTGATAATAATTGATGCGATCCGAACTTCAAGCCTTCAGACCACAATTAACAATTTATTGATCAGGTTCCGTATGTGTTTGGGTAAGCTAATTTTCGGTCCATCATATTTACAAACAATTACCTATTTTTAATAAAATTTAATTCATAATTCAGGGTGGCACAATTGGTGGAAACAAATTTATAGTTTTAATATAAAAACAAATTCACAACTAAATTCTTGAATTTCTAAAACTCAAGAATTCCCTTCAGAAAATTGAATCAGGATGTGGTCGAAAAATCATAAAACTTAAAGGGTGAGTGCACAATTTATTGTCACTGAATTAAATTTTCGTTTATGTGTTCTTATTTAATGCGATTGCGTCTAATTCTAATGAAATATTTTTTTTTATTCCATAATTTAATTTTCCATTAATTTTTCAATTAGGAAAATATTCTTCTTTGAATTCATATCAATTACATTATTGGAGTTACAGTTTGCGGCGAAATCAATTGTCAACTTTGACATTTCTGCCATAATCAAACTGTCTAAAAGTGTTTTTGAATCCACCTGCAGCTCATTGAACTTATTTTGTAAAAGTCATGAATAATCATAGTTGCAGAAAAGAAGTTCTTTAGTATTCAACTACAAAAATAATGCAAATTTTCAAAGATTACAATATTTATATAACGAACGAATTTTGAACGATTTAGGCTCGTTTCACACAACGCGGTTTTGACCGTACGGAAAACAACCGGACTGCGACATTTTGTTAGAGGCGCGAAGAAGAGCATATAAGCTTTCATATGCAAAATGCTGGCGCCCCACCGTGTAGCAACCGTCTACTGCCACTACAAAATACGGCAGCCGGACGGCCGGTGCGGTAAGCTTAGTGGCGAACTTGGCGAAATCATACGTACATCATACGATTTTATTCGTGCTGCAGAGTCCGATTAACCACTTCAAGACACGATTACTTGTGATACTAAGCATAGGAATCTGGATATATCGTGTCTTACCGTACGGTTAAAACCGTATAATGTGTAATTAGGCATTAATCCGGTTTATGCCGTCCGGTTTTTTGCCGTACGGTCAAAACCGTGTAATGTGCAACGAGCCTTAGTAAAATGTTAAAGCCATTTGTAAGAATTTACTTAGCTTTAAAAGTGATTTAGCTAATTTTAAAAGATTTTAACATCTCACTATCTCTTAAAAATATGCTAAAGTTAGAATCACCGAATGGCTACTTTAGCTTTTAGCAATTTGCGAAATCCCAATAACATATGTAAAAGTATTCTTGTTAGGGCAGAATGTCCCATTCGACAGTTGGAAAATGGAATTAATAAGTATGTTTAAGTGTATTTGCTTTGTTTATTTTCCCGAACTATCACTTTTTAGACATGTTTCGATAATCGTTTAATAATAAGAGGCAATAAGCAATTACTAGCTAGCACAACGAGATTAAAGGTTTTACATTTTGGACTCCTTTAGTAAATTGTTAAATACTAAGCAAATTGCTAATTGATAATATTTGACAATTGTTAACAAATAACAATTTTTAGTTTTGTTTCACTGTTTTTTACAATCCCTTAAAAATACCTAAATGTGATTTTGTTTAACTTTATTAAATTTAATATGGAACATTAAATATAATATAAAAATCTTCAGATTTAAAAACATGGCAACACTTGAGATTCTGTTGATTAGGATCGCTTTGTTTCTTGAACACACCCGAGAAATTTTCAAAAAGAAGCAATTTGATTGATCAAAAAACTGAATGTGTTCGTGTATTGCAAGATTTAACGCATACATTCTCAAATATACTCCTCCGCATCTTGTATTTAAATAAATCTAAACGTCAGAATAAGAGTACCATATTTTTAATTTAGCATTTTTGGTTTTAAACACGTTAAGAGTTTTTAATATTTTAAGACCAAAAATTAGATAAGGCTCTATAAATTTTTCTTTGGCCAAGAATTTAAGCTTAAAATATATTTTCAATTTTTAAATATACTTTTTGTATACAAGTTTATGCGACCCATTCGTGCATTTAATTAATTTAAGCCATCTGATTTTTGTATCCAATTTAAAACCTCTTAAATTGGAAATATTAAAAAAAAAAAAAACATGCCAAAATGCACAAGCAAACCAAACCATCATTGTATAGAGTTGAAGTGAAATTCAATTTATCATTTCAGGCTTTAAAGTGTCAAAAGGATAATCTGCTCAACATTTTTCTTCCTGACCCCGTTAACCACACGAAGCTTCCGATTGTGATGATGGAGTTGGTCTGATGGTCTACTGTCTCTCTCCCTGGGTTTCCAAAGGATTTTCTTTTTTTTTTGGGGAGTTATGTAGAGTATTTCATTTTCATGTCTACCTGCACTAAATCGTGATGGTCAACAGGAAAGTTATAACTTTATTATATTTTGTTTTTGTATTCGTATATGAATGAAATGCATTAAGAGTTTTTACCATTGCGTGAAAATGACATTCAACATTTTTTTTTATAGGTACATATTTTTTGAATAATTATTTATATTGTAGGTGGATGACAAATTTATCACGGTCTTGTATTATTTATGTAAGGTTGGAATAATTCTTAAAATTACTTTCAACATCTCGTTACCATACCTTGAACATACTTGTATGGATGAAGTGCGTGCAATGGAGTCACATTTGTTTTTATTTTTTGTTACATAAATTATAGTTTCAATGCTTAGAAGGTTTTGTATTTATGGTGATTTAGACCACGGGACCAAAAGTCAGTCAAATTTGACATTGGAAAGACAAATCGATATGCTGATTTGATTTAAATATATGAATGCGAATATAAATGGCTTACAGCAATGACATACTTTTGCTTTTAAATTGAAAGTTCTGAACTTGGAACACTGTTATGGAGTATGCACGATGACGTCATGTGATCTAAGATTAATGAACTCAGGGTACATTCTAAGTCTTAAACACGCGATGCAAGTTCAAATTCAAAAGTTGAAAGTGGTCTTGTTGCAATTTTTGAAGAAAAACTGACATATCAGAAGGCAAAGACTCACTCATGATTATTGATATGATCTACATACATATATTAACTAGTAGTATATGTCAAGACAATTAATAATAATGACCTCAATTGTCATTTAAGGAACTTTAAAATATTTAATTAATAAACTCAACTTACAGTTGTTTTATGTAAAGAAAGAGTTTTACGCGACGTAAAAATAAATCACTAATTAAGGGTTTCATAACATAAGGTTTTATTTAAAATAACTCGCTGTTTGTAAAGCTTTTTTGAAGCTATCAAACTCGCTGTTTGTAAAGCTTTTTTGAAGCTATCTTTTGACATTTGACAAGTAAAAACTACGTCGAAAAAAGAGAAGAATAAGTCAATTTTTTTGACTGTGTTTTTGACTCAAAGAGATTATCACAATTGGCTATAGAGATCTTGTGATTTAACAACTTTAGAATTGTTTGGTTTCAAATTAAATATAAGGCCTATTCGAGGAGATACCAAGGACATATGTACACAAGCGAATATGCAAATGTAAAAGGGTAATATTATTCTTTGCCCTTAATTATTGTAATTGGTCCATTTGGTCGAATTGAAAATTTTGACATTTCAAGGTGCCTAGAATGTAAATTAAAATTTTTTATGTTTTTATGTGTGTGTTCTTACGTCGATATGTTCTTACGTTCAAAAAGCTTTTTTCTTCGCCCCTATCCCAAGATGAAAAATAAAGTTTTTGGCATCTGGTACAATTTTGATAAAAATTGAATCGAACTTTGAGTTTGTTGGGTTAAAGAAGTTGTCCGTTAAATTATTTTTAAAATGACCAAAAATATTTTTCATATCAAGAAATAGTTTTGTTTGAAAATCTAGTTTTGTTAAATAGATTTTTAGTAGAAATCAAATGTTTACCAATTTAAGCAAAAATTAAATTTTACCAAATTTGCGTAATATTTTTTGAAGATTTATTTTTTTATGAAAAAACGGACTTTTGAATTTTTATAAAAAAACATACTGAATATCGAAAACAATATTTTCTGTGAAATAAAAAAGTTTGAAGACAACATTTTTACCAACTTTTGTTAATTTTTTTAGGTTTCTACAGTTGTGTTCATAAAAATAGCAGTGATGATCACATTTTATTAGATTCTCAATCATTTAAATGACGGAAATTCTTTAAAAAAAATTATCATGTTACTTGCATCTAACGGTCTGTCGTTATCGTATTTGAGACTTTAAGTTGAAGTTATACTATACTTTTCCCGGTGAACACACATTACTTCAAACTCTTTGGATATAGAGCGTTCAAAAAAATGGCAGTGCTTTTGATTTTATAATTGAAGTGTTAAAAATCCATTTTTTTTATTTTTCGGTAAGTAAATATTTTAATATTCAAAGTTTCAAGTATTAGTAACATACTAGCATATAAAAAATTATTAAATATTAGCTCAAAACTAAACAATGGGACGGTCAAGACACTGCACCGACGATATTCGAAAACTTTTTGTAAAACTGCGTTTGGAGGGAAAAACCTAGCAAAATATTCAAGACATCCTAGGCTGCTCAGCAAAAATGATCAGTAACGCCTTAAAATGGCAAAATAAACCAAAAACGCGAGGCCCAAGAAGGATGACTACTGAAAGAATAACTGACAGACAAATTATTCAGTTAGCAAAACAGAACAATTCCATAGGCTCTAGGAAAATAAGAAATAGACTTCAACTGTCTGTTGGCGCTGTCACAATACGATGACGTCTTTTAGTATTGAAGTTACCAGCCCAAAGTCCACGCAAGGTAGCATTCTTGACGAAAAGGCATTAGGCAAAGAGAAAGGACCTTCCCAAGGAGGAATGCTCTGTGGAGGATGAAAGCAAAGTCGTCCTTTTTGGGTCCAATGGTCGTCGGAAATATGTGACAAGACTCTTAAATGCAGCAATCGATCCACGGTACACTACGAAAACAGTGAATCATGGTGAAGGAAAAATTGATATGGGCTTGCTTTTCATATTACGGGGTAGGGCCTATTTATAAGGGATTCAACCGTCTATGTCAAAATTCACGAGGAGGTTATGCTACCGTATGCTGAAATGCCGTTGGTTTGGGTATACCAACAAGACTATGACCCAAAGCATACGTCATACAATGTAAAATCATTGTTTGCGCAGAAGAAGTAATCCGTTATGGCCCGCTCAATCCCCCGACCTTAAATCCATGGAAAATTTGTGGGGGGATGTTAAGAACAAAGTTTATAAAGCAAAATCCAAGAATTTGAAAGAATTTTGGGAAGGAGTGCGTGATTCGTGGAACGCAATACTAGTCGAGAGGTGTCAGGTTTTAGTGGACTCGATGCCACATA
Source organism: Eupeodes corollae (assembly GCF_945859685.1). Lineage (NCBI taxonomy): Eukaryota > Metazoa > Arthropoda > Insecta > Diptera > Syrphidae > Eupeodes > Eupeodes corollae. The sequence continues at coordinate 21,376,815 of NC_079149.1, read as the reverse complement.
AATAAAAAACAGTGGTTATGCAACTAAGTACTAATTATAAGCTAACATTATTTGTATACTTTTATATAACTTATTACAGTTTTTCTTACTTTCTAGGTTATAGATCTAGTACTTTGTCATGCACTGCTATTTTTATGAACAGCCATATATTTAAAACACGGTTTTTACTGTGACAAAGCTAACGGTAAAAAATCGATAGTACTTATTGTCTTTTATTATGAATCAAATATTTTAGTTTGTTATTGGTAGTTTAATGAAATAGGCTTTTTGTTTTATTTGGAGAGCATTGCTATTTTTATGAACACAACTGTATATTTTGTAAAAAAAAAACTGTCAATTCAATTTTTCTCAAAAACTAAATGTTGAAAACAGTATTTTTTCAAAGATACAAGTAGTTTAAGGTCAATATCTCAAAGCTTTGAAAAGATATTTTAGTTGAAATTCAATTTTTACCAACTTTAAGTAATGTTTTTTTTTAGGTTTTTATTTCTTATACAAAAAAACTGTCAATTAGATTTTTCTCAAAATTTTATCAGATGTCAAAAACATTATTTTCGTTGCACAAAATTGTTTTGAAGATAAAGTCATATTTAAATCGTAAAATTTTCGAGGTAACAATTTTTTTTCCAGATTTTTGAGTTATAAAAAAAAACCGTTAAATTGATTTTTTTCCAAAATATATATGATTTGTATTACTTTACAATATATAACATACAATTTAATTAAAGTCTCTTCATTGGTTCATGAGATATTTAGGTTTTACTAAAATGTTCACCTTTTTTTAAACTGCTATGATAAAAAAAACACCCACGCAATTTTCTTGAGAGCACTTTCTGCATCTTTCCACCTTATAATCTGTATAACAACATTTATTTAAAGTCGATATGTCGTCTGGTACTTGAGCTATGGAAGACGAAAAAATAAATGAACGGACGTACGAACGTACGTACACACGCCTGCACAGACATCTTTCTAAAAATCTTTTATTTTAACTCTAGGGACCTTGAAACGTCGAGAAATGTCAAAATTTTCAATTTGACAAATCGGACCCATTACAATAACTTCCTATGGGAAGTTAATAATAACAATGTATCTGTTAATATAATAAATACAAAAATTTAAGAGATGCTACTAAAATTGGTAAAAATTGGTTTTCGACTAAAAATCTCGTTAACAGAAATAGATTTTGAAATAAAAAAAATTTGTCATTATGCAAAATATTTTTGTTATATTATGTTATTTTAATCTTTTTTAATAATTCAACTAACACCGTTTTTAACAAATCATGAAATCTACAAACCTTTTAAGCAAGACAGACGACAAACGGGATGGGAAGCTATCTGTGTGAGCCGAGTTCGAGTCCCAGCCTCTATTTAATTATGTATTTAAGTCTTACTCTTACTAAACTTAAAAGTTCTAAAATCGATGACCTTAGAATCTATAGAGACCTTGATCGACTACAATAACTTCCAGTGGAATGTGGGAAATTCCATAATTTGTATTGTTTTTTTTTTCTGGTATAAAATTCTTTTTCAAATTCTTTCCTTAACTTTAAAATTTGTTGTTGAATTGAACATTTTTTTCAGTATTTTATTGCTTAATATCTCTCAAGCCCATCTTTTTAACTTAGCTTTTGAACAAAACGAATTTAGTCAAACATTTTTTAGGGTTAGTCAGAAGCAATGTTAAAATTTGAAAAATGTTACAAGCTTTTTTATTGTGGTATTTTTCAGTAAAATTAAATAATAAACTAAATTAAAATAAAATAAACAAAGTAAAATTAAATAAAGTTGAATAAAATAATCGAATCACAAGGCATAATATAACAATTGATAAACACACAAAGAACGTAAAGTAATTTCTATAAGACACTCAATTTCAAAGAAGAACTGGGCAAACAAATTAAAAAATATATTTCAAAAATTAACAACAAATCTTGAATTTAGTATTTTTTTTTAAATTTCTTAATTTTGAAAAACCAACCGAATAACGCGAAAATTTAAAATTTGTTTAAACTAAACGTAGGACTAGATTCTATTACTACCGAACAAATAAAAATTTAAAATATCGATTTTGTCCCCTTTAAATAAAAAAGGCGGAAGTAATAAATTTAGTTTTAATTTTCTTAAACAAAAATTAATGAGTACCAATTAAGTAATTATAGTAAAGTTATATTTAAAAGATTTTAACGAACAATGTTAGGAAGATTTTGCAAGTAGCTAAGGAACCTAAAAAATATAATCTATTTTATCGTTGCTTGCATCGCTAGTTTAAAAAAAAAAACCCTTACCACCCCCCAGAGTTTTAAAGATTTTCCATTCATTGTCTCAATAATGAGAAAATTTGTGAAAATTAATTATGTAGATATTTGATAAAAGCTATTCCTTATTATCTCAAGAGTGCTTTCAAAATGTTTTCTTAGAATTATAGCAGGTACATATACCTACACAATGTAACTTATTAATTAGCACTCATATTTACAAAAACATTTTCTGAAATTTAAACAAAAGAATGAGAACTTTCATATAATAATATCTATTAACTAAAGATAGCTCTTTAAAGTATACATTATTTAATTATAACATTATTAAGCTATTGGAAATTCGTACCTATAGTAAATTTAATTTTTCCAATCGACTGAAGTTTAACACATAATTCATCTGAATTTTATCCGGAAATTGAAAATATAATGAAGGAACTTAATTACATTAAATGAATTCCTTTATAATTCAAAAACAACAGTTAACCTCGGTGATATTTAAATTGATATATAAAATGCATACATGTTTTTGTAACTAAATGAAAAGTAATATTATTCAATTAACCCTTTAACTAAAAGTAAAAAACCACTTTCAAAAAATGAAAAATGAACACATTGCATACTTAATTTGGCTTTGGTGTATCGAATGTGTAGATATTAAAATTTTCATTTTATCTACGTTAATTAAAAATTACTTCTTTATATCAATTTGAATTTTTTTGTACATAAATTCATTAATCTCTGTAAACAATTTTGTATCTATTTATTTGCCTAATTAAAAATGTAATGAATACATAATTTATAAATGCTAACTTTAAATAATAAATTTTATGTGAAGGGTAAGTATTTTACTCACTTTACTATTAAAGTTAAAGCCACGCGTATTCCACCCATAAATGTGTAAGTAAAAAGAGAATAGCTAAGTGCTATGTAAAAACTTTCCCAATGTCGTGTTTTCTCTTTCGTTTTTGTTGTTTTAAAACACTAATTACATTTGATTTGCAACAATTTAACTTGACTTGATTCTTAGACAAGGGTTGAAAATATACATCATTTGTATTTATTTTTATTGACACTTTTCTTTTCTTTTTTTCACATTCATTGTGTTACCTCACTTCCTCGTAGCACTTCACTTTATTACACCGAAATGATTTACGACTTTAAGGGTTTACTACTTTTTCTTAATTTAAAGGTGGTTAAGGAAAGCCAAATTCACCTGCGACCCGAATCAGTATAGGTCCTTATGGTTGGACCTTAAAGGTATATATCAACGAATGACAAACATCGTACACACACACCCACTTAAACTACGGACAAATTATAACTTTTAACTAAATGGCGCCCAACGCAGGGAAGAGAACCTGATTTATTTTTAATTCTGTTAAACTACCGTTTGCAAGAAGCGAAAAATACACATCAGACACGGGTTATATGAATGAAAGAAAGGAACTGTAATTAGTAAATTTATATTTATCACCACAGCTGCAAATTTCGATTTTATGGATTTTCTTATTTACACTGCATCAATCAAAAACAGTGCTACAAAATTTATTACCACAACCGACAGATTTAAAAACAAATACAAAAATGTATACACAGACTTTGGAAAACATTTTTGAATCGCCGACAAATTAGAATCGATAGATAGGTATGAAGATGCAAGGGTAAAAAAGCAGACAACTTTAGTCAAATAAACGGTCCGAAGCCGAAATAAAATAAACGTTTTCTAACCCGTTTTACGTAAATCCAAACACAATCCTAATTTTTAATGAATCCGTTCATTAGCGCTTATTCTGGAGGAATATTTGCATTTATGTATGTGGTACATAATTTTGAAATGTGTATGAATCATACAAAAATAAATAAAAATCCGCATCCGCCGACTAAAACTAACCGACCGACACACTCATGAATCAATTTGAACTGACGACAAACTGAATTTCGCAAAAACCCTACACAAAACACAAAGTGTATCTTTTGGATACAGATTCATAATAAAAATGGAGGAGCAGGTTGTGCATCACACACAATCGTTCGTTTCGTTTAGAAGAAACTGACAAACAAACGTGTGACAAGAGCGGCGGCGTTCTGGCAAACTTTCTGGTTTTTCTTCACCTTAAACATAACCAAGCGAATTCAAACATCAGCTGTTTAAGTTGGAGCGAATTGGGGGAGCTTTTGTGTATCACCTGTGGGGCTGTATTTTGGCGCCAAAAAATTTCTTTCACCGGTAGGATGGTTCACGAACTTTTTATGCATGTTTTGAGTTTTATTTCTTAGCTCACGTCTTTCTCATTTGTTTTGAATATCAGATAAATGTTTTTATTTCATAAAGAAAAAATCAACTTTCGCCGAAGTTTGATTGAAATGACGACGACGACGATGACGAAAAGCTTTAATTCACTTTTGTTGTTGTTGTTGTTCAATGTGTTTCATATTCAAAACATGACCTACGGGTTTTTGAATAGTTGTGGAAAAGGTAGACAAACTTTTCAAATCGACCGTTAATAAATCATTATATTAAAAGAGTGAGAAAGAGAGAGAGTTCGGAGCGATAAAGTTGATGTTTAGATGCCATGACGAAAAGGAAGAATCACATTATACCTCCTATAAGTGTGTTTAGGGGGTTAATGGTGGCAACGTCGGCGATGGAGGATTCTTTCAACATTTAAGGTGATATGTTCTTTTCTGTAGAAAAAATAAAACTTTTTCTTTTCAAGGGGAAAAGTTTGTTTCCTCTCTTTTTCTCAAAATGTAATAACGATGGTTTTTCTTTGTAAAACACTTGATGTGGATTTCATTTAATTTGTTCGAACAAATTGGGAATGTTTTCCTTTTGTATTTTGACAGTTTATACAAAATCGAAGAACAAGAAATAACATTTGAATTGGATTGCCGAGATACAAAATTTGGAATTATGCTTTTTAAACAGTAAAACCCACTTACTTCACAGGTGTCTCTTTTAAATTTGTTTACAATTTACCGTTTTCATTTAGTCCTCACTTGTAAACTTCCCATAGGAAGTTATTGTAATGGGTCCGATTTGTCAAATTGAAAATTTTGTCATTTCACGACGTTTCAAGGTCCCTAGAGTCGAAATAAAAGATTTTTAGAAAGATGTCTGTGCGTGCGTGTGTACGTTAGTGACTTTTTTTTCGTCGTCCATAGCTCAAGAACCAGAAGAGATATCGATTTCAAATAAATGTTGTTATACAGATAATAAGGCAGAAAGATTCAGAAAGGGCTCTCAAGAAAATAGCATGGGTGGTTTTTTTACCATAGCAGTTTGAAAAATAGGTAAAAATACTGGTTAACCCTAAATATCTTACGAACCAAAAACAAAAGAGATTGAATTAAATTTTATATAATATATTGTAAGGTGATACCAAACAAGTATATTTTTTGAAAAAATCAATATAACGGTTTTTTTATAAATCAATAAAACTGAAAAAAAAATTGTCACCTCTAAAATTTAACGACTGATATATGATTTCATCTCTAAACAATTTTGTGCAACGAAGAATAATGTTTTTGACATCTGATAAAATTTTGAGAAAAATCGAATTGACAGTTTTCTTACAAAAAATAAAAACCTGAAAAAAAATTAACAAAAGTTGGTAAAAATTGATTTTCGACTTAAATATCTTTTCAAAAATTTGAAATATTGGTTTTGAACTAATTTTATCCTATAAGAAATATTGCTTTCAACATTCGATAAAATTTTGAAATAAATCGAATTGACAGTTTTTTTACAAAAAATAAAACTCTAAAAAAAAAAACAATACTAAAACTTGGCAAACATTTACTTTCCACTCAAATAGCTTTTCAAAAATTAAAAATATTGACTTCAAACTTACTTTATTTCACAGAAAATATTGTTTTCGATATTCAGTAATTTTTATATAAAAATCCAACAGTCCGTTTTTTCATAAGAAATAAAATCTACAAAAAATAGTACGCAAATTTGGTAAAAATTGATACGAGTACAAATAGACAAACTTTTAAGCAAGACAAATCGACAGACGGGATGGGAAGCTATCATTTATTAGTATTGAACTTTACTAAAAAAAACACCCTATTTCATCAAATCACATTTGCAAAATTGAAGATTCAATACCTACATATATAAACATTTGTTTTTAACTTGTTTACGAAAATTTAATTCCTTTTTTGAAAACGGTTTACTTATAAGTTTTTTTGTAACACTTCTTAAGATTGGGTAATTTCAATCACAAACCATAATTTTGTTACTATTTACGGGCAAGTTGACCTTAAACTTGAAAAACTTTCCTTCAAAATCTCAAAATTATTATTAATAAAAAAATCAGTTACACGATATTAAAAAAAACCTTCTGCGTACTTTCAAATATAATGTGTCCAGCTAATTTATCAAATGCAAAATTGGGTTTATGAGCAATTTCGCAATAATCTTTATACATAAATTCAAAAACTGAGTACTCAAAGGATAAGCATTATCTTTCGTAACCAAATTTTTGAGGTTCTAAGGGACCATTTAAAAAACTATGTTTGGAAAATTCTAGGGTACTTTAACGCCTTAATTATTCTGTAACATTATCCATTTTGCGGCTTCAAAAGGATAGGAGTGGAAGTTGTTAAACCAATTTTGTTTTCTATTGAAAGTCTGACATTTACGAAAATGTATCGCTAAATTATCGCACAACGCATAAAAATGGTGATTCTGCAACAGCCTTATATCGTGCCTTAAGATTAGACTATGGTTTACATAATCTTGAAATTGTAAAGAAATTTGAAGGATTGGATGGGTTACAGATATTGTAAGGCATGTGCATCATCGTTTCGATCGTACCACTGAAAATATCGCTGCTGTAAGTAAAAGTGTTGTCGATAACTTGAATGGAATAAGGACTGTCTTACGGTACATTATGTTGTATTTTCCATTTGGATATAGATGATAAATAGGCGGTGGACGGTAATTTACTTCTTCGAAAACGATCATAGAAGGACCGTCACCAATTCGGAGGGTTATGGACATATAGTAACCGACTTTTTCTGCCTGCTATTGGAGACTATGTGGTTTCAACTAGACGGTGCCACATTCCACACAACTCAAATGAATATGACTTCATTGCAAGAGACATTACCAGGCCGCGTTAGTTCTCGTCGTGACGTTATCAACTGTAAACCAAGATCATGCGATTTGACACCACTGGACTTATTTTTGTTAGTCAAAAAGTGGTCGGAATGGCCTTAAATGAATCGATGCTTGCAGCAATTCTCGTGGTGAGATTGAGATTTTGGCTTTCAACTTCTTTGAATTTTAAGAAATGTTGTTTTCCACATTCAGTAAAATGTTGAGAAAAATCGAATTGACAGTTTTCTTACAAAAAATAAAAACCTAACAAAAATTACAAAATGCTTTGTATAGTGTGGACATACCTTAGTTGTTAAATACGGTGATACTAGTATTGTCCATATTTAAACTTTTCGCACTTTTTGTGCAACTTTTAATCATGTTTTTTTTTTTCTTTTTTAATATAAAATACAAAAAAAAGAGGCTGGGATGCGACCCACACTGATAACTTTCCATCCCGTCTGTCGATTTGTCTTGCTTAAAAGTTTGTCTATTTGTACTCGTATCAATTTTTGCCCAATTTGCGTACTATTTTTTTGTAGATTTTATATTTTATCAAAAAACGGAATGTTGGATTTTTATATAAAAGTTACTGAATATCGAAAACAATATTTTTTGCGAAATAAAATAAGTTTGAAGCCAATATTTTAAATTTTGGAAAAGATATTTGAGTCGAAAATCAATTTTTACCAACTTTTGTTAATTTTTTTTCCGTTTTTAAATTTTTGTAAAAAAAATTTAATTCGATTTTTTCAAAATTTAACTGAATGTTGAAAACAATATTTTTTGAAAGATAAAAGTAGTTTAAAGCCAATATCTAAAATTTTTGAAAAGATATTTGAGTCGAAAATAATTTTTTACCAACTTTATATATTTTTTTTAGGTTTTTATTTTTGTTAAAAAAAACTGTCAATTCGATTTTTCTCAAAATTTGTCCTAATTTTTAAAACAATATTTCTTATAAGTAAAAATTAGTTTTAAACTATTATCTCAAAGTTTTGAAAAGATATTTGAGTCGAAAATCAATTTTTAGCACTTTTTATTATTTTTTTTAGGTTTTTATTTTTTTTGTAAATTCAATTTTTCTCAACATTTTTCAGAATGTTCAAAACAAGATTTCTTATAAGATAAAATAAGTTTGATGCCTAAATTTAAAGTTTTTGAAAAGATATTTGAATCGATTTTTAATTTTTACCAACTTTGAGTAATGTTCTTTTAGATTTTTATTTTTATAATAAAAACTGTCAATTTTATTTTCCTCAAAATTTTATAAGATGTCAAAAACATTATTCTTCGTTGCACAAAATTGTTTTGGAGATGAAATCATATTTAGTCGTAAAATTTTCGAAGTGACAATTTTTTTCCAGTTTTTTTGATTTATAAAAATAAACCGTTAAATGGATTTTTTTTTCAAAAAATATACTTCTTTGAAAACACGTTACAATAAATTATATAAAATTTAATTCAAGCCTCTAGTGTTTTTGATTCGTAAGATATTTAGGGTTAAACAAAATGTTCACCTTTTTTTCAAACAGCTATGGTAGAAAAACCAACAACGCAATTTTTTGAGAGCAATTTCTGCATCTTTTTGCCTTATTATCTGTATAACAAAATTTATTTGAAGTTGATATCTCTTCTGGTTTTTGAGCTATGGAGGACGAAAAAACGTCGCGAACGTACGGACGTACGAGCGTACGTACAAAGGCACACATAGACATCTTTCTAAAAATCTTTTATTTTGACTGTAGGGACCTTGAAACGTCGAGAAATGTCAACATTTTTCAATTTGACAAATCGGACCCATTACAATAACTTCCTATGGGAAGTTAATAAAACAAATTGATACATAAGACGAATCTTCCTCTACTTAACTTTGTTTTACCTTTTGCAAAAAATTACGAATTAAAGTTAAGCTTTTTTACAAAAGTTATAACTTTCTTGTTTTAAACGACAGAATATATGAAAAAAGGCTAAAAATACTCAAGTCGACTTAAGTGATTTTAGAGTTTGAGCATAGAAATAACGTTTCTATGGTTATAGGTACTATTTTGGAGGAGTAGACATAAATACTTTTTGTATTGAAAGAAGCTACTTTAAGAAAAAAAAAATTATAGAAAATTTTATAAAAATCAATCGGTTCATTTTTGAGTAAATTCGAATTTTCAATTGTTGTCCAAAAAATTTGTATTATTGTTTTTTTGCTCTTAAAAAAATACCTAAGCCTAAACCTACTGAAGTTTCAACTCAATCGGGGAAATGACTTAGGCTTTAGGGGCATAGACAGATAGACAGTAAATGGCCGATCCTTGAGATAAAAAAAACTTTAAAATAATTCGAGATTAAAGAAACGGGATTTTAACAGTGGCTGCATACAAACTGCAATTATTTTCTTTGAAACGGTTCATTTCACAACTTTTGTTATTTAACGAACGAATTTTAACTACTATAGAAGTACTAAGGATTTTAACGATGTATTGATTTTTAGACAAATGACAACCAACTTCTAAAGTAAAAAGTAAAAAAATTGTTTTTAAAATCTTTGTATAGTTCTAGATACATTGGCCGCATTCACAAAGCTAGTGGCTACGTAGTCAAAACTCAACTAGCTTTGTGAATGCAAAACTACACTACAAAGATAGTCAATCTGGAACTGTCATATTATTGACAAATGAAAATATATAAAATAAGAAACATTTTTGATTTGATAACTTTAACTTATCTTTTTTTTTTAATTCAATAAAATCAAATTTAAGACACAATTTGAATGATTTAAAATTGTATTTAAATATTGAACAATTTCATTTTGAATTCGTGTTACTTTACCGAGCAGCTGATTGTGAAACGTCAAAATCTTGCTCCACTAACTTTGTAGCCGAATTTTTTACACTACGTCGGAGGGGAAAATTCAACTACTTTTGTAGTTAGATTTAGCCAATCAGAATCCCTTGACTACGTAGCCACTAGATTTGTGAATGCGACCATTGAAAACAGTGTTTAAAGTTTTAAATGCAATCAACTTATACAAAAATTGAGATAAACGCTTTTGAAGTTATGAGTAGGAGAAAACCGCATGAGAAATTTTTCAACAACATTTATAATTAAATTCGAAAACTGATAAATTTAATGTTTTTCATGGCCATAATTTTTTTTAAGAACATTTTCAATGGTGGAGTGCTGAAAAATGATTTTTTTGAAAATTCTAGGATGTCATTATCAAAACTTAATTTAGGAAGCGATCTAAATTATGTGATATATTTTCTAAGCGAATATGCTTCATTTTTTAATATTCTTTATTCATCATCAGAAAGAATTCAAGAAAAACAAAAATGAAACAAAAATCAAAATAAAAAGAACAACTAGTTAAAAACTAAATAAGCTTTAAATTCTTTTGTTCTACGTTTACACGTTGGGTGTTACTTTTTTCGTAGATCATGTGTCAAGAACCCGTACCGATTTCAACTTTAAATAAATTTTCCCAAAAATTTGTCAGTGAGATTCTTGGTTTTCAAAACTCTAGGCTTGAGATTTTAAGTTTTCATTTTTCAGATTTTTTTAATTCTAGACCCTCGAAATTTTTGAATTTCTGTTATCAGAATTTGGACGATATCGATTTTAGTTAAATTTAATGCTGAACATTGTGACGTCATACCATAATTGGTTTCAACTTAGCAAAAAAGCAACTGATAATTTAAAAAAAAAAAAACTGAAGCACCTCGAATATTAGCAGTTTTTTTTTTACAAAATATTAAAACCTATATAAACTGCAACTAAAAATATAAATATAAAGTTTTAAGTAAAACAATTTTAAATTATCCATCATAGACTTCTTCTTGACTTAAAATAATTCTTAAAACTGTCTCAAATCAATGTGTCATACACTTAATGTACCCACCGTATATTTACGAACATCCGTGATACAATAATTGCACAATAAGACGCGTACAATTTTACCCGTACAAATTGTGACAACCAACATCAATATATTCACTTGATTATTTAAATTTGTCTTATTTTTTTCGGAGGCCCACGCATTTATATGCCTCTTTTTTTGCCACCAGCTTCAATGATTTTCCCTAAAAAATTCAATACTCCCGTCAATTTGATGATGACAAACCGCCTCACAAATTGTTCGCCCTCAATTCAGTTAGTGTGAAAAAAAAGATAAATTTCTGATTCAACATCCTTAGAGAAGAAGACACGCAACTCTATGATTATTATCAAGTCGAGTCTTTTGTTGGTGCACATTTCAACCCTCACGCAAAATAATATAATTTTCTCCAGACCCGTTACATCCTTTGAAGCTACTTTGAACAGAAAAAAGTTACCTTTTCGTCTCTCGTTTGACATAACACACACAAAATAAAACCTACCCCCATCAGAAGCTCTTAAACAAATTCAAGGCTTTGAAGAATATTATTAAATTTGTGATTGAGCGCGAAATGCCTTCCGAATTTAAAGAAAAAAGTATTTTCTGTCGAAATCCAATTGAAATATACCTAAATTCATTTTAAGGCGAAAATTCAAAAATAAAAGAACAAAGTAAATATTTCAGTATTTCAGTAAAAACGAAAAAATAGTTAAATATTTCAAGACACAAAATAACTTTGGAAAATTCCTGAAAATCGAGGGCGGTATATTAGTTTCTCCAGAAACTATTGAAATGGAACAGCAAACTATATGAACTAGGAAAAGAATAGAAAGAGAAAAAGTGTATTTCTCGGTTCAATTGACATTCTTGAATGTCCTTTCTCACATAAAAGAACTTACTCTAAATGGCAACCAAGGAGACGAGCCACGGATACGACATGGGGGACAGGATGTAGTCATAAAACGGGTGTTGTATTCGACTTCTTATTATACCAGGAAATATTTATTTCACTTTTTTCACTATGTATTGTCACTAAAGTGATAAGAATAGAAGGTTATAAAATAAATATTAAGGGGAATATTAAAGGTTCTTAAAAAATGTCGATTCAGGTTCATCATCTATGAGATTAAAAGGATTTTTTGTTAATTTCGCATTGGAAGCTTTTGTAACTCGGTTGATTTGTCAAATTGAAAATATTGACATTTGTCAACGTTTTAAGGTCCAAAGTATCTTAATTCATGGGTTTAAGGATGAGTTTTGTTTGCAATTAATAACATCATGGCTTCGAAAAATTTAGTGACACATTAAGTGCGTTTGTTTGGTATTTCATACATAGTTCAGTGAGAAATTGCCAACAAAAGTGTAGCCAGTAGCCAGATATTTGTATTTAAAAATTGGTACTGCTGAAAGAAGATCTGTCAGAACAATAATAAACAAACACACAAATAAAAGTAAGTTTTGTGAAAAAAGTTAAAAACTATCTAAAACTAATAAAATGAAAATTTCTGGAAATTGAGATTTTATAAAAAAAAAAGTTTATTTAACAATTGCTTCTAGGAAGGGGTTTGTTCGTAGACTTATACATTAACATGTGGTGTTGAAATGAGCTTGATTTGCCTAGATTCCGGTCGGGAATCGGAGTCGAGTCAAAATATGTGAAGAAAAATCTGTGTGGTGCTGAACTATTCAGTTTTTCATTCTTTAACACGAATAAAACTATCTCACTTGCATTTCATGAGAAACATCGAAACACCATTTGCATTTTAGAAAGTGCTGTCAAACTTAATCATTTTTAAATCTTCTTGTGCGGTGGAAACACCAAAAAAATGTATTTAATCTAAACTGAAATAAACCCTTGGTTTAAACATAGCAGAACTTGATTATCTCTTCTATTGTTTTCTCTTGCAAAATAAGACCAGTTAGTCCATTTTCATTAACGAAACTAAATAAAATCAACAGTAACAGATTGATTTTTTTGTTTCCCCAATGGAAAACACATGATTCGAAATGCACAACTACTCAACGAACACAGCCATCGAGATACAAATGCAATGTCAATCGTACCAACATTTGAGAATGAAATCACATAAGATCTTACACAAATTTTATTGAATATTGAAAACCATATTTTTATAATATGAAATAAGTTTAAAGCCAATACATTTCTTTTAATATATTGGAGTCGAAAATCAATTTTTACAAAGTTTTGGGAAGGTTTATTTTATTTTTTGTACACAAAACGGTCGATTCGATTTTTCTCAAAATGTTATGAAAAGCCGAGGTGACAAATATTTTGTTCAGTTAAATTAAAATTATTTTTTTTTCAAAATTATTATAGTTTGGCATCACGTTGGAGTTTATAATTACTCAAAATGTTACCAAATGTCAAAAACGCTAATATTCGAGGTGACAAATATTTTTGTTAAGTTTTTAACTTCCCATAGGAAGTAATTGTACTGGATCCGATATGTCAAATTGAAAATTTTGACATTTCTCGACGTTTCAAGGTTCCTAGAGTCGAAATAAAAGATTTTTAGAAAGATGTCTGTGCGTGCGTGTGTACGTACGTTCGTACGTTCGCGACGTTTTTTTCCGTAGTCCATAGCTCAAGAACCACAAGAGATATCGATTTCAAATAAATTTTGTTATACAGATTATAAGGCAGAAAGATGCAGAAAGGACTCCCAAGAATATTGCGTGGGTGGTTTTTTTACTATAGCAGTTTGAAAAAAAGGTGAACATTTTGGTTAACCCTAAATATCTTACAAACCAAAAACGGTAGAGACTAGAATAAAATTTTATATAATATATTGCAACGTGTTTTCAAAGAAGTATATTTTTTGAAAAAAATCGATTTAACGATTTGTTTTATAAATCAAAAAAACTGAAAAAAAAAAAAATTGTCACCTCCAAAATTTTACGACTAAAAGATGATTTCATCTCCAAAACAATTTTGTGCAGCGAAGAATAATGTTTTTGACGATTCAAATATCTTTTCAAAAAACTTGAAATTTGGGCTTCAATCTTATTTTATCTTATAAGAAATATTGTTTTGAACATTCTGAAAAATGTTGAGAAAAATCGAATTGACAGTTTTTTTTTACAAAAAATAAAAACCTGAAAAAAAATGTATAAAAGTTGGTAAAAATTGATTGATATTGGCTTTAAACTACTTTTATCTTTCAAAAAATATTGTTGTTAACATTTAATAAAATTTTGAATAATGGACAGTTTTTGTACAAAAAATTAAAAACCTGAAAAAAAAATAACTAAAGTTGGTAAAAATTTACTTTTGACTCAAATAGCTTTTCAAAAATTAAAAATATTGGCTTCAAACTTATTTTATTTCACAGAAAATATTGTTTTCGATATTCAGTAATTTTTATATAAAAATCCAACAGTCCGTTTTATTCTTAAAAAATAAAATTTTTAAAATAGTAAGAAAATTTGGTAAAAATTGATACGAGTACATATAGACAAACTTTTAAGCAAGACAAATCGACAGACGGGATGGGAAGTTATCAGTGTGGGTCGCACCCAGCCTCTTTTTATGTTTATAAAATAAAAACTTTGACTTTTTTTTCCAAAACTATACTAGTTTGGTATCACGTTGGAGTTTATATTATAATTATTTTATTGACGACGCTGAATATGAGTATGAATATGAAAAATGTATTTGAAGACGATATCTCTAATGGTTCTTGAGATATTAGTGGTTAAAAACTTCTTAAACGTACGAACGTACGCTACGTGCGCACACGCACTCTCTAAAAATCTTTGATTTAGATTCCAGGGACCTTGAAACTTCAAGAAATGGCAATATTTGTAATTGAGAAATTGAAAATTAACTGTTGTATGGTGGAAAACCCTTCTGAAGCAACACTAGAAAACATATTTTTAATATTGGAAAAACCAAGTCAAAAAAACTTATTTTTATTGAAATTTCATAAAAGTAGAATCTTTGGTTTTTAACCAAAACTTTATTTTCTATGTTTAAACTCAATTCACTGAATGATTGAATAATTTTTGTGGTTTAAACCATTTTTATTGTAAAATATTTGGCTTCTAGCCTCATCAATAAATCATATTCAATTTATAAACGAATTTTTTAAACCAAAAAATGAGAATCATTTACGAAACAAACCAATGTCCCAAATATAGTTAAAATGTCTGGATATTTCCAAAATAAAACGTTGGAAACACCACGTCATCCTCATGTCATGGATAAAGCCAATTTGCTTGCAGAACAGTTTACTGTCATGAGCCGTTCAGTTGCAAGAGTACTGCAAAACCTCGACATACACAAATTCGCTGGCCCAAATAGTATCTTCCCTATTGTTCCAAAGAGGTCTTCTTTCTTACTATATAGGTCGCTTTCCAAGCGAATGGAAAGCAGCATTTGTCCAGCCTATCCCTAAAATAGGCTAATCCTCTTCTTCCTTTAAAAGTACTGAGGTCAATTCTTTCTTAGGTCACGGAAACGCTGAATAATTATCAGCTTAAGAAATATCTCGAAAAACGAGAGCTTCTTAATAACCGGCTTTTGTAGCAATCGGTCCACCGGTGATTTGATGGTATATCTTAGAGAACAGTGGAACAAATCTTTAGATCGTTTTGGAGAAATTATGTATATGATTATTACACTTGATATTTCAATTTTGATAGAGTTTGGTATCAAGGTGTCTAATCGAAAATGTGTGCTTTTGGTATTGAAAGATCTCTTATTCGCTGAATTAGAAGCTTATATTCTAACCGTTCAATACAAGTTGTATTGGATGATGATAAAATTCATGATGAAATTGCTGGTGTTCCCCAGGGATCCGTTTTGCCTCTCGCTCTCTTTCTTATATTCATTAACGATCTTTTGTCTGCCATTTAAGATCTGTTAAACTTTTTCGCTGACGACAGTACCCTCAATTTTTCATATTCATTTCTAGATCCACATATTTCTGATGTGGAACTTTAACTGCAGCGTATGTTAAGCTCATTTACACTGCCGGCCAATAAAATAGGTTCGTAGCTTTTACAAGGCAAAAGGCTTTGCAAAAAGCTTTTTTCTTTTGTATTCTGTTCATTTCTCATTATCAATCTATTTACAAGAAAGAGACAAATTAAAATATGTCCTAACGGTAAATTGCAAGCACACTGTGAAATTCAATTAAAAAAAGAAAAGAAAAATAAGTTCATTTGCTTTAAAGTTAGTTCTGGTTCAGAATTTGTATGGATCAGTGCGTGAAATTTTTACAAAGTGAAGTTAAATTATTCAAAATACAATTTTGAGAAAAAATGGGACGAGAACAGTGCCTTAATTCGAAAGAAAGATTAAAATCAAAGTGTACGCAGAACAAAACAAAATTGGAAGATCGCAAAATTTCGTGAGAAATTTTTTGAAAAATAAAAAAAACTATGGGAAGAATTTGAAAAGACACCCAAAAGTTACGTCACCTGCTGAAAGAAGATTGATTGATTGATTGCCAACTAATTCTTATCAGTCAGCTCCTCAAATAAAGACATCATCTGGAATAACAGCAAGCATTTCCACGGTTAAGAGAGTGAATAGGAGTGCCTCAAACATCAAGCGCATGAAACTGGAGAAGCCTCTACTTAACCCACAAAGAAAGGAAAAGCGGCTTGAATTCTGTCTGCAGGCGCATGTCATGGAAAAAGGAGTTTCAGTTTGTCGTTTTCACGGATGAAACAAAATATAATATCGATGGCCGGACGGATTTGATTATTATTAGATACCATGATCTACGAAAAGAAATTATATTTGCTGCGTCATCATAGCCTTGGACGTGGTGTTATGGTTTGGGGTGCAATATAGTATTTTCGAACTATTGAGCTGGTATTTCCATCATCACGAATGACGGCAAATTCATATAAAAGCATTCTTGAAAGGGCTTTTTCGAAACTCAGTGAAATGTTTGGACCCTTTAAATGGACTTTTCAGAAGGATAACGCCTCCATCCATACCGTCAGAGTTGTAATAGCCTGAATAAATCAACAAAATGTTGGATTGTTCGAATGGCCTCCCTACATCACTAGACCTAAATATTATTGAGAATGTTTGGAAATGGCTCGTCCGTGAGATTCAAGTCTGGGCAACAATTTGAAGACACAAAATCAATAACAATAGCAATAAAACAAGCTTGGACAAAAATTTCTTTAAATTACTTTAAAAGAAGGTATGATTCCATGCCAAATAGAATCTTTGGGGTAACACTTAATAAAGGCCTATCACCGACAAAAATATTCTTGCAAAACTATTTTGAAGAAAAGATAGCTCCTCTGTATTGGAAATGATGTGAACCTATTGTATTTAGCGGCAGTGTGATTCCGAACTCGACAGCATTCTCCAATGGGGATTTATCAGTCGTGTAGAATTTAATGCTTCTAAAACTCAATGCTGTCTCCTATTTTGAAAGCGTAACCCACCCCCAATGCTAGTTATCAACTTTCAAAAACTCGGTATGTGTATCACAGTCACAGACAACCTCCTATAGAATGAATAAATATTCGACATTGCCAAAAATGTTGCTAGGTGCTTAGGATTTCCTCAACGGAACAAATCTTCTGATCTGGGTATAATTAACAAAGCCTTCATTAGTCACTCGCAAATCTGGGCAGGTCCCCAAAAACAATTTTAAATCTGTTAATTTTAAATTGGTAGATGTTAGAACTACATCCAAAAATTTACATCGTTTGACCAAAGCCGCAATGTTTAATGTAATTCGTTGTTTTCCCAATATTTTTACAAACAATGTTCTGATGAACTAGACAGCTGAATTCCAGCCCTTAAACAATTCAGCCGTAATACCCGCACTTCCAGAAATGATTTATCAGTATAGCTTTGAGCTCAGTTTAAGATGTAATATAAAGTATAGAGATTCCTTTTTAAACCACACATTGAGAATCTGGAGTGCTTTGACGAACTTTGTTTTTCCTACAAATTTTGATATTCAAAACTTTAAAACCAATGTGCAACGGTATCTCCGCTTAAATCCTTTCCTATTTTCGCAACGCTCACACTTAAATATAAACATATAAAGGGTACTAATAACCCCTTTAGTTTATTATAGAAAAAAAAGTTGTTTGCTATGAAATATGGTCTTAAATATTGTCGTCATAACGAATTTAAATTTATCAACAATATGTTGACATTACTATATTTTTTTGAGTTTGACAGTTTGATTGGTTAAGAGTGCGTTTAAGTTCAAGGCTGTCATAATCCAATGTGGGCATTCCTCCCCCAAAAATTAATTGATAATAATTTAAAAATAATATTCATAAAAATGCTCTTATTCCATATGTCTAAGGACTACAGTTGCAAAAATCTGTCTCTAAGGATATCACAATGATTATTATGGGTCCTGTTTTGGGTTTTGTAACATTCCCTTTACAACTGTCTAAATAGTCTAAAGTCTCCCTTTAATAGTCCTCATGATGCCTATAAAAGGACTTCACATTTCGGTAGGAATTTTTTCGCCTCCCCCACCAGCACGCCACATCCTTAAAACAACTGCCTCTCTGCCCTCTGTCGTCTTCTCTCCTTTTCTTATAGCCTTTAAAAACCTTCAAAAGTAATAACAATAATAGTGTTTATAGGTTCAAAAACCATTTTCGACGCAAAATATTTTTATGTTCGCCTTTATGACTATTTCAAATCTCATTTAAACAATTGAAATGCCATAATTTTGTCTTGGATTTTCTTTTTTTACTTAACATTTAAATGAATATCACACTTAAAAAATAAATAACATCCCAAAGGTATAACAACTCGGCGATAGAGCAAATACGTGCAACTCGTAGTCTATTTTATTTTTTCAGAATCGCTATTTTCGGTGGGAATATTATTTTGTTTCTTTTCTTTGTTTTGATTTAACTTTTGTTTCTTTATTTTTCCACAATGGACTTTTTATAAGGATAACAAAAACATACATACCTATAGACAATACAACAACAACCAACTTAGGTGTGCAGCTCCTGTCCAAAAATGTCCTTGGATTTTTAAATTTCGTGTTGTCATTGAAAAATGTGCAAAAAAATACTAGAAAATCCCACCACTATCACTGGCGCTGCTGTTGCTGTATAGCGAGCTACAATGGGAACAATTGGAAAATGTGACTTTTGGGAGCAATTTTTCTGTTTTTCTATGACTTAAAAGGTTGACACTGTGTGAAAAGCTGCATGAATGTTTTCTTCATTTATTTTATCCTGCATTATTTATGTTGTTGTTTTTTTTATTTTATTTTTTTGGATCAAAAAAATATTAATGGTTATCAAAAGAAAAAGGAGGTGTTTGTTTTACAGGGTGATTCGTTTAAAATGAGACTTCAGAATCATAATATCAAGGTGGATATAAACAAGTCTACCTTAAACTTTAAAGGTTTTGCTTTATGTTGTCCATCATTAAACTTGTTCAATCATTGTTTTAATAATCCGCCTTAACATTGAATACATTATTTATTAATCCTATCAATCAATATCCTATAGGTATCAAATAAATTATGTATGTAAACAATCAGTCTACATAATATCCCTTCAATATTTCTTTGCATCATTAAAAACTTTCCTCATATAATATTTGGAATGTTGTAATTGTACACAAAATCCTCCTTTGATGATAATTTTCAAATCCCGTTAAAATTTAAATACGTGCATATCTTATTCAATTATTTATGTAAAGTATTTCGATATAAAATTCAATAGTTATAACGAACTTAACAAATTCGTCCTGAATTTAACGACTCGAAATGATATAACAAAAGATTTGTTGTTAAACAAAATTAAAATTTTACGACGATTAAATTCTTGAGCCTTTTGAAATTATAATCGACCATTGTCATTTCATAATCTTTATTGTGATTGTCATGTTTTGGGCAAAATATTTAACTTCGTCCTTCAGAAAGAATATATAAATTAATAATATTTACATACTTACATATACACAAATCATAAATATGTTATGCTATGAAACTTGGAACTTTTTTAAATATTCATTCAGTAATAAAGCTGCTCATCAAAATTATTTATTGCTGACAATTTTGATAAAAAGTTCCTCTTCTTCTTAAATATAATATAAAATCTAAATTAAAAGAAGAAAAATGTAAATATCAAATGTTTATTTAGACTTGAGGCATTATGCCTTCTTAGCTATATGTGTATCTTTTGTAAGTTACCTTTACTTGATGCTTTTATTGAATAATCCAGTGGTGGATTACATTCTTCACCAAACAACACTTAACGGAAGGAAATACAAATGATAAAATATTTTATTAAAACAACATTATTTCCTAATTAATTAAAACTAACTATCAGCCATCTGCTAAATTATCGTAAGCGACAAAAATTATTAAACCTTAAACACCATATCATAAGCTTAATGTTTGACATGATAACTGGGCCGTTTATTTTGAAAGTGGCATAAGTAACTTTTTCAAAAAAAATCTAGTTAATGGCATCACTAAATACAATTGAACGGTATCTTTTCATTTTAAAAAAATGTGCACTCAAAAAGTTGAGAACTATTGAGACATCCTCGAGAGAAGTATTGGTAATTAACGGTATAACAAATATCTTAAATATCTCGACTTAAAACAAAAGTGACTTATGCCACTTTCAAAATAAACGGCTCAACTATCTGACTTTAGGTATCTTCTTCTAACACCATAAAGGCCAGATGTCTTTAAGCCCAAAAAGTTTTTTAAAAAAATCGCCCAAAAACCCCAAACTGAACATCGTAAAGGCCAAACAAATTTTAAATGAAAGAACGCCCAAATTGTTTAGTGCATTTTGCAATGTTATTGGGGTTGGGCTTTGTGACATAACTAGACCTTTTTCAAATTCTAAATCACGTGAAACAAAAAAGTTAGTTGTTTTTGACAGCAAACCACTATTTTGTAAATGTAGTTAAATTACTAACAATTCTTTAGGTGAATTCTTATGGGGAATCTTCAGGGGAATTTTATTTCCCACGGAAAGTTTCATTCCCAAGAAACATTTCGAGTTATCGTGAATTTCCCTCGGAATAAATTTTTCCCAGGGAAATAACTACCAACATCAACTCAATTTCGAATTGTGTGCAGTGTTATCATAGAATCTTAATTAAAAAAAATTCCCTGTACAATAAAACAATATCCCAAACAAATTTCCCCTATTATGAATTTGTAAAATCTTTTAAAACATCAACTTTGTTTCTTTATTCATTTAGAATATTTGGAATCAGCATTTTACGTTTCTTTATTCAGCAGAATATTCCGGATAAATTATCTTGCTGTTTCTTTCTGTTTCTTCTTTATTCGTTCCGGAATATTTAAAATGCATTCTTTTTTTTCATGTGAAGAAAGAAATATATGGTACTTTTGTTTCCTCAAAATTGGCATAAAATAGCATAAAATTGTCCTCTTTGACTCTTGAAGAATTTGAAGAAGAAAAAGTCCCTCCATCTGAAAACACTGTTTTGCAGTCCAGTCCAGTTTATAGGGACTATATGTTAATTTTTTATATTCGTACACAATTTCGAACTAGAATTTTTAATCAAAAGCGTAAGGAAATATTTGTAATATATTTTATGCGAAATATAAAAGCAGCAAAAAATAATCAATACATTTTTTTAAAAACTTTCAAAATTTGTTTCTTAATTTGGCTTCTTTCTACAAGAAAAACGTATTTCGGAATTGATTTAGAAGAGTAAACTTCATAAAACAGTTATTTTGTTTTTAAGTTTTCTCAAGAATTTCAATATTATTTTTTTATTTTTAAAAATATAATGATTTTTGTGTACAGAACTCAGTGAAGAGTCACAATGTAAAATGTATATTTATAAACTGCATATCGAAAATATTTTTGAGACAAAATTTGAAAAATTGTTTATGTAAAATTCAATTAAAAACAAGACGCATTTAAATTTTTAAGATTATTCTTTTTTAGATCCATTTTAAGATAAGTTCTTAAAAAATTAAAGAAATTTACTTTTTGAAGTGAATTTGCTTTAGATGCTCTAGAACTGAGATTTAAACAAGAATTTCAATAATATAAACGTCTCAAAAACAGCAAAAGTAACACTTTTGTTAAACAAATGGCTAATTTAAAAATAAACGTTACATATCTATTAATATAAAAGCTTTGAATCTCTTGAGTTTTGAAGCGAAAAGAGATTCTGAAACGCATAATTTGTGAGTGCCACAAAAAACCAACTAATTTTCTCTCTACAATTTTTAAGCTTTGTTGACTCTTTTAAGATCAAAATATTTTCTAGAATCTACGAGTAAGCCGACTAATTGCGATAATAAACTGTTAATAGACTCCCGGAAATTGAATTCGAAAAAACTATGTCAAAAAATCCCGAAAATTCTTTATATCAGATCTTCTCTCATTTTCTGGGTTTTTGAATTTTTGTAGCATTTATAGAAATGGAAACAAGAAAAGTATATATATTGTTTTTGGGAAAAAACTATGTTTCGAAACAATGCGTGCAATGCACAAAAAACCCTCTAAACTATTGTGTTTCAGCTCTTAAATATGACATACGTATTTAGAAAACTTTTGGAATCTTAGAATTCTTTCATATGTAGGGAGTCGTCCAAATTAAAAAGTTAGATCATACCTTGCTGGACACAGTGTTCTAAAAAAATATAAAGCTAAAGTTGTCACTTTCCTTTAGAGCTTAAAATGTATAAATGGAAGGCTAAAATGCACATTATGTTTGATACATATTTGGTACGCCTCCTCCGATTTTTTGGGCGATCTAACATCTTTTTCGTTTAATCTTTTCGTTTGGGTGATAAAATATGAAACTCAAAATTTGTTCAAAATGCCCAAGTTTTGAAAAACATAATATCTTTCAAACGATATGTCAATAAGTAATTTGGGCGTTATATTTTTAAATTAATGTGGGCAATATGACATTGATTTCGGGCTTTCTGAAAATTTTTCTGAATAAGTTTTTGGACTACAGAGCTATTTTTGGCGAAATAACATTTTCAACATTTTGCTATTATTTTATTGAACAATAAGACTGAACGCTTGTTTTTGTTTCGAATTTCAGAAAACCCAAAAGAGATTTAACGACCCAAGGTTCGGTAACATTGCAATCGTAGAACAAGAAAATTTTAATAACATTTTTCATAGGGCTATTAAATTTTAATTTAGGCAATATGATTTTGGGCGAAAAGACCTAAAGCAGGATTATCTATGTACATATGTATTTTTGAAGTAATCAACAAAAATTATTGACCTTAGCTCAAATATAAATAAAGGTTTGATGACTTTAAGTAAGACAAATATGCTTTTATTGTTTTTTCCTGAAAATGTTGCATACAATAATAAAGCAACAAATTTCTCATATTTTTCTGTCAAAAATGTTTCATCTTAAGTCTTCAAGGGTAGTACGCAGCTCCAGCTAAAATTAAGTACACATTTCAGCTAAAACCTGAGCCAATACCAGAAAAACGTTGTGTTGAAAATGCTATTGTTCCTGTGGAAACTATTCTCCAAACTACAAGTTTCCAATTGAGGGATGTTGCTTTACGATCATCGACATATTTATTTTTGTCCGTATTGCGTGATTTTTGTTTGCTTTCTTTTCGATGTTTGTTTCGTGTGGATTGAAAGAGACATGGAAAATTCCCAAGCTATTGACTGTTAATTTTTCTAGTGTTTCATAAATAAGTCTCTGATCTCAGACTCCGTTGTGACTTTAAAAAGAAAAACGACTACAGTTAAATTCCAACTCAATTGAACGCAATCAAATTAAAAGGGGACTGTTTGAGACTACTTTTTGTTAACAAATATGTTTTTAATTTCTTTTAGCGGATAATATCTGTACTTGTAATTATATTCGAAATGTCATTTAAATTTATCTGTTAAATAAAATTTCAAGATGATTTTCCCTTTAAGCTCTCAGACAGAAATGGTATCCGGATACCTTTTTTTTAGTTTTACGTGTAAAATGACAGCTGAGATGTCAAAAAAGGAATCCAAAGGTATCCAAGAATTTCTGGGGTATGCATGTAGGTATCTAACAGAACAGCTGATTCAATACATGGTTGAATTCAAGAACCTTGAAAATTGATTTCAGTTTTTTGTATTTAAAACCCGAGATTTCGCAAGTAAATTATTAATCGTATAAAATTATAAGCTTGGAGGAAATTTAACATAGATTACAGACTAAAGTTATGTCTTATTTATTAAATTGTTACGCACCAATCAATTCATCATCGTCCGACGAATCAGTTAAATTATCCATTAAATGTCTTATCTTACAACAATTTTGACTTCGAAGCTTAAATGTTTCTCTGCTTTTTGTGAACAGTTGAAAGTTGTTTTTATTTTTTCTCAAAACAGCTATCCAATTTGTTCAACGAGGCATCTAAAAATCAACCTATCCAAGATAACCTATTTAACACGAAATTGAACGTATGAAACAAAAATATGAAATTTTAGCTAGAGCTGCATATCAATAGGCTAAAATGATTGCTAGTTTTTAGCTGACTAAGTTTTGGAAAGAATTTTGAATGGAAATTTACTTTGATAACTTCTAGTTCTTCTACTATACAGGTTCATTCATTTAATGGTCTAAATTGGTATCACTGGCATTTAACACATGTCAAACTCAGTTCTCATTTGAAGTGTAATAATATTACTTGAATGTTTGCTATTTGCGATAATAGATCGTTTAAATATCGAGCAACTACTTAAATCTATTAAAAATACGGTATTATTTGCCAAATGAATGAAATGTGAAGAAAGTGGAAACTTTACTGATTTATTGTAAGGATTAGGGCAGTTGTCAAATTGTCATAAAAATATTGTCACCTGCAGCACTTGTCCAAGTTTATAAAACAGTAATTCTTTCTGGGGTCTATTTCATAAACATTGTCAACCGCGAGAGGTGACAAATTGTTAATTTATTACTTGACATCTGTCAAAATCTATTACATAAACAATTTGACAGTTGTAGGAAAATAACCGACAACTGACATCTTTTCGTTACATAAATAAATTGTCAATATTTTATGAACACAAGTTTGATAGACAAGTGTGACAAATTAGTAGAATTGTCACCTGTCAGTTTGTATCAAATAGCAAAGTGGTTCTCATATATATTGTATAATAATAATTGTGTACTTCTTTTTTTCTTATTATTTATTATCTCTTTAAAGATAAATGCAAACAGTGGAAGGAGATTTAAATCAAACCACGACTTTATAAAAAAAATTGAATATTAAAAAAAAAAAAACTCACGCTGCGGACAGGATTCGAACCTGTGCGGGTAGAACCCAATGGATTTCAAGTCCATCTCCTTAACCACTCGGACACCGCAGCTCACGAACAAGTGATGCCACATATCAGAAACATATCCGAATAATAAATTATTTATATTGTATTAACTATACTTATGTTAATTTCCTTAAAGAATTTAATTTAATAGTAATGTACTGTGGCGTATGCATGATATGCAATATAAAGTTCTTAAAACAAT
Source organism: Eupeodes corollae (assembly GCF_945859685.1). Taxonomy (NCBI): domain Eukaryota; kingdom Metazoa; phylum Arthropoda; class Insecta; order Diptera; family Syrphidae; genus Eupeodes; species Eupeodes corollae. Next base: position 21,351,092 of record NC_079149.1, on the reverse strand, counting down.
TTTTTTTACTTCAGATTTCTCTTCAATGTTTTAATAATCTTAAGGTGATCTTATTTCTAAGCGCCTTGGGACTAAAAGACAAGAAATCTTAAATTTGTTTTAAGCTGTGACAGTTAGAGTAAAATTACTCAATTTATAGCTTACTTTTTAAATCTTCAAACTCTGGTTACAAATATCAAAAACATTGATCCAAAATCCTAAACGATTTGGTAGCACTTTAAAGTCATTTTAGTAAGTAAATGAGATATAGCTGAATCATAAACACGCTTCAGCTTCAGCTTCACCTGACGTTTACGAGTTCAGCCATAGGAATTCAATGCATGCTATCATAATGGAGCTTCGACCTCACGTTTCGTTTGACGTAATGTGACTCTAAACGGAAGATCTAGTTCCAATATCTGAACTTTTGCTTTGTCTGACAGCTCAACAGCTGTAAAAAAAAGTCAACAAACAAAATATTTGCTCTTTGGAGGGGTGAAATAATAGAAATGTCATTCAAAGCAAACTCGAAGCAGGCCCACCGTAACGCAGACGAAGCTGAAGCTGAAGCGTGTTTGTTATTGAGCCGATAAAGCGATGATTTAGCTCTTTTAATTAAAATTTAACGAATAATATATTTTGACATTTTAAGAAGCGTTAGACGCTTTCGCCCAAATTAAAAATGTCGTGGGGTCCAAAACAATTTTATTATCATTTTGTTGTTGTACGATTTGGGAAATATTACATAACCCTTGGAGTCTAAAACTATTTTGCGTTTTATGACATTTAAATTAAAAAGAAGCATTCAGTCAGTGCCCAATAAAATATCACTAAAGTATTAGAAATGTCATATCGTCCAAAAACTGTTTTAGAAAAAAATGCCACAAAGTCTAAAATCACTGCCATATTGCCCAAATTAAATTTAAATTATCATAACGCCCAAATTACTATTTGACATATCGCCCAAAAGATATCATGTATTTCAACATTTGGGCATTCTAACAAACACGCAACCACCTAATGTTTCTCAAAAATTCAATATTTTGGGCATTATTACAATTTTAAATTTGAAAGTTGGTATGGCTGATATATTATTTGGGTTTTGTGACGTTATCTTAGTGATATTTTTTAAGACGTTTCTCTTTTTGGACATTATGTCATTTTATGATTTTATGTGTTGCTGGGTGATAAGACACAAGAAACGATAGTAAAGCATCTTGCACATGAGCCACGAACTGCGAACTGTGGATTTTTGCATATTTTGACTTTTGTTGCACATGGGCTTTTTATTATACGCAGATAGCGACGAATTGAATTACCGTTTTCTCCATATTTTCCTCAGCCATGATCTTTCACAGAAAAACAAAACAAGAGTGGTATAATTTTGAGGTTATGTTGCGCGTGAACAATTCATTCGTTGCAACGTGGATGGTATGTGGAACGCGGATAAAGTTTGGCAGTTAGTAGCAATCACACTTTCAGATCCTGATTACACGGGATGTTTTTTCGTTCGTTTTCGTCTTTCGTCTTTTTGACAGGTACCTACCCTCGTGATTACACCTTTCCTTTTTTCGTTCCTTTCGTTATTCGTCTTTTTGACGTTTCTGAAAAAACTGTGGAGGAAGAATTTAATTTTGTTTCGTTGTCAGGGCAGTAATAATCAGAGAGTACCTACAAATTATAATTGGATTTCTGTGGCAATAATTTAGTGATAAATAAAACAAATTTATGGAATAATTTGTATTGATTTTTTATTAATTTTTGTTCAGCTTGTTATACAAATTGGGCCAACTTTGAAACAGCGTTAATAATACTTCCGTTTGAATTTTTGTCCACTTTTCTTAAATCGTTTAAATAAATAATTAAATTTACATTATTTCACGTTTATTTTTGCCTTTACTACACCGTACTCTGGAAAACTGAACTTATATCTGTAAATTATGCATTTTTTTTTTATTGGTTGTCAAAGCATAAACGTCAAAGTTCAACCAAAAAAAGTCCATAAATTTTCAGGACTCTTTTCACGACTTCTTTCCCCCTACGTTTCTACGCCCCTCACCCGATCTGTCAAAAAGACGAAAGAGGAAACAACCTCTTGTGTAATCGGACACTTAGAGAACAAAATAAAAATTTGTTTTTGTTTGAAATTGAGTTTTTGAAATGTGTAAAATAACGTTTGTTCGTCCATTCATTCATTCGTTGTTTGCTCCCATGTACAAGGCCCTTAAATCGATAATCGCCGTAACGCTCGAAATAAATATCATTAAACTCAAATTCAAAATTTAAAATTAATTTTATTAAAGTTAAATTGCTTAATCCTTATTGAATACTTCTAGACTTTCTGACATTTGAATTCAATAGGTCCGTTCCTAATATTAAGGTATGTTTGTTTTGTTCACAAACTGTCATTTTTTAGATGTGTTCATATTCAATTTCTGGAATTGATATTAAATTGCTATAAGTAATAAGAAAAGTGCTGACAATTAAAATGCGGGTTCTTTAAAATTTCTCTCCATAATTTTAAGCGCCTGATGAGTTAATTTATCTATTCAGTAATTTTTCAAACTATCACATCTTTGTTTATAGAAAAGTCAAATTATTTCAACCACACTGACATTTAAGACAATTATCAAATAATCTCCTATGATATCATCATCGCATACAAAATTTATCACATCTCTCCCTATAAAATATCCATGACCAGCCTCAATGAATTAATTTTCCTAAAATAATAGATTTGAGTTTTTTTTTTGTTATTCTGACAGCTCCAAAATTCCTTAATCAATTTTATCATTTTGATAAATTACATTTAAGAGAAATTCAAAGTAAATGTTCTTTTTTCGCTCTGTTTGATTTTGGAAATAGTGCTGGCTATCGCAAAATTCTGTTCGCTTTTCTTGGTTTTTATTTTTAGTTCTTTTTCTGACCATTAATCAAGTGAAGTTTTGTGAAAGGATAGGAAACTCTTTGTGAAATGAAATAAGGCAGGGACAATGTTGCTCATTTTGTCTTGTTTTTGATAATTGTAGGGATGTAGGTATAACAAATGCAGTCTTAAACATCTTAAAGAAAATTCCTTTAACATTCGCATTTTTGGTAAGATTCACAATCATTAATTCTTTCCAAAAAAAGAAGAAGATTTTGCATGATGTAAGGGCAAAGGTCAATGTGGTATGTATACCATTTATTACTCGTTAACCTTTCCGAAAACTGAATTTGTTTGTTTTTCTGCTTGGAAAAGGTCGATAAGATATTTTTAGGAGTTCCTTTTTTTCTACCTAAGTGATTTGCATTTATTTTAAGTATTTGGAAAAAAATGTGAATCTCAAGAAATGTAAATATGTAGAAAACTGGAGGTATGTGCTGATGGATCGAATTTCTCAAGTCATCAATTTAGTACGACTGATGGTAAAATTACTTTTTCAGACCACTTCTGATTTAAATATTAAAGTTTATGACTTTTTAAATTTCAAGATTTTCTTAAATACTAAACCATTGTGAAATCTCAAATTATAAAGTCTTTCCAAGATTGGACCTGATTAAAAATTTGAAAAACCTCTGCAAGAGAAAATAGCATTACAGATTGCAATGACATTGTTAAAGTTAAAAGTCACAGAAACTTGGACATGGGCTGGGACACCGAAAGCGTCAAAATTTAATTAAAAATATGCTATCCATGAATAAATACAAAAATCGAGTTGACTTTAGCTTACATTCATTATCCAAAGAACTAAGTTATTTATCATTTAATCAAAAATATACTATGAGATGTTGAAAGTAAAAGTTTGTCTCCCTTTTATTTTTTGCCATACAATTTTCACCCTCATGATGTTTTCGTCCAATGAAACTTTTCTCATTATGATTTGTTAAATGATAGTTTCCTAGAAATTATAAAAGGGAGCAGTAATACTACAGTCTTCCCTATAACTAGAAATACTGATGCAGATTTGACGTTGGAAGAACCGGTCAAAGAAACTAAAGCCTAGATATAGAAATAATCCTGGAAATAAGAACAATTACCCTACATGGACATTTTGTGTTCGAAAGAGAAAACTTTTAATAAACCAATCAAATATTATGTCAACCATCAAATATATCTAAGTTCAACTCTGATTCAATTCTACTCGAGTATGGTTTCCTTCTTCGGATACGGTACCGGAACGGATGTGGTATATGGATTGAGTAATGATGGAAATGGCTTCTAGTTATGTTCTTCTCATGAATGAAGCTGCTTCTTCCGGCAAAAGCAAACAATTCAAGATATCAATAAATCATGAACTTTTAGCTAACAAAGTATGTATATACTCCCGTTTAGGTAGGCTAAGCTCTCTACATAAGTTCGAGTATATGGGAGTCTATATAGGAACGGGGTAACAATATAAAGTCTATAGAAAATGTGGTAAGGAAGAGATGAATGATTGTGGTTAGTCTGTGGTTTGATGTAGACTGAAGAGAAGAAGACACATTTAAAAACAACCATTTTATCTTGTTCAAGCTTAAAAGGTTATAAAGCCATTGAGACATTTAGCATATGAACTTCAACTTATTGTGTTAATGGGACAAACTATACATAAAACGTTGGAAAACTTTCAATATTTCACTTGAAATGACAACTTTAATGAACATAGGTTCATTTAACGATTTTAGTTTATGGATTGGAAAGATTTTGGACATTATTGATGTCGTGCATTTTATCTTTTAAAAGCGATTTACTCACTTTATGTTCCAAACTTTGGAGGAATTAATACAACAAAAGTTTAAATCTATAAAATGTAAAAATGATTCAAAAATGTACAGTGGTTCATGAAATGAGAAAGGCTGAACCGATTTGGCTAAAATTATATAATGTAATTGACGGAAGAACATTTTCGAGAAAATCTGCGGAAAAATCGATAATTGATTTTTGTATAAATTCTTGACCCGTAATGGCTTTTCAAACGTAAAATTCTTATTGGAAAACTCGAACAATTCTGAAAAAACTCAAAGAATTTGAATGTTTATCGACAGTATCAAGAATTTATCGTTTGATTTGATAATTCTTGCAGTACTCTTTGAAAATTAGAAAAAGGATTGTGCTTCAAGGAGATAAATAATTGTTTTTAATTGCACGGTAAAAGATTACAATCAATTTAAGATCAAAGTAATAACATTTATCAATTCGGTAATTTTTTCAAAAAATAAATTTGCCCATAAAAAGTAAGGTCATCTAATTGAGTTTCAAGTATTCATGAAAACTGACAAAAGAAGGGTAAAAACGTAGTTGGGTTGATTGAGCCTTATAAATGTGGTGTTGTAATGGAAGAAAAATATCAACAAAAAGGGTGATTTTTGACTGGGTTAAACAACTGACGTGCGTTTCGTATTTTGTTTGCCAAACATCTTCAATTTGGTCTATGATTTATCCATGAATAGTCTTACAAACGAACAACGCTTGCTTGAATTTAATTATCAAAATGCTTCTTATATTTTAGGGTCAGTTTAATCGACCTAGTGAAGCTGTTATTCGGCCTATTGTGACTAAATTTCGTAACAAATTTACATTGTTGGACATTAAACTACCAACACACTTACGTAGAGTGCGAACTGAAGAAAATATAGCAGCTTTATCAGCCAGTGGTAATGATGACCATCAATTATCGATTCGTCGCCATTCGCAGCAATTTGGCCGCTCTGTTACTCAACAACGTGGAAAATTTTGCGGAAGGATTTAGGTGTATGCCTTTTTAAAATACAGCTGGTGCAAGAATTGAAGCCGAACGGCCTACTGCAACGTACAATCTTTGTTGAATGGGCTCTTGGAAAATTGACCGAAGATAGACTTTTTACCAAAAAATTGTGTTTAGCGAGGAACCTCATTTTTATCTCAATGGATACTTAAATAAGCAGAATTGTCGATTTTGGAGTGAATATCAGTCAAAAGCATCGCAAGAGCTACCAATGCATCCAGAAAAAGTCACAGTTTGGTGCGGTTTATTATCAGTGGCATAATTCTTCTTCAAAGATGATGCGAATAGTAAGGTAACTGTGAATGGTGAGCGCTAACGTGAGATGATATCCAACTTTTTTTTGGCCAAAATGCAAGAGCTTGACTTGCATGACATGTGGTTTAAACAAGACGATGCCACATGCCACACAGGACGCGAAGCAATGGACTTATTGAGAGACGAATTGGGTGAACATTTTATTTCACGTTCGGGACCGGTCAATTGGCCGCCTAAGTTGTGCGATTGAACGCCCTTAGACTATTTTTTGTACGGTATTATTAAACAACATTGAAGCATTTATTTGTGAGACAAAGCGTATGGGCGATTTGAGGCGCAGTCAAGGTCAACATTTGCATGAAATAATCCACAAACCTTAAATTACATATATGGACCGTACTATCGATTTAAATAAAGATTTCATTCCTTTTTCTGAATTGTATGAGTTCTTTTTATAAAATTTTCCTGTAGCTCCAAAGAGAACCGTTTGGCAGCACGAGAAAGCCAACTGGAACGGTCTTAATAATTTCTTCAGCATCTTTAACTGGTCGCTATGCTTCCTCGGTAGTGACGTAGACTCCAGTGCAGATATGATTTCTAGTATGATTCATCTGGGAATAGAAACTTTTATCCCAATAGGGTTAAAAGTATTAAACCCAAGGTTAAATTATGGTTCGATTCGAGCTGCAAAGACGTTATCAAGTAGAAAGAGGTGAGCTTCCGATGTTTTAAAGCCAACCCAACTGAGGAAACCCGGAAAAGACCAGGAAGGGCTGCAAGGCCTATATTCTAAGGACCAAATTTTTACATGACCAAAAATTACGGCGAAAAATACTGCTATATCCCAAAGGCAGTTAGAATTTTTGGTCCTCGGATCATACGCTTGTTGTGAATGACACTCCTTTAGTTAGCTCTATTGATAAAGCCAACTTATTTGCAAGGCAGTTTGCCGAAAATTCCACCTTACCAGATAGTGTCATTACTCCCCCAGTTCTTGAACGCGTAAATGATTCTATGGGACCAATCTTTTTTCGTTCTCGAACTGTGGCGAGAGTTCTTAAAGATCTCAACATTCATAAATCCACTGGCCCAGATGGTATCCCCGCTATTGTTCTGAAGAGGTGTTCTTCTACGTTAGCAAAACCACTGCGTAAGCTTTTCCATCTATTCTTTTCTTCTGGGCTCGTTCCGAGTAGTTGGAAAACTGCATTTGTTCAGCCAATTCCAAAAAAAGGCGAATCTTCTTCTCCCACAAATTACCGACCGATAGCATTAACGTCCCTTCTTTCTAAGGTCATGGAAACGCTGATTAATTATCAGCTTAAGAAATATCTTGAGGAACGGAAGCTCCTTAATGACCGGCAATACGGCTTTCGTAGCAATAGGTCCACTGGTGATCTCATGGTTCATCTCACCGAACAGTGGAACAGATCTTTACATCGTTTTGGAGAAAGTAAGATTATTGCACTTGATATTTCTTGCTCTCGTATCGAAAATTAGATTGGATTATAAATTTTCTTTCGAACCGTTCAATACAAGTTGTTTTGGACGGATTCAAGTCTGAAACTCATAAAATAAACGCTGGTGTGCCCCAGGGCTCCGTTTTGTCTCCGACCCTCTTCCTCATTTTTATAAATGATCTCCTGTCTGCTACTTCTAATCCAATATATTGTTTCGCTGACGATAGCACTCTCAGCTTTTCATATTCGTTTCCAGACTCACAACCCTTGGGATGTGGAACTGCAACGGCAAAATACGATTAGCTCATTAAATTCCGACCTACACAGCTTGTACAATGGGGAATACAAAATAATGTGGAATTTAGCTCGTTTTTGAGAAAGTTCTTACCATATAGTTCCTACAAGTAAAAAGTCTCCATACTTTATAAAAATCATTTTTTATCAGTTCCTAGGTGTTCTTGTAGATTTTCTTTTTCTGCAAAAAAGTTGTTGGATTTTTTGTAAAAACTTAAATAAAAGTTAACAACAATTGTTTGAGTGTAATAAAATAAGTTTGATTTTAATATCTGTTTTTCTTACTAACATATTTTAGTCAAAAACTAGTTTTTACCAATTTTGTATATGTTTATATTTAAAAAAATGGCAATTGGATTTGTCTGAATATTTCACTAAATGTTTAAACACAATTTTTATAAGATATTTGGTATTAACTAAATTTCAGTCTTTTTTAAATTGCTTTAGTTACAAAAAAAAATCACAGTGTTTTAGAAAGTCTTTCCTTCATCTTTTGATGTGATTTTCTTTAAAACAAAATTTATTTGAAGTTGACTAGTTCTAGAGATTTGGTCAATGAAAAAAGTTTTGCGAATGTACTGACATATCTTTAAAAATCCTTGATTTAGATTCTAGAGAAATTCAAACTTTGAGAAATGTCAAATTGTACCTTATAAATATTACAATGACTTTTTAAAGGAAGTAAGTAATATCCTTTAAAATTAGTGTACAAAAATTCATGACTAAACATCTGTTCTAAAAAAATTGGAAGTCATATTTCTATTCTACGTGTATGCAGGACAAAAATTAAGGGAACTATATTTTTGTGGGTTTTTTAAAGAACTTTTTTTGTTAAAATATCTCACACGAGTCATTTATTAAAAAAAAAGCTGGGATGCGACCCATACTGATAGCTTCCCATCCCGTCTGTCGATTTGTCTTAATTAAAAGTTGGTTGGTTTTCGCGTTGGGTTAAAAAAGTTGTCAGTTGAATTATTCTTAAAAATTTTAAAACTACCAACAATATTTTTTTTATACAAGAAATAATTTAGTTCAAAAACCTAGTTTTGTTTAATAGATTTTTAGTCGAAAGCAAATATTTGCCAATTTTAGTAGCATTTCTTAAACTATTACAAATTGGATTAATGAAATTAATTTGCGAGATATCAAGAAACGTATATCAATTTTTACCAAATTTGCGTACTATTTCTTGTAGATTTTATTTTTTATGAAAAAACGGACTGTTGGATTTTTATATAAAAATTACTGAATATCGAAAACAATATTTTCTGTGAAATAAAATAAGTTTCAAGTCAATATTTTTAAGTTTTGAAAAGCTATTTGAGTCGAAAGTAAATTTTTCCGAAGTTTTAGTATTGTTTTTTTTTTTAGAGTTTTACTTTTTGTAAAAAAAAACTGTCAATTCGGTTTTTTAAAAATGTTACCAAATGTTGAAAACAATATTTCTTATGAGATAAAATTACTTTGAAGCCAATATTTAAAATTTTTGAAATGTCAAAAATCAATTTTCACCAACTTTTATAAAATTTTTTTTAGGTTTTTATTTTTTGTAAAAAACTGTCAATTCGATTTTTTTCAAACTTTAACTGAATGTTGATAACAAGATTTTTTGAAAGATAAAAGTAAATTAAAGCCAATATCTTAAAGTTTTGAAAAGATATTGGAGTCGAAAATCGATTTTTAACAACTTTTATAAAATTTTTTTTAGGTTTTTATTTTTTGTAAAAAAACTATCAATTCGATTTTTCTCAACATTTTTCAAAATGTTGAAAACAATATTTCTTATAAGATAAAATAAGCTTGAACCCTAAATTTCAAGTTTTTGAAAAGATATTTGAATCCATATTCAATTTTTACGAACTTTGAGTAATGTTTTTTTTTAGATTTTTATTTTTTATAAAAAAAACTGTCAATTCGATTTTTCTCAAAATTTTATCAGATGTCAAAAACATTATTCTTCGTTGCACAAAATTGTTTTAGAGATGAAATCATATTTCAGTCGTAAAATTTTGGAGGTGACAAATTTTTTTTTTCAGTTTTATTGATTTAAAAAAAAACCGTTATATTGATTTTTTTCAAAAAATATACCTGTTTGGTATCATGTTACAATATATTATATAAAATTTAATTCAAGTCTCTAGCGTTTTTGGTTCGTAAGATATTTGGGGTTAATTAAAATTTGCATCTTTTTTTCAAACTGCTATGGTAAGAAAACCACTCACGCAATTTTCTTGAGAGCCCTTTCTGCATCTTTCTGCTTTATTATCTGTATAACAAAATTTATTTTAAATCGATATCTCTTCTGGTTCTTGAGCTATGGACGACGAAAAAAACGTCGCGAACGTACGGACGTACACACGCACGCACAGACATCTTTCTAAAAATCTTTTATATCGACTCTAGGGACCTTGAAACGTCGAGAAATGTCAAAATTTTCAATTTGACAAATCGGACCCATTACAATAACTTCCTATGGGAGTTAAAAAAACTACTCAAGACCAAAAACAATATTTTCTGTAAAATGAAAAGTTTGAAGACAATATTTTTGAAAAGCTATTTGAGTCGAAAGTAAATTTTTAAGAAGTTTTATTATTGTTTTTTTTTTTTTTTAAGTTTTTATTTTTTGTAAAAAATATCCAATTAGATTTTTCTCAAAATTTTACTCAATGTTGACAAAAAAATATTTTTTAAAAGATAAAAAAAGCCAATATCTCAAATACTTTTTTCCGAATGCTGAAAACAATATTTTTTATAAGGTAAAATAACTTTGAAGCCATATTCTCAAGTTTTGAAAACATATTTAAGTAGAAATTCAATTTTTACCAACTTTGAGTAATTTTTAAAATTTTATAAAATAAACTGTCAATTTGATTTTTCTCAAAATTTAACCCGATTTTGAAAACGTTATTTTGCGTTTTTTTCAGTTTTTTTGATTTAAAAAAAAAACGTTAGTTTTATTTTTTTTCAAAAAAATATACTTGTTTAGTTTCACGTTACAGTATATTATATAAAATTTAATTCAAGTCTCTTGCGTATTTGGTTCGTATGATATTAGAGGTTAACCAAAATGTTTTTTTCAAACTGCCTTTTTATCTGTGTAACAAAATTTATTTGAAATCGATATCTCTTCTGGTTCTTGAGCTATGGACGACGAAACAAACGTCGCGGACGTACGGACATCTTTCTAAAAATCTTTTATTTCGACTCTAGGGACCTTGAAACGTCGAGAAATGTCAAAATCTTCAATTTGACAAATCGTACCTATTACAATAACTTCCTATATGAAGTTTAAAACTGGTTCTTAATATAATTTTTCTATAAGGACCTTTTCTAAGCGTATTTGCCAACGGAAATAATTTTTGAATAATTCAATTCTAAAATGAATCCCAACGTTTGAGAAGACAAGAGTTATCCTTTAAGGATTTCCTAATACCGCAATTACTCATGTTAATCCTAATAAAAATCATTTTATAGTTTTTCAAACTATTTATCGTTAGCAGACATAACATAATTGAAATCTTTCGGTGATAATCTTAAAAGGCTCTTAAAATTTCAATGATCTTCCTTTTTTCCATTTAGCAAAAATGTCTTCATTTTTCTTTAAACCATTTTAAATTTCTTACAAATTATCTGAAAATTATTTTCATAATTAAATTAAATGTATCTATTTTGTGATGTGGTTTATTTACAATCGTATACCACACACAATAAATTCAAAACACCCCCACCCGCCACGATCCTTTAATTCTATGTGTGTCCTTGATAATAAATTTAATTTCTATCTACGTCTCTCCAAAAAAAAAATTAAAGTAGATACAAAAACTTTAAGTCTCATTTTAGCTCAACAAATCAGTAAATAAAGACTGCCTGTCTGCACCATCATCATAGACTTTATTCTGCTGGGGTATGGGGGTGGAGGGCAAAATATTCATGAGATAAAATTGCTTTTTCTTGAATAAAATTTAACACAACATCACCAATATACGATACGAGTACAATACGATACGATTCACAGGATCCAGATTCAGTCAAAAGAGAGAAGAAAGTCCTTCTTTATCGTTTCAAATTACATATAAATATAAAACGAGTGTACTGTACAATATAATTATTCACTTTAAATGTTTAATTTGTTTAATAGAAAATCTTTAAGAGATCTCGGGCCAAAAACCAAAACCCAACGAAATGAAATGAAACGAAACGAAGGGAATTAAATTGATAGAGGGTTGATATAAAATCTAAGCAAAAAGTATCTGGGTGTGGAGAGATACACTAGAACGAGTAATATACAAGTGCGTAATTAACTTTGCAACCAAAAGGAAGTCATAAAACCATTGGATTTTAATTAGATAACGTAATTGATTCAGTTACGTATGAACCTATACATACTCAAGAGGGAAGTGATTTTTCCTAGAGGTTTTACATATGAATATAAAACTTTGAATGAAGCTGAATAATATTTGTATAATATTTTATTTCAATGGCGGTAGTGGTTAACACCTTATTTTATATTAAATTTAATTGGAATAAGTATAATTAGAAGTTTTATGGTTTACGAGTGCGTAGGCTTTAAAAGTTCTTCCATCCTAAACGAGGAATCTTCCAAGCACATACAAATAAGGAATAAGAAAGCTTTCGAATTCAATAGAATTACTTAAATTTAACTTTATTTTTGAATCTTAAAGATTGAATTTCATTTAAAGAGATTATCTTCTATTCTGGATTTACTATCAAATTTCATTTAATATCCCTAAGGATATTTCAAAAATCTTCTTCATCAACCACGAAGAAAAAGAATGTGTAGTATTTTTTGTTCTATATTCGTTGTTTTCCAAAGGGGAGCAATAAAAGAAAATAAAGAAAAAAATTGTGTTGGATTCGTAAATTTCTCCCGATACCAGGCCGGAATAAGAAAAGAAGAAATTGTGTGTTTTGTGGACCTTGTTATGGGATATAGAGTTCCTCTCGACGACAGCAACAAAAAAGGGAAAAACTCATTGATTAAACACAACATAATGTGATGTGACGCCTGTTTGTCTGCCCCATGGAGCTCAATTGCTGATATTGATAGGAGATGGGAAGTTTATTCAACTTGACATGTTAGAATCGCTAGGGTTGTCAGGCATCCCATATAAACTGATTCGCTTCAAAACGTTTTTCCCTTATGAAGTGTAGTTTAACGACAACCTCAAATTGATATTTAAGGATTAATTTTTTGTTGCAATACAGGAACAATAAAAAAAATAAAACAATTAACCAATTCATAATGTCATTTACGTCCGTCACATTAGGCAATGTCAGTGTTTTTTTCTGACACTTGGTCAGCTGTCACTTTAGCAGCTGTCATCTTTTGATGTTTGACAAGGGACTTCATTTGAAGTCAACTACATTCTTTGAACGCACATTGTGACCAAAGCGACTTAATTAACTGTCACATATGGCAAACTTGGAATTTTATTTCACTAACTTCTTCATCTTTCAGTTCATCTTTAAAAAATACCAAACACATAATTTTCTACGAAACACTGCTCGGACAAGCTACAATTTCATCCCAACCTGTGTTTTGTATTTAAAAGAAAAAGAGGCTGGGGTGCGACCCACACTAACAATTTCCCATCCCGTCCGTCTATTTGTCTTGCTTAAAAGTTGGTAAGGTTGGGTTAAAAAATTGTTAGTTGACTTATTCTTAAAAATTTTAAACTTACCAACAATATTTTTCATATAAAGAAATAGTTTGAAAATCTAGTTTTGTTAAATAGATTTTTAGTCGAAAACAAATTTTTACCAATTTAAGTACCGTTTTTTAAATTTTTAGAAATAGGATGAATAAAATTAATTTGGGAGATATCGAGAACCGAACATCAATTACTATCAAATTTGCGTACTATTTTTTTGTAGATTTTATTTTTTATGAAAAAACGGACTTTTGGATTTTTAATAAAAACTACTGAACATCGAAAACAATATTTTCTGTGACAAACAACAATATTTTTAATTTTTAAAAAACTATTTGGGTCGTAAGTAAATTTGTACCAAGTTTTAGTATTGTTTTTTTTGTAAGGTTTTTATTTTGTGTACAAAAACTGTCAATTAGATTTTCCTCAAAATTTTACAGAATGTTGAAATTAATATTTCTTATACATAAGTTAAAATGAGTTGGAAGCCATAATCATAATTTTTGAAAAGATATTTGAGTCGAAATTCAATTTTTGCTAACTCTGAGAAATGCTTTTTTTAGGTTTTTATTTAATTTCAATTTTTCTCAAAATTTTACCATATATCAAAAACGTTATTTTTCGTTGCACAAAATTATTTTGAACATAAAATCATTTTGTATTCGTAAAATTTTCCAGGTTTCAGTTTTTTTTATTTATAAAAAAGGTTAATTGGATTTTTTTTTTTTCAAAAAATACTTGTTTAGTATCACGTTACAATATATTATGTAAAATTCAATTCAAGTCTCTAGCGTTTTTGGTTCATGAGATATTTAGGGTTAACCAACATTATTACCTTTTTTTACTTGCGACATATAGGAACTTTATGGCAAGTTTTGCATTCGTGCAAAAATTCGAACTCGAGATTTTAATCAAACATGATATTACAATGGTAGAGAAGACGAAAAAAGTGGGTCCCGCAATTCCGCCCGGTCTGTTTTGTCTGTCTGTCCACGCTCCTACAGCCTAAACCTTTAGGTCGATTGAGTTCAAACTTGGAAGTTAAGGTTTTAAGCAGATTTGCGTTAGGCGTTTTTTTCATTTTTTTGTAAGATCAAAACTAACAATTTTTTAAGTCAAAAAACGAAAATTCCAATTTTCTCAAGAACAAACCGATAGATTTTTTTTTTTATTTTCTCTAAAATTTTATTTTTAACCTGGCTTCTTTTAATAAAAAAAAAAACATATTTTTGTATTGCTCATTATTATTTTGTTTTTTAATTGTCTCAGCAACTTACGAACTATTTTCAATAATTTTGTTTTGAACAAGCTCTTATATTGCCTTAACAATATTTTATTATCAAAAGTGCAATTTTTTATTGTTTGGATTTTTAAAAAAATAGTTTTTTTTTAATTCTATATCTCAAAAACTGGTCACAAGTTTTTTAGAAATTAAAATAGCGTATATTTACAATCCCTAAACAACTGCATACCAAAAATATTTTTAGAACAAAATTAAAATTAATTTTAAAAAAATCCGCTCTAACGATTTTCAAAAAAAAAATTGAAAAATCCATGTTTTTTTTATTTATAAAATGGCATTTGAATTTTTGAAGATAAACTTATATTTCACTTCATAACTAAAAAAATCTAAATTCGAAAACTTGTTTTTTTTACCTTTAACGAACAAATTAAACTAAACGTAATAAATCCTTGTTTGCATCATCAATAAAATTGTCCTTATCTATCTATCTGCATAAAGATGAGCACGCCAATGAAGTATTCCTTATTGGTTTTAGACACCTACCTAACTACACAACCAATAGGCGATCGCTTTACAATTTAAACATACTTGTTCTGCCTCTTTCTTATCTTTAGAAAATTTATTTTCCATCCTGGTTCTTCTAATATGAAATTAAAATTAAGCTATCCAAAGGAAAAAGATTTGAACGAACTAAACGAATGCACAAACAATTGTTTTCGTTAAGTATTCTTACAAATATTTTTTATTTCCGGGATGAGTTGTCCTAGGATGAGTTGTGTCTTGGGATGAATGACGTGGTTTTTTTAACAAGTCAAATGGCTTTCATATCTTTGAAGACAAACTTATTTAACAGGTATATTTTTAAATCCGATATAGTTACTTTAAACAGACTCTTTGCATTCAGGAGCAAGTTAGTGAGACCTAGTCGTGCATTTATTTAAACTGTTATGTTAAAAAAAACCACCCCCATAATTTTCTTCGGAGCCCTTTCTGCATATTTCTGCCTAATATATATTTGAAGTCGATATCTCTTCTAGTTCTTGAGCTATGGACGACGAAAAAAACGTCGCGAGCGTACGTACACACGCATGCACAGGCATCTTTCTTCAAATCTTTTATTTCGAGGCTAGGGACGTCGAACGTCGAAAAATGTCAAAATGTTCAATTTTACAAATCAGACCCATTATAATATTTCCTATGGGAAGTTAAAAATACTATTAATTCCTTTTCCAAATTGACAAGGAACATTAAACATAAAAGAGAAATGTGCAGAACATAAATAAACCAGAGGGTAATAAAGTTCATCTTTCAGTTGAATGAAAATTATGATTAGCTGTCATTTTGACAAATGTGGAATTGGCTTGGTAGCTAGGGAGATTTTTGCTGACTAACTTTCCAGTTAACTTTCCAATAAAGTTGCTTTTATTAAAAGAAAAATTTTCTGGTCGTGTTATTCCTCGATGAGGTGATCACAATTGTCAACAGAGCCCTTTAAATTTTTCCATTGCCTTACAATTGGTTTAATGTTTTTAAGAAAGAATTCGCGAAGTTATCAAAAACGTATTCACAGCTGCAAATTTTCAAATTGCTCATTCTTTGAAATTAGATATTCACTTCGAAAAAATTCCGACAAAGCTGAATTTTTATGTTGGGTTTTAATGTATAAGTCATTAACACTCCCAAAAGAATCCTCTATTTTTAGGCTTGAGTAACAAAATAAAGGGGGATGAAGGGGTTCAAGTACATGTGTTTGCAAATTTAAAAAAAAATAGTTTTTATTAAAGTTAGATTCAAATTTTTCGGCTCTTTTCGTTAAGATTTCGTCAGCGGTTTTTTTTATAATAAGCGCACACTCAAAGGGATATAATACCCTTATTATGTAGACACAGTGTGAGCACTAGGAAAGGGAGAGAGGGTTTGAAAGGAGATGTCGGTGCACATTGGTTTTGAATTCCTGAATATTGCAATAGCTGGGAAAGACAGAGTGTGGCAAGGCGTTCCATATTCGCATAGTACGACTAAAAACGAATCTCTGTACTTGACAGTACGACTGAAGTTGGGCTCGAGGGTGTATTGATGAGCATTTCTAGAAGCGCGAGTATTACGGTTGAACTGTTTAAGGGGAGGAATGCAGCAGGCTATTTCTGTAGAGCATAAATTATTAAAATAACGGTAAAAGAGAGTGAGACAAGAAACATTTCGACGATGTTCAAGTGACGTAAATGAGCTTATGATGGTAATATCACCCATCAATCAAAATACTCTACGTTCAATACTATCCAAGAGGCTTAAGTAAGTTGCAGGAGTACCAGCCCAGATATGTGAGTTATACTCAAGCTTTGGACGTATATAAGTCTTGTAAATAACAGCCAGATCAGTGGGGGAGAAAGACTTCTAGCATCGCCTTAGAAAACCCAAACATCTTGCGGCATTTTTGGCGACATCGCGTATGTGATCGTTTCACAAAAGGTGCTTGGTGATACACATACCAAGAATATCCAGATGTTCAGTTTCCTCGATTCAAGTGCCATTTATGGATAATGGCAGGGGGGGTATATTTCGCTTTAACGATACAAGACAGCATTGCGTTTTCTAAGCATTAAATTCCACGCGGTTTCTTATTCCCCATTGTACAATGCTGTTTAGGTCGGAATTTAATGAGCTTATCATATTTTGTCGTTGCGGTTCCACATCCGAAGAAGAGGGGTGTGAATATGAAAAGCTAAGAGTACTATCGTCAGCAAAACAATGTATTGGATTAGATGTTGCAGACAGGAGATCATTAATAAAAATGAGAAAGAGTGTTGGAGATAGAACAGAGCCCTGGGGCACACCAGCATTTATTTTGTGGTTTTCAGATTTGAATCTATCCAATACAACTTGTATTGAACGATTCGAAAGCTAATTACTAAAAAATGAAGGAGGGATTCATGAAAACCGAAAGCACGCATTTTCGATAAAAGAGCCTGATGCCCTATCAAATGCTTTAAAAAAAGATTCGTACATTTGGTGAAACTTTGTCCGATAAAACATATTTAAGGAGTTTTTCAGTGCAGTTCAAAAAATGTCATGAGCCTTTTCAAAAACGAATTCAAAGGTTTTTGAGTAGTTTAAAAAAAAGTATACCTACTTGGTCACCATTTTATCCGCCCCCCCCCCCCCCTTTCAAACGTTTTGTTCTGCTCCAAAACTATCTTAGAAAATCTTATGAAATGTGCTGCGATCCTAACCTGTATTAATATCAGGTTAAAATGAAATTTCTTATTAGAAATCCTTTCAACATTTATATCTTAGAAACGAATAATGTAAAAAAGGAGTCACTACATGTATATTGGTTTGGAATTCTTAAACATTTTAATAACAGTTCTTGACAGAGCGTTGTTATCAAGGAATTTGACGTTCGCTTAGTACGGCTAAAGAACAAATCTCTGTGGTTTTTAACCGAATAATCAACAATGGTTTAAACAGCTGACGCAAGTTTCGTGTTTTTTTTTCACATGAATCAAAGTATTGAATTTTATTATCAAAATGCGTGCTCTGTTAAAAAAATTAACAGCTCGCTTCAGCGACGAAGCTCATTTTTGGCTCAATGGGTAAGTAAATAAGCAGAATTGTCGATTTTGGAGTGAATATCAGCCAGAAGCATTGCAAGAGCTACCAATGCATCCAGAAAAGTCACAATTTGGTGCGGTTTATGGACGGGTTGCGTCATTGGGCTTATTGAGGCGAGTTCGGTAAACATTTTATTTCGGGACCGATTAATTGGCCACCGAGATAATGCTATTTTGACGCATTGGAAGACAACATTGAAGCATTTATAAGTGAGATTCCGGCTGTTGGAAAGAGTATGCCAAAATTGGTCTAAGCGGATGGACCATTTAAGGCGCAGTCAAGGCCAACATTTGCATGAAACAATCTTCAATATTATATTATATGGACCGTATAGTCCAATTAATAAAGTTTTTCACCCCAAAACAAATCCTGAAAGAGTTAATGAGTACTATGTACATACGCCCGGTTTCTGTTGAAAAGATGCTGACAATAGGGCGTGGAATCCCTGATAGTGTACTTAGCAAATGGGTTCTAGGGCTGACTGCTACTCATGAAATTTTCTCATCACTCGAAGAATTCACTAGCGTTCTTTTTTCTACTAGTGAGCAACATAAAGATTTTGGGGAGGCACGTAAAGTTAGAGATAATACAGACATTACAAAGCTGTCAAATTGGTTCCAAAGCCATCTTCAATTTTCAGTTACATCATAAATTAAATCATGTCAATAGCGAATGGCATCGTTGGAGATGATAAAGTAACTTGCTACAATGCTTATTCTCTAGGCATGCAGGCAATGAGCCATATACTGGACCAACGAGTTTCAGAAGTCAGAAGGAACATACAAATTGAATACTATAGTTTTTTTTACGAAATTCAATAAACTTTCTTTTCTTGTAAAAAAAACACATGTTTTAGGAAATTTAATAAGCTTAGAAAAGATTATTTTTGATACGACAAAAAGTTTTCAAGATGAACCCGAAAAACCGGAAAAACTGTATGTTTCTCTTTACTGTCGATAGAGTTATTTTATAAACTATAACATATACGAACAAAATCATGAAAGCATTTTTTTATAAAATTTAATGAGCTATAATTTTGTGGAACAACATTTTTTGACACGACAAATATTTTTCGAGATAAACGTGGAAAACTGAAACAATCTCCATGTTTCTCTTAAATGCCGCTAGAGCTCACGTCGGGGTCTTAGGGACTTTTTTTTGGGTCATCACCAGATATCCATTAGTAAGTGAACCAAGTTCCAAACTGTTATATTTTTTTTGAGATGAAGGCACTTTTTTTCGTTCATTGACTGGACTACAACTATTGATTCAAATAAAGATTGTATGTTTTTTTTTTTATTTCATGTGTTTTTTTTTGAAAAACTTGTCTGTAGCTTTTAAAAAATCACCCTTTTTAACTGCTTATTTTTAGAAAACAAAATAGAATTTATCTTTGCAGCCCTCTTATGCACAATTTCATCTCAAATGCTCAAATAGGTTGAATAAGAACCTTGATTTTTATTTGAAATCATAATAAAAGTTCCAATTGGCAACCCTATGAATCTTTTATTCTTTTATTATTCCACAAACGACAAAAGTGAAGGAAGACATTTTCAAGAATGTATATTTTTATGTACAATGTAAGAATATCTATGACTAATTTCGTATTGATCAAAAAAGATTTATTTCGAAATGTAAAAGTGAATAATTTGGCTTTATTTTTCTTATATCCTTTTTTCTGAATGGATATTTGGTTGATTTGTATCTTAAGGAAGTTGATAAAAGCATTTTAATGATGTAAAACCTCTTATTAGGAAAATGTTTTCTTACAAGTCCAGTGAAAGTTAATTGACTGGAAATATCTAGAGAAAACTGCATTTATCATTCTCAAAACTCCTCCCAGAATTTCATTTCAAAGAAGCTTCGAGATGTTCAGGATATCCTTAATCTTCAAAAAATACTTATCAGTTAGTTTTGTGAGCAAATAATCACTTTTGTTACGTTTAATAAGAGTTGGACCACATAAAACCAGTCTTTAGTCCCTATTTTGAATTTTAGCTACACCAAATCATGTAAAGTCTATCTCTTTTCTAGGATTTAAAGGTTAAACATATTCTAAGTGATATCCATCGAAATGAGCTTGATATCCCCCGAAGACCGACGTAGGCATTCCATGTTCGTGTGAAAGAATAAAATTCCATCTACCATCCATCGCTTGCTCAGTATATTGCACATTTTTGTATCCATGTTCCTAAAGCCCATCAGGATCTATGTCGACTTTATATGTAGGGTATAGGTGTTATCAAGTCTAAGAAAAAAATAAATAAAAAGAACTTACCCCGAACGAACCAGAACCAGAATATTTTTATTCGAATTCCTAAGTTTTTTTTTATTCTTATTTATGTTGAGAAGTCCTAGGAGTAGGATTTCAAAAGGTAAAACCTACGTTCTTAAGCCATACCATAGGAAGAATATGAAAAATATGCAGCTCACAAGAGCTATAGTATCAAAGTGATGCACTTTAGCACGTACCAACTGCAAAATGTGCTCCCTTCAAGTACACTATAAGCTTTGAAAACTCATTTGAATATATGTATGCTGTTTTTATACTTTCAGTCTTGCAGTAGGTATATATTTGGCGCCCGGGCCGGGACTTGATATTGTATACACTTTTCTTGATCTAGAGAAGTTGAATGATGCCTTTTTTTCGCTTTGAAATGATGGTATGATTTATGAAGAGCGAAAAAAGGAAATAATATTTGAAGAGGCTGCAGTTGCTTTGCTGGTATCTTAATTCCACTTTGCTGCGAAATGTATGTAAATAATTAAAGATAGGAACTACTAGAAGTTATATTTCGAATAAAGAATTTCTAAAAGTGTACCTAACCTATCTGCATACCTATGTATCTAAAGTCTAATCCTAACCCTATAACTTAACATACTTTTTTTTGAGTGAATTTAATGGGTGTGAAGATTTTGACGTATACCGTATATATTCCTAAAGGTGTTTCGTTACTTCTTTGTTTTTAACTTGCCACTCACGTAGACAGTTTTTTTTTATTTTCTTAGCGTATTTTCACTTGGGATTTTTTTCAGCAATTTAAATATTTGGTATTATTAAAAGTGCAATATGACTTACCTGGGAAAGAGGTATGATGTTTTGAGATATCTAGACGTGGTGCATACAACGTACTCCTCGGTTTCATCTTTCATCAACTTAAAAGGTTTCTGGAAAAAAAATGTTGAAGTACTTTATGTGATCCCAAAAGGGCCAAGGTTTTCTAAATCTTAATTTTGTTCACCTGGAAACGACTGAAAAAAGTATTAGAGCAATTTCAGAACTTCCCAAAGGATAGTGTCCGAGGTAGATGCATTGTTTTTCGGAGGTTTCCTATTTTTGAAATGTTTATTTGTTTAGTTTAATTTCACGATTTAGGTGATTACGTTATAGAAATGATTTTATTCGGCTTTATTAAGATTATAAGGCGTAAGTGTGCCGAATTATCTCACCCTTTTGCACTTGAATTATTGCTGTCTTACCTGCGTACACAATTTCTTTCAAATAACCTCATAGAAAGAAGTGCAACTGTGTCAAATCACATGATCTTGGAGAACAATTTACATCGCCAGCTATGTGGCAAATGACACCGTCCTGTTGAAACCATATATCGTCCACATCCATTTCTTCCGATTCGGGCCATAAAAAGTTCGTTATCATCTCACAATACTAATACCATTCACAGTAACAGCCTGACGGGTCTCATTTCGGAAAAATACGGCCCGATGATGCCACCAGCCCATAAACTGCAGCAAAAAGTTATTTTTTGTTGGTGCATTGGTTTTTTGACAATCACTCTTGAATTATGATTCGCCCAAATGCGGCAGTTCTGCTTATTGACGCATCCACTGAGGTTAAAATGAGCTTTATTCCTCATCACTGGAGATGATTTTCTCCGAAAATTGATCATCTACTGGTACTATTTTTTGACACCATTCTAACTATTGACGACGCGAAGCTTAAAATAGCCAAGAGGCTTTAGTTCTTGAGTCAATTGCCCCTTGTAAGCGCGTTAATGCAAGTCTTTATGCATAAAGTTCATCAACGTTCGTAATAAGCCTGAATAATTTGAAGGCGTGGCTCGATTGTGTACCTTTTCATGATTTAAATTGAGTTAGTGTGGAATTGATAATTTTCAAATGAACTGCAGAAAAAAACTCGACGTTTAGGTGTGGTTCACATTCAACATTGGTCTTTAAACATCCTTTATCTTCAACCGTATCGCCTGCCCAAAAGACCGCAGTGATACGTCGAGGACTTAGAGTCTTTCTTATGATTTTCTGGACACCTAATGCAATAACACTGCTTCTGACTGCCTCACTCCGTTGTGAAAATGTGCCTCGTCGCTGAAGATCATTTTTCGATCGTGATTTTGATTTGTTCCAGGGCTCAATGACTGAAGATAAGACGCTGTTGGTTATCGATTGGCTTGAGATTTTGTATTGACTGAACTTTAATAATCCTAAAACCTAAGTTTGTATGCAAAATACGGTTTAATGGCGATTTTGTAATTTCTGATTCCAAAGATCGACTCTCGTAGAATCAACTAACTTGAGTCTTCGTCAACACTCCGAGATAAAGCAATATTCTTAGTTCTTCTTGACCGACACGACGCTACAAGCTTCTGTTTCTTTACTTCACTTACTAGTCCCAATAACTCAAATTCGTCCACTAATTTAAATATTGCCTATTGTCAGAATGAACAAAAGGTGCTAAAGTTCTACGAAATTTGACTCCAAAGAATTTACCTCATTGTTTATAAAACCTATAGTTTTTATTTTGGCGGCACCTAGTGGCAACGGCAGATGTACAAAAAACTGCTCCATGATAATAGTGGAGATTCTATATACAAAGATGGCGTAGTTTCAGCTTCAATGTGACAGATGCTCGCAAAGCATTGTTTGTAAGCCACAAGTTTTCGTAAACAATAACCTTGAGGCTTCACAAGAGTAAAATCCAATCCAGCTTCTCTTCCGCAATCCATTGTTTTTTTTTCAGTGTCTTGCCATAAGCAACTTCAAATGTCACATTTGACATTTGAAACGGTTGTTTACTTTTTTGTTGATTTACCTTTAGTGTCGATAGTTATTGGTTTTGGGTGAATCCACCTTTACATGTCGAAGTAAGGGAACTTCTTGATTTGGAGGCTCACCTACTCAAGGACTTACCATGGGAGGACTATGCAGACTATAAGAATTTTAGTAGGATGTCGGTTGACAGCTTTGAAGCTTTTCTGTGCATAGCAAAGATAACTTTGAGTTAATGAATTAGGGCACTCGACGACAACTTAAACGAATTGTTAATTAAATTTAAATTTTAAAAAGACTGTGGAAAAACGGCGCTCACCACTACCTACAACACAAACGTCAAATTTGATGACAGGAATTTGATCCGCTCGAAAAATCCAAATTGCGATGACCAGACCATGGACTGGATGTGGGATTGTTGGTCTCTACTGGATAATCTTATGACAGGCCAATAGTCATGTCATCAGAAATGTTCTATGGAGACCCCAAGTAAGTTCTATATAAAACATGTCAAAATCTAGTAGCAATTCAAAGATAGACTAAACAAACAAACTTTTCGAAACATTCAACGCTCAATAAGCAAAACACCTGATGAATGCTGTCAAAATAATTATTGGGGGACTTTTCATTATCGCAGCACGAATTTCCTTCTGATTTTTTTTTACCAGTTGAGTAGGGGTCTCAATAGAACATGTTTTAAATATAACGGCGAGCAAATACCTTTAAGTCATAAAAAACAAATATTTTTCGCACTTAACCCTACTTTTTTTATATTTCATTTTTTTGAGCCTAAAACAAGTTTTTTTTTTAAATTGATAGTATTGCGTACTTTTTGGTCCCGTATGCATAGATGGAGGATGTCGCATTAGAGAAAGACCGCGACTCAGGGCACACGCATGTGGGTGAAGTCTTCAACCAACTTGGCGTTGCGAAACTGGAGACAGCTAACTAGAGACCGAGCCTGCTGGTGACGCATGTTGGTTGAGGCCCAGGTCCGCCCCGGACTATAGCCCCACCATAGGTAAGTAAGTAGTACGGTGTACTAACAGCTGCAACGCCCCTGCTTGGGGTCAGTATATGATTTGGGGTGGTTGCGAGTTTTGGTATATGCATAGTACTTTTTGAATTTGAGCATTAAAATCAAAGAAATCCCCAACAAAAAAATCAAGTATGGCAATACTGACCAACAAACAGGGGAGAAATGTCAAAATCAACTGTTTTTGCGTGTTTTATATGTGAAAAAGTGAACTTTGAAAATTAATTTAAGATAGAAATAAATGTTTCCTCGTTCGAAAATTGCTATAATTACTATTTGTTTCCACATATCTATCAAATAAAAAACACGCGTGTTAAAATTCGTTTTGAGGTAATGAAAAGTTGAGCCTAAATATTTGACTTTGATGTTTTGAGTTTTTGTCCAAAACTACACAAATTTTAAATTGTTGGCATAAAACACTAAGTCAGATTTTCATAATTATTCACATTTTCCTTAATAAGTTCTTGAGTAAGTGGATATGCATACAAGTCCTTTTTTTTGCAAAAACTTCCTGACGAAATGTTTTAACAATTGTGGATGCCCCTGAAACTATCCGGTCTTAAGCGACTGTTCCCATTGTACAGATTTTTAGTTTGTATTTCAAAATCCTTTTGTTCAATGCAAATAAGGTATTTCAAAAGTTCTGCGGCTCATTCTAAAATCTAAAATGTTGTTTAAAATACTCATAATTGTTTGAAAACTTTTCACGTTCCTATAGAAAGTGCTTATACGAATTGAATTGTTATAACAAGCATAATTGCAAAAATCGAAATGTCAAACGAAAACGATTAAGTGTTAAGTTTGAACGATTTTCGGATTTTCAAAAACTTTTTTTTTGGGTTTGGTGTGAAATGCCTATCATAAGGTCCGTTCGCTTACTTTCTGCACTAAAATTCGTAAAAACAGACATTTTAAAGAGTGGGTAAAAATTCTCTCACAAAAAAAAACAATACTACAAAAAAGTAAGTGAACGGGAAAACAACAAATGTATCCCACAATTTAAGTGTCAAAAAAAATATAAATTATGAAACATCATCGTTTTATTTTTTATTTAGAATTTATTTATTGTTTTTTGTAAATGGATAAATTGAGGCATCATGAACTTCAAGCAACATCATGCTTGTCCATTGTTTTTTAACTTCCCATAGGAAGTTATTGTAATGGGTCCGATTTGTCAAATTGAAAATTTTGACATTTCTCGACGTTTCAAGGTCAATAGAGTCGAAATAAAAGATTTTTAGAAAGATGTCTGTGCGTGCGTGTGTACGTACGTTCGTACGTCCGTACGTTCGCGACGTTTTTTTCGTTGTCCATAGCTCAAGAACCAGAAAAGATATTGACTCCAAATAAATGTTGTTATACAGATAATAAGGCAGAAAGATGCAGAAAGGGCTATATTTTGGTTAACCCTAAATATCTTACGAACCAAAAACGCTAGAGACTTGAATTAAATTGTATATAATAAATTGTAACGTGATCTCAAAGAAATATATTTTTTGAAAAAAATCTATCTAACGGTTTTTTTTATAAATTAAAAAAGCTGAAAAAAAAATTTGTCACCTCCAAAATTTAACGACTAAAATATAATTTCATCTCCAAAACAATTTTGACCAACGAAAAACAATGTTTTTGAAATCTGATTAAATTTTGAGAAAAATCGAATTGACAATTTTTTTACAAAAAATAAAAACCTAAAAAAAAATAATAAAAGTTGGTAAAAATTCATTTTCGACTCAAATATCTTTTCAAAACTTTGACATATTGGCTTAAATTCACTTTTATCTTTCAAAAACTATTGTTTTCAACGTGCAGTAAGATTTTGAAAAAAATCGAATTGATAGTTTTTTTTACAAAAAATTAGAAACCGAAAAAAAATTAATAAAAGTTGGTAAAAATTGATTTTCGACTCAAATATCTTTTTAAAAATTTTAGATATTTGGTTCAAACTTATTTATTTTACAGAAAATATTGTTTTCAATATTCAATGATTTTTATATAAAAATCCAACAGTCCGTTTTTTCATAAAAAATAAAATCTACAAAAAATAGTACGCAAATTTGGTAAAATTGATACTAGTACATATAGACAAACTTTTAAGCAAGACAAATCGACAGACGGGATGGGAAGTTATCAGTGTGGGTCGCATCCCAGCCTCTTTTTTTATATGAAAAAAAAACTTGATTAAATTGAAATTTGAAAAGAATTTTTAATTTTGTAAGTGACAGCAAAAGCGAGCAATTTATTTAATTTATTTGAAGTTCTATAAACTTTGACACATTTGACAAAGAAATTTTTTGGGCTAAAATTCGTAGGTTTTACGAAAAACTACGAAATTTTTGAGTGCGCGAACAGGATTCAGTTAAATTTCATTTCTCGACGTTTCAAGGTCCCTAGGGTCGAAAT
Organism: Eupeodes corollae; assembly: GCF_945859685.1. Taxonomy (NCBI): domain Eukaryota; kingdom Metazoa; phylum Arthropoda; class Insecta; order Diptera; family Syrphidae; genus Eupeodes; species Eupeodes corollae. The sequence continues at coordinate 21,324,387 of NC_079149.1, read as the reverse complement.
AAAAGATTTTTAGAAAGATGTCTGTGCGTGCTTGTGTACGTACGTTCGCACACCCTTAGCTCAAGAACCAAAAAAGATATCGATTTAAAATAAATTTTGCTGTACGGATAATAAGGCAGAAAGGGCTCTCAAGAAAATTGCGTGGGTGGTTTTTTACCATAGCAGTTTGAAAAATGTGAAAATTTTGGTCAACCCTGAATATCTTACTAACCCAAAACGCTAGAGACTTAAATTAAATTTTATATAATATATTGTAACGTGATATCAAAAAAGTATATTTTTTGAAAAAAATCCATTGAACGTTTTTTTTTTAAATCAAAAAAACTAAACAAAAATGTGTCACCTCCAAAATTGTACGACTTAAATATGATTTCATCACCAAAACAATTTTGTGCAAAGAAGAATAATGTTTTTGACACCTGATAAAATTCTGAGAAAAATCGAATCAACAGTTTTTTTATAGAAAATACAAATCTAAAAAAGCATTACTAAAAGTTGGTAAAAATTGAATATCGATTCAAATACCTTTTCAAAAACTTGAAATTTAGGCTTCAAACTTATATTTTATCTTATAAGAAATATTATTTTCAACATTCTGAAACTTTTTTAAAAAATCGAATTTACAGTTTTTGTACAAAAAATTACAAAACCTAAAAAAAATTAACAAAAGTTGGTAAAAATTGATTTTCGACTCGAATAACTTTTCAAAAATTTGAAACTAAAACTAATTTTATCTTATAAAAAATATAGTTTTCAATATTCCATAAAATTTTGATAAAATCTAATTGAAGATGTGAGAATGTGGTTGGTTTTTCACGCACACTTTCTCACATGAAGTCCTCAGTAGCTTGTAGGCAAACCGAAATGTCAGTCTGAGATTCCCATCTTTTTAAATGGAGTATTTTTTTTTGAAAACTGTTTACGTTCCCAGAAAGTACTTGTACGAATTGAATTAAATTGTTATAATAAGCACAATATTTAACAGCCAATATTGCAAAAATCGAAATGTCAAACGAAAATGAGTAAAGGCCCAACTATAGAGCTGTCAAAGTAACGTTAAAATGAGTACCCGTATGTATACGTTACTTTTGGTATAAATATTCGGTACAAATGTATCGTTACTAGTTACTTTCGTTACTTTCATTGAAATTGGTATTTTCGTTAAAAATGTATTAGGTACATATTTCAGATGCACAATAGCACAAGCCAAATGATACATTTTTGTTTAAAATTTTACATAAACACAAAGATAGTTTGTGTATGTGTTAAATTGAATGCAGCTGATATCAGAATATTAGTTTTCTCAGCACAGTGAGCGGAAAATATGAAGTAAATATTGAGAGAAACTTAAATAAAAGATATTAAATGTGTTGCATTGAAAAATATATATTTAAATTTTAGTCATTTTATCTTTTTGATATTTTTTCTTTTAAAGACCCAAATTATACTTCCATTGCATTGGCTATTGTATTTGCATTACATTCGTTACCTGATATATTTTCACGTTTCGATAGGGATACGTCTAGAAGGCATTGGAGAAGGTTGCACATTTGGGATTGAAATAGATTCATACGCCGATAGATGTTTAGATAGTAAATGTTTTTTTAAATTTGTAACTGAACCACCTTTAACAGAATAACATGAATGGCAAAAATCACGACTGTCTTGAATTGGACTAAAAAAGTTCCAAAGTTTACTTTTTTTCGCTCCATTTGAATGCACTTACTTATTTAAATTTGAGATTTTCCACTTAAAAAACAACGACGCCAAAGTACCTAAATTCAGTTCGAGATTTCCCACTAACTTAAAAAGTAACGACGTTCAAAGTAACTAAATGCAAAACATACAAATAACAATAACACATATCAGAGAAAGGGAGATAGAAAACCAAACTGTCAAAATAAATTTTGCCTACAATAAGAAGCTAGTGCAGCGAAATGTTGTTTTTTCTCATTTCAATTTGAACTCCGCATTGTCTATCTCTCATCCTACAACCTACAACAAATACGAAAAATGAAAAGAGACGTTACCCATTACAATAAAAACGCACACTTAACTTATACTACTCAACTACTTAGCTATATGTACATGTTAACTCAACTCACATATGACACACACAGTTCACACCAAAACGAAACACAGCACACTATCACAGGATACATTATGACAGTGTAATATACCACTTTTTCTATGCTGGTATGTAATGCGTCATTTAGTATGAAATAACTACCTAAACAAAAGTAACTAGATCATAAAAGTAACGACATTTATTTCAGAGTACCGAAACGTTACTCGGTACAAACTAAAATACCCGTTACTAAGTAACGAATACATACGGTATGCTGCAGCTTTACCCAACTATAATAGGTATAAGCTAGCATATGCGCGCATAAGTAAACGTGCGAATACAAAGAATCTCAATACGAGTGAACATAATGGAGTCTAGCTCTGTTTCGTTCAATTTTTCTCAGTTTCGTTAACTTAAGCACACTTAAGCAAGAGCGATCCCAGTCGCTCGCCGCATAAGTAAAATCTGACATTTAGATACGTGAGCAAAATTGCATTATGGCTATGCAGTAATTTCGCTAACTTAAGTGAATTATCGTTGGGTTTTTGACATAAGCTTATGTTTGCTTATGCCTATTATAGTTGGGCCTTAAGTGTTGAGTTTGAACTATTTTCGGATTTTCAAAAACTTTCTGGTGCGTTTGGTTTAGTGTAAAATGGCTACCATTCTATTCCATTTTTATTAATATCGTCGTCTTAGCTCTAAAACGTAAAATAATGACAGCTTCAAAAGTGACAGTTACTCAAAAAGTCTGCTATTCAAGATGAAAACCAATTCCACTTTTAAAAATATATCTAATAATAATCTTCAAATCGCTTGTCTTTAAAAACGACGTTCCAATTCGAAATCAGCACATAAAAGTTATATCAACGAAGCTTTTGTTTTTTAATTATGAAAGATTCATAACTAAATGAGAATTTAAGAAAACTGAATGAGCTATTTAAACAGAATCAAGAAGACAAGGAATTGCACTTTTCAAAAGTTATGTTAAAATGTATTATTAAGAAATCAAAACTATCGATTAAGTACTGGGGGATTTTTGTGTACAATCTAAGATAAGAAACTACCATTTTCATCGTTGAGTGTAGTATAGCAGTATAGTATTCAAACTTGTGCTACGGGATACCTTGAGATCATGAATTTTCACTAAAATAGCATCAAGTTCAGTAGCAATTCTAAAGAGTATCTCAAATCATTATAATTTTTTAAACTACTTCTAAGTTAACTTTCTTTATGTCGTGAGAAATATCTTTTTGTTTCGAGCAGAACATTTAAACTCATTTCGCCTAAAGACCATAAATTCTACCCTTTCTAATACCACATAACCCCATAAAATGTGCTCCTTTCTATTTTTTCAACGCCTCTTGCTCTCTTATTATCGTATTCTATGTTCTAACTCACACTTCACACAACTCTACACCATTTGTATGAAATTATTACCGAAGGCGAGGTCCTTTACACGGTTCTATACTCAATTTATATTACGAGTCAGTGTTTTTATTGTTTCAAAAATAACACATAACCATTAACATTTATAACAATTTTGGGGAAAACGCTTTATGTCTTTTATTTTTTGTTTCCCCATGAGAAAAGGTCTATAGTCGTTTATGGTTCCAACGAACGCAACGGTTCCTCTTCATGGACCTATCTTAGAGCTATGTTTCTTCTTTTTAGCCTTCGTCAGCTTTTTGGTTTGTCTATCGATTTAAAGGAACTGACCATCATGACAAATAACGATATTAGATATAGTTCTGGTCTATCTTCGACTCTGTCAACAAAAAGTACCTAAACCTAATGTTTAACTGCCAAAAGGCGATACCATTTCGACTTTTTTGTTTTGTTGGCTATACGCAAAAAGACGACAACTATTCAAACCCGTGATGTATTCATTATTATTATTATTGTTTGAACAAATCACATTTGGACTTAATTAAATGCTTCGAAGAAAATGTTTGTTATTCTAACTTTATTCTTTTTTCTTTAATGTAATGATGGTGTCTTTAATCTCTGATATTAGGTGTATTTCATTTCCACTATAATAAAACACACAGCCCCTCCATTATACATAACTACATATATAGAAGTTATGTTCAACAAACTAACGCAACGTCTGGCTCTGGGTTATACTTACTATGAATATTCATGGTCGTATTTAAAGACCAAAACCAACTATATGGGTCTAGAATACGACTTATAGTATAGTCGTACGTGCTGGTATTCTATAGGACGACATCAGGATTCAGGAAAGATCCCAAAGTACCTATTTTGAGTAAAGTGCATTCAGTATTAAGCCACTGAAACATTAATACACATTTTATTCACAAGAAATGACTCTGTGTTAGAGGTATGTTTACGTATACCTTTAGTTTACTCCTTAATGACATAGTACCTTACACACATCAGAATGTAAATAAATGTCGTCACTCAAAACCTGCTTACAGGGTGTTTGGGAACCTCACTTGGACCACTCAAATTTTGTACTTTTTATTTTTGGTTTTGAGTTACTGAGACCCTTCAAATGAACCATATGTCAAAAATTGTTAACTTTTTCCATCTTACGAGTCCTACTTGTATTTATCCATCTGCCCGTAGGTCTTTCTTTTTTGTGCCAACATTAAGACATTTTCACAATAACTTGACTTATGTTATTTAAATCGATCAGAAATCAGATCTCAAAGATCAACAACAACCCTCCCTCTATTCCAATGGTGTTTCCATGGGTAAATTAAACCAGTTTATTTTTTGTCTAAATCTGTCAAAACATACATTTTCCTGTTTTTGCATTCCATGGGGCAAAGTAAATTGATTTATTTAAAAAGAAATGGATTTTTACCTTCTCTCACCAATACTTATACAGTTTTTAAAAAATGTTTAGCTAGTTATTTGACAGTTCTACAGCACTCGGTAACACGTACACGAAGTTACACTAATTCAATGACAAACGAAAAAACTATCCCAATTGTGTTCCATTCGTCTCGAAAAAAATCAATTTTTGAAAGAAATCTGATTTCACCCAAGGAAAACCCCATAAATTATATTGTATAACCTTATTTCCATTGCTTTAATATTGTTTTAAGGCAGCGCAACAAGGTCCTGACCGAAAGTAATCCATTACAAGCATAGTAGTCCTAGACTGACATTTCGGTTTGCCTATAAGCTGGCGGAGGACTATGAGTGAGAAAGTGTTAGTAGAATCAAGCAAAAACCAAACATACTCTCAGATTTAAATTTGGTCAAACAATCAAATGTGTGTGTGGGTGTGTTCAAGAAACAAACCTAACCAAAAGTATTTCAACTAAAATAAAAATATTTCTATCATTTTCGTAAGTTAAAGTGTAATAAAGTTTAATAAAGTTTTACAAAATCATATCAAGTGTTTGGAGAAAAATAAAAAGCTTTACAGCTGCTTCATTAACTTCAAAGCTGCTTTTGATACGGTCAATCGACAAGCATTGATTTACAAACTATCTTTTCTTGGACTTTCGAAAAAACGTGTACTTTTTTATTCTAACTTATTCTAAGTTCAACGAAAGCCTCAGTATGGGATGTCAACAACTTATCCGAAAGGTTTGAGACAGCGTCGGGAGTTCCCCAAGGATGTATTCTAAGCCCCATTTTGTTTGCACTTTATATTGATGCGATTTGTGAAATTCTACTCAAATCAAATGGGGTGGCGCAACAGTCCGTTGTGAGCCAGGGCCTAGTGACTTACAACTTTCAACCATTCCTATGTGCGAGTATTGTTGTCAGGAATGGAAGTTACCTACAATTTAAGGCCGAATCCGAACGGCTAGTTTGAGAAAGCACTTTTTCATGACAAGAATTACTCTTGAAGGATTTGTCAATTCTTCGCAAGAGGCAGTACCTGCGAAAATTAATTTTTTTAAATTAAGCTGGCACAGGCAGGGATTGAACCCAAGACCCCTTGCATGACAGTCCAACGCACTTTTTTTTTTTTTTTTTTCAAATTCATTTTTATTTATTCAATCTTAAACCTATCTTAAAGCTAGACAAAAATTCATAAAACTAGCCTAATTATCCATAACTTACAACTAACTTAATGGTCCCATACAGACACTCTAAGCTAAACTATAACACTTAAAACTTATGCCTTTCGGCCCTAAGATCTATTTTACTTCATTTTAATTTTATTTATTTTGTATTTATTAGAAAATTATGAGAAAAAACTAATATCAAGGTCCTTTTTTATTTTTACTTAAAAAACTACTTAAAATTAGGTCCTTAAATAAAACTTAAAGCTAACTTAAACTACCTATTCTACCTATAAACTACTTAAAACTAGAACAACCACAGCAGCAAATCTAACGTGTTTTGTTTTTATATTTTACTGTCTTTTTTTGTATGGTTTTTTTTTTCTTTGATTTTTTTTTTTTTTTCTTTGATTTTTTTTGTTTTTAATTTTTTTTTCTTTGTTTTTTTTCTTTCTTTTTATTTTTTAATTTTTTTGTATTTTTTTTTTTTTTGTGCCACCATGCCTATTCTACTTAAAACTAAACCCTAAAACTATAAAACAAGTATGTAAGCCGGCCAAGGCTTAAACCCCATCCCGACCTACCCATTATCAAGTGCCGATTGAAGACACCAAAACTGGTTCTTCTGCTTCACCCTATCAGTTCGGTCCCGTTCGGACACAGCCCTACTGAACCGAAGGAGCTCCGCTCCGCCTTGTGCCATGACGTCCCGACTGTACGGGAGTCGCCTATCCACGGTTCTTCGTCTGACGTGGTAGATTAACGGAACTGCCAATCTATCCTGTATCAGACCGCATCTATCTAAAAAGAGGAATGCCTCTGGGGGAATGAAGCCGCTCAAGCGTGCACTCTCAAAATACTCGTCGTTCGGATAGAACGCCCCGAAAATTAAATTGTTGGTCGAAGATATAGCTCTTGCAATGTGACCTCGAACGAGTTTTATCACGAAATTGTCAATTCTGTTGATTCGAGCCCCGTTGTACAGGACCTCGTTGGAATAATAATGCACATAAGAAGATTCGGCTGTTCGATATAAGCCGGTACAGCGTCGTAAACACTGCCGCTCGAACACCCGAAACTTCTCCATCTGGGAAGGGGCAACGTTGAACCACACAGGACAACCATAAACGATCATTGGCCGTATGAGGGCCATGTAGCAAATTACCTTCACTCTGGGGTCAAGCCGACTGCTAAAAAACAGTCGTTTCGTCAGAGCGAAGGCTCCTCTGGCCCTGGTCAGAGCAGCATTTATATGTCTGTCGAAATATAAATACTGATCTAACCAGATACCGAGGTACTTCACTACACTTTTGCTCGCCAGTGGCTGCCCGTGAAGATCAACGATGACCATCTTGCGCCAATTCTTACACGTATCCCTCGTGGCCCTAGCCAACGGAGTCCGGAACAGAATTGTCTCTGACTTCTGGACATTTATTTTCAGTTTCCAGTCGTCGCAATATCGCTGAATCTTGTCGAAATCACGCTGCAAGAGAATTCTAATAACCTCAACCTTTCGGGCCGTTCTGTACGCAATTAGATCGTCGGCGTACGCAATTGCCTTTGTAAGACTACCTATCAGATCGCTGGTGTAAATGCTGAAGAGAATCGGCGAATTCACCGCTCCCTGTTGAAGACCATTTTTAATTGAGAATGTTGTGGTAGAAGTTACATTGCCACTTTTGACAACAAACTTTCTACCGTTAAGCATATCATAAAGTATATACAACAATGGCTTGCTTATGCCAAGCCTGTTCAGTTTTAGGTAAAGGCCCTCTAACCATACGGTGTCAAAGGCCTTTTCCAAATCAACCAGAACAGCACCTGTGCATTGTTGTTTTGATTTATTCCATTGGATATCAGAAACGAGTTTAGACGCAGCATGAATTGTGTCATGACCCGCCTTGAACCCGAACTGTTTATCCGGAATTATTTTGTTGTCCGCAGCCCACTTAGTCAGAGCCCTATTAATGATCTTTTCGAAAACTTTGCTGATACTCGGAAGAAGACTTATCGACCGAAGATTTGACGGGTTGGAGTTGTCCTTTCCCTTTTTCGGGAGAGGATGAACCACAGCGGTCTTCCAATGCACTGGATAATATGCATTATTCAGTGCATTGTTGAAGAGTGTGGTGTAAATGTCAATTGCTTCCATCGGTAAATGTCTTAGTACAACGTTGGATATACCATCGACACCTGCTGACTTTTTGTTTTTGATTGAATTGAAGATGAGCTGAAGCTCAACCTTCGTCACTAACAAGGGACTTGGTCCCGTTTGCTCGGCGATTATGGCATTTGCCAAGGAATCGTCATTGAACCGCATGAAACCGCGGTTCTCAGATCGCCAATGTGTGATATCATTACGGAGGTAAAAGTGATTAAGTAGGGCTCTGTTTTCCAGGTCGTGGTTGGGGCGAATGCTAACATTTACCTTGTACACTTGTTGGAAAGCAGCTCCCACCGCCTCCACTTTTTCCTTCGGATCTTCAATTATGTAAAAGTCATCGTCAAAGATGGCTTCTTCTGGATCTATTTGCGCTGTCCTGAGTACTTCTCTGTTCTCTTCAGTTCTTTGGAGTTTAAGACACGGAAGGTCATTATCGTTTTTTTTTCTGAATATCTTGTTGATTTTGGGGAACATACTAGGGTCACTCGAATTAACTGACCGGATCTTGCGGTCCCAGTACTTGTTAATTGATACCCTGTAGTTCTCCTTAATCAACAGATTGACATTTTTTATTGACGACTTCAGTGTCCTAACCTCCAAGTCGTGTGGGTCTGTAAGTCGTCTATACAAGTTTTTGAGTCTTGTCAGTAAGCCACTTTTGTGCTTTCGCAGTGCGTCAATTGTCGCGTTTCTGTAAGCGTCCATTTGGTCCCGTTCTCTGTACTTTGGGATTGTCCGTTCCATCGTTCGTTTTATTGTTTCGTCCATCTGTTGTAAATGTTGGTCAATTTCTGTATTTGTCAGGTTTCTGTTGTTTGGTGGGGCTATGTCACTCGAACAAAGTTCTCTTGCTAAGGCGTTGGTGAAACGAGGCCAACGCATCTTCTTGTAATTGTAAGAGTGCGTTGCAACGTATTCCTCCAACTCCACGCGTTCGTTCGGAATCTGCATTACAGCAGCCAGTCCGCAGTGATCACTGTCGTACTCGACTGTCTGTAGGCAGTTTCGAGGGTGATTACCCACTTTGTCTGTTACTGTCATTCTAGTGTCGTACAGCAAAAGATCCAAAAAGGAGCCGCTTCTTGGATACGATGGCTTTTCGGTAGCCAGCAGGTCGACGCCATATTCAACGCTGTAAAGATTCATCAAATTAAAAAGATGATTACCTCTGGGATTACTATGTTGATTTCCCCAATCTTCATGTTTTGCGTTCAAATCACCGGCCAAGATGAAATAGTTTTCTTCCAAGCTCAGTTTCAGTTCCCTAAAAAGAATCTCGAGTTCTGAAGCAAAGTAAGTAACCTGCGGAGCTCCAGCCGCATAAGCCGCAATCATATACATCCGCTTCCCTTGAGTGAGAGAGATGCATACAACACAAACTTCTAGCGTCTTGAGCTTTCGCAATTCATTGTTATATACGACTTTATAATTAATGCCTTTTCGTATAAAGAGAGCGACACCGCCACCTTGAGTGGAGTCGGGCCGGTCTCTTCTTACGATATTGTAATTTTTATGAGTCAATTTGTGTTTGTGGTTTAGCTTAGTTTCGCTAGCCATAAACACATCGGGACTGTAGTCTGTCAACAATTGGAACATATTGGCTCTTCGTTCAATCCTAATCAGTGAATTTACATTCACAGCTAGGACTTTTAGGCGCGTCTCCGGCAGCGCGCCCATTATGGTCTAAATTGCGCCAGGCCAGGCAACAAAGAGTAGAGATGATCTACCCTTTTGCCTTGCTCCTTTATCTGACTTTGCAGTCCTGTTAGTTGACCTTGAATGCTCAACAACAAGGCTACAATGTCCGGCTGCACCTCTGGTGCCTTAGGCACAGAGGCCTTTGGGGCAACCGTTGGTGGAGCCTGTCTCGTGTTCCCATTCCCTGACACCATTTGGGCGTAGGAAAATTTGGGATCTACGAATTTTTGTGTTGGAGCCTGTCGACTTTTTTCGGCTTTTTGACTGGCCTGTTTCTGTTTCATTTGTTGGACCTTAGGGCAACCCCTATAGCTAGCCGGGTGCCCTTGGTTTCCACAAAGGACACACTTGAGCAGGGTCAAATCCTCAACCCGCTCATTCCCCAGCTTGCATTCACCTTCTTTGTGGGTTTCTCCGCACCTCACACAACGCAATTGCATATTGCAATTGGCATTGGCATGGCCAAACCTCTGGCACTTCGTACATTGTAGAATGTCGTCGTGCCTTTTTAATGTCTCCCAGCGTACAGCTTGATTGTCGAGAGATACGATTCTCTCGACACTATTCAAACTGCTTTGGGGCGATAATGTTACGAGGAACATTGGCAGCCTATAACCCCCTCGTCTTGACTTCACCGTAGTGAAAGGCTTGACCCCGATAAAATCGAGATCGTCACTGGCTTTTTGGCGGAGCTCAGCTAAGAGCTCCTCCGGTTCCGTGCAGGAACTTATGCCCTTCAGAAGGACCGTCTTGAATTTTTCGCTCTTAGGCGTGTAGCTGAAGAACTCAGCTGTAGCCTCTTTTAGTAACTCTTTCACTAGTTTGTATTCGGCCAGTGAGAAGCACTGGACCGAATAGCTCTTTTCTTTTTCATTCAAAATTTTGATAAGAAATTTACCCTTAGTGGCCGACTTACATACCTGTTTTATGTCCTGTATGTCAACCCGGTAGGTCCTAATAGGTGGCACCTTCTCCTTCTTGGGCTGTGGTTGTTTCTGGTGTTGCTGCTGTTTCTGCTGCTGCTGTTTCTGCTGCTGCTGTTGTTGCTGCTGCTGTTTCTGCTGCTGCTGTTTCTGCTGCTGCTGTTGTTGCTGCTGCTGTTTCTGCTGCTGTTGTTGCTGCTGCTGTTGTTGCTGCTGCTGTTGTTGCTGCTGCATTGCTTTGCTTGATGTCGATGGGCCCTCAACATCCGGGCCTATCACTGCTGATGGCGGTTTTTTCTTTTGCTCCGCTCCTGTGTTTTTATTAGCGGGCTTGGGTTGTGATTGTTTTTGCTGCTGTGGTTTTTGTTGCTGTTGTTTCTGCTGCAGTTGTTTTTGCAGCTGTTGTTTTTGTTGCCGTTGAGCTGCCTCTTGTTGTCGGCGTGCCTCTTGTTTTAGCTTCAGCTGAGTGAGGAGGGGCTCCATTTCCTCCTTGAGCTTTCTGAGGTTTTCCTCAAATTGGCTGATGGTTGCTTGTTTGGCTTGCAGGGCCTTTACAAGTCTTGTCTCATCTTGGAGGTCCGCCTCTACCTCCAAAGCCTTCGTTGTCGGCGGGACTGTCTCTGGCTCCGATATGTTTAAATCCATATTCGGTGACCTGAATAGCCCCTCCCCACCTTCAGATACATATTCTGTCTTCTCAGACTCGGCGTAGTCTGAGAATTCACTTTCAGTTGTGATTCCTTCTTTAACCTTCTCCATTTTTTTTCTCATATCACGCCGCTTAGCGGAGTTGGTTCTTTCAACTTTATTGGGACTGTGTTTTTTTAGCTTCCTCTTCTTATTAGATGTTGCTTCCATCCACTGGTCAGATACCTGACCAGATGTTGTTGCTGTTATTATTGGTACCGCTGCTGGCACCACCGTAACATCACCTGATGTGTTGGCAGAGGTATCTTTCGATACCCCTGCTTTTCTCTCCCTCTCCATCAGCTTTTCTTCCCAATCAATAAAGTCGACAATTTCTCGATTGTGGAAAAAAGCAAGAATATTTTTCGTGCACTCCGCACGGGATTCGAACCCACGACCTCTGGATCCGTCTTCGGACGCCACCTCAACTAGGCTACCGATTAATTAGTAAAAGTTGTGGCTTACTGCCTTCTTAAATGAAAAACCTTACAAATGCACTTTTAATTTGAAATTATCTACTATCCACTTTTAAACACTTGTTAACTCTTTGAAAGTCAAATAACGACTGACAGTCCAACGCACTAACCATCATGCCACGGGTACTACTGAAATTCTACTGGGAGGTGTAATATTTGGCGAATCTTTGATTAAAGTTTTACTGTATGCAGATGATCTGGTACTTTTGGCGGATAACCCATTTTCTTTACAACTGCAAATCAATAGACTAAAAGAATATTGCGAAACTTGGGGCTTACGGAACAATACTAGAAAAACCAAAGTTAATATATTTGAATCTAGGCGGCATGCACAACGTGCTGAATAATCATGGAACATCAACAACGAGCGTATTGAAATTATGAGTAAGTTTAAATATCTGGGTGCATTGCTGACCTATAACCTAAACTGGAGAAATCATGCAAAAGAGAAAACCAGGGAGGCCAAACTGGCCCTAAGCCTGATGTGGCCCAACTTTTTTAGCAACCAACTTATCGACCTCTCATCAAAGTACAGAGTCTTCATACATACATGTCGAATCGGGAATAGCACCGATATATGTATATTCAAAATATGAAACAGCACTCCGACTATTTAGCTAAGGCTATGAATAGAGAAAATGGCCTTCATAAGACTGCTCCGTACAAATGCATCTCCCTTCAGAGAATGGAACGCGCTTGCTGCAGGAGTTGATATAGTATTCTCCTTAAGGGAAAATAATGTAGAGGAATGGCAAAATAAGTTCGCGGTTTTGATGGCTAAAATTGATGAAAAACTTTATTTAGAACACCTGCAAAGTGCATCCTCATCGTGAAGCAGAAACATATAAACGGTGATTTTTTAAGAGCTTGAGAACTTTAAAAAAAAAAAAACGCATACAATTTGCAAAATCTCATCGATTCTTTATTTGAAACGTTAGATTGGTCCATGACATTTACTTTTTAAAGATAATTTCATTTAAATGTTGACCGCGGCTGCGTCTTAGGTGGTCCATTCGGAAAGTCCAATTTTGGGTAACTTGGTAATAGCCCGAATTTCTTCGGAAATGTTGTCTTCCAAAGCTTGAATAGTTGCTGGCTTATTTGTGTAGACTTTAGACTTGACGTAGCCCCACAAAAAATAGTCTAAGGGCGTCAAAACGCATGATCTTGGTGGCCAACTTACCGGTCCATTCCTTGAGATGAATTGTTCTCCGAAGTTTTCCCTCAAAATGGCCATAGAATCGCGAGCTGTGTGGCATGTAGCGCCATCTTGTTGAAACCACATGTCAACCAAGTTCAGTTCTTCCATTTTTGGCAACAAAAAGCTTGTAAGCATTGAACGATAGCGATCGCCATTCACCGTAACGTTGCGTCCAACAGCATCTTTGAAAAAATACGGTCCAATGATTCCACCAGCGTACAAACCACACCAAAGAGTGCATTTTTCGGGATGCATGGGCAGTTCTTGAACGGCTTCTGGTTGCTCTTCACTCCAAATGCGGCAATTTTGCTTATTTACGTAGCCATTCAACCAGAAATGACCCTCATCGCTGAACAAAATTTGTCGATAAAAAAGCGGATTTTCTGCCAACTTTTCTAGGGCCCATTCACTAAAAAATCGACGTTGTGGCAGATCGTTCGGCTTCAGTTCTTGCACGAGCTGTATTTTAAACGGTTTTACACCAAGATCTTTGCGTAAAATCTTCCATGTGGTCGAATAACACAAACCCAATTGCTGCGAACGGCGACGAATCGACATTTCACGGTCTTCAGCAACACTCTCAGAAACAGACGCAATATTCTCTTCTGTACGCACTGTACGCATTCGTGTGGTTGGTTTAATGTCCAATAAAGTAAACTGAGTGCGAAACTTGGTCACAATCGCATTAATTGTTTGCTCACTTGGTCGATTATGTAGACCATAAATCGGACGTAAAGCGCGAAACACATTTCGAACTGAACACTGATTTTGGTAATAAAATTCAATGATTTGCAAGCGTTGCTCGTTAGTAAGTCTATTCATGATGAAATGTCAAAGCATACTGAGCATCTTTTTCTTTGACACCATGTCCGAAATCCCGCGTGATCTGTCAAATACTAATGCATGAAAATCCTAACCTCAAAAAAATCACCCTTTACAAGATTAAACCATCAATTTTCATTAACTTCAAACTCCGGTACTCCGGAAACTATCGGCACCATTTTTAAAGCTAGAGTCGAGATCCTCAATCTCAACTTTGTCCCCCTTAGATCGGACCTCTCACAAATTTGCACTCTCTGCAATCGAAGAGATGTGGAGGATATAAATAATTTCATAGCAGTTTATCCAATATTACAAGAAATACGACGGCTATACTTCCAAGTGAGTTTTTTGTCTATGGACCAACTTATTTACATTCTTGACGAGCTGAATATTTTTTATGTTTCAAATCATGTCAAAATTGTGTACATATCTTTAAAGATTGTTAAATCATTCAAAATTGTATTATTAATCTTCTTTTTTATAAATATTCAATAAATTATTCATCATCATTGTTATACACTGCGGGTCATAAGGTTAGAAGCAGGATTTTTTGAGATGTAAAATCGATATTTCTCCCGTTACATAATGGATTAAATAAATAACTATGGTTAATGAAAGACTAGATATTTTGTTAGCAACACAACATACATTTTGGGTATAGAAGAGATTATGCTAACTGAATTTCTAACACAAATTGTTAATTAAGTCAAGAATATGCGAAAATAAATCGGGTCATTAGATTAGAAGCACATAAAATGAATGAAAATAAAATGCAGTTATTCATATTTTGTTTAAGTTTTTTCGGTTTTATTAAATATTTAATACTGTGTGCTGGCACCAGCTTTTAAAATAACTTCAAAAATTCTATCTTTTAGGGATTTATAAAGAGATTCCAAGTAGTCCAGTGAAATCTCACTCCAGGCCAATTTGATACCATGAATAAGCGCTTCCTTGTCATCGTATTGCTTCCCTCCCTCATACATTTTACGTGTAAGCCAGTCCCACACATTGTCCATTATGTTAAGGTCCGTGAAATGTGGTGGCCAAGGCAGCAAGTAGATGTTTTGGTTTGCAATAAAGGATTTTACCTCTCGAGCTGTGTGTATCGGAGCGTTGTCCTGCTGAAAAATCCATGAAATTAGTCCAAAAAGCTCGGTAATTTTGGGGAATACTGATTCCAGCAAGGCTTTGTAGGTTTTTCCAGTCCAGTTTTACTATCTTGGACTACCAAGTCTATAGTGCCATGAAACTAAACTGAGCCCCAGACCATAACGCGTCCTTCTCTGCTATGGTGACGGTTTAAAAACTGCTCCTCTTTCCTCATGTTATGGAAATAATAATTATAACCATCTGGCCCATCTAGGCCTTCCGCCAATCATTTGTAGTCATTGAATTCTGCACATCCCAGCTCATGTGATCTTTCACAAAACACAAGAGTTACTTCTTCCTTGCGTCATTTAGTGGTGGTATTTTTTTAAGCTTCAGGCGCTTTATGTGTTTAGCATTGCGGATCGTGCGTTTGACAGTCCATAAGCTGGCCTTAACATTAGCTTTATCCCTAATTTTAGCTTTAGATGAATTTGATGCTATTCGCGTTTCGCGAAGTGTTAAGTCAGAGGAAGTGTTTCCTTTATAATTTTTTAGATACGACAATGGATTTTTTAAATAGTTGCTGACACAATGATCATTTCGATTAATTTTTCGGGCTATAGCACGGCATGAAGACCTTCAGAGTAATAAACATCTATTCTTGCCATTTCCTCCAGTGTCAAATATTCTTTCTTGCCCATTTTTATTACAACTCAATTAACAACAATTAATATATAAAATGCACCATTTATACCGAAAATAAAATGAATTCACTTCGCAAGACAACTTTATATGTTCACTGCTTCTAATCTTATGACCCGATTTATTTTCGTATATTTTCTACTCAATTGACAATTTGTCATAAAAGATCCGTTATCTAATTCTCTAATATTCCCAAATTTTACATTTTGATGTTAACAAAGTAGTCTTTCATTTACTATAGTTATTTTTTTTTCTAATCCACCATGTAACGGGAGAAATATCGATTTTACTTCTCAAAAATGCCTGCTTCTAACCTTATGACCCGCAGTGTATTTCAAAATTGTTAAGAAAAATTACTAAAAATACAGTTTTTATTTTCTTATACTAAAAACAAAACAAAAAAAACTTTCATAATGTTAAACTATTTTTAACTGAAATGTCTATCAGGCAGACAGCAACAACGCCATGTCCTTATATTCTTATCTTTAAATTAATGTAATTTTATTATCGAAATAAAGAATTTAATCTAATCTATCAAGTGTTTTTTAAAGGAATTGTAACAAAATAGTATTCGTGTCGTTTTATAAAAATTTTAATTCTTGAAGTCTTGCATCAGCTTGTAGTAGATTACTTACGAACTTCTGTTCTACAACAATAAAAATTCATGCTGATAACAAAATCCGTTCAATGAGTTGCAGAAGGATTTAGAGTGATTTTTTGTCATTTAGACTATAGTGAAAATGTCAAATTTGAAACTTGATTTCCACCTCAAACTATATCTCCAAGGGCTTCTTTAAGTCTTATTTTTTTTAATACGTACTTCTTTAAGTATGTAATAAAAAACATAGAATGTGTTTTTCTAAAACTTACTCAGCAAAATTACTCAACTTGGAATAACGAAGGGTTTGGTCTTATCGCATAGACTAAGTTCAAAATGTTATGAATAAAACAAAATTCCTACTGAGTGACGTTTACTAAGTTAAACCACCGAAGAAGGTGGTTTAACGAAAAAATAAGATCCAAATGTGTCATATTTATTCTGAAATGCTAGAATTTTCAAGCTTTTAAACCAATTCCAATTATTGAACAATCAGCTATCAACCAACAAAAAAAGAAAAATATACAAAACCAAGTATGAGCCACACATATAAACAAGAGAATTCTTAGGTGTGTTTACAGATTATCACAATCTGCTGTCAAAAACCCATACTAAAAAAAAGTCTGCGAAACTTGGTGGAAATTTCAAGTTATTGTAGTAGATTTTCTTAAGGGATTTCGTGTAAACGTCACTTTACTATTCCGCGAACATTTTAACCCACAGCTTAACTTTTATGCCCTGGTTTAGTAAACTCGCGGAACAAAGGTGGAATAAGTGTTTTTCATTAATTTGGCTGATTGATTTTTGTTGTTAAATATAAAACAAATTTAACTTAAGTTGATCTTAATAACGTGTTAAAAAATGTTGCCCTCACCTTTATGTTTGGATTGTTGAACACACTCATGATGCAATTTCCCGAAGTGAATTCTTTAATTTGAAAAATTCCGTGTTGATTGTTGTTAAAAATTGAACTTATTTCAAATGATGATTTTTTGCAGGTTGGTTTTTAACAAAATTCTAAGTTCCCTGGCTAACAACAAAATTATAGCCTCATAAAAGATATTTTTATTGAAAATATGAAAATAACGAGAACTAGTTACTGAAAAGAAATTGATCTGTCAATGTCAGGTATTTTGCCCTCGTAGGGTTTGAATCATGACACTTTATGAATTATGAAGCTGACTGTCGGGATATTAGAATGGAAATCATCAATTTGCGACGAAAAGTCAATATGCCAAGTCTATGGGTTTTGCATCCCTTGCAAGTTCTAGCCAACTCTTAACAGAATCTCAACAAACCGTGGTATATTCCGAGGTTGAGAAGAACACCCTGTTCAATGATGACATCTCCCTTAAACTACCTTCATATCTATGAACACACATATGATATATGTAAAGTGAATATACGGATATAAGGCTTTCATGCAAAATAAATACGTTACCTAGAACATCATCAACAAACTACTATTTCTCTCTTCCAAAACGGAGGAGCAAAGTAGATAACAACGCACGATGATGATGCTACAAACTATAGGAAAACTACGCTACGGTGTGGTAATGTGACTATGACGATATGTTGCGTTTAGCTATATTTGGGACTTTATAGGGCCAATGTTTGAGCAAGTTATAAATATATTCAATTTGAAAACAATTTTCAGAAGAGGATTAGGTTTAAAAATAAATAGAATGTATAGTTTCTATATCCCTCCTTGCAGGAGTATCTAACCTATCTACTACCTATAACATGATGAAGAGAGTAACAAGGGATGTAGCTGTGACTTGTCCTGTAGTATCTCTGTTGTGAAAATGAAAAGTCATGCCTCATGTGGGAAAACTACTTTATGAATTTCATATTAGTAGAGTCGTTGGAGTTGTTTCAAGAACCATGATAATAATAATCCTTTAAGAGGTGATGATGTTCTATTTATATTTACCCGAAGTTAATGTTTGAATATAAAAAACATTTTATGTATGTATGATATGTTCACCCAAACAATAGCAAATTATAATAGGAGAGTAATTTGTGACCAAGCTTTATGGACTTTTGGGAAGGATCATTCAAATTGACACATAACTAAACAAGCCATTGTTCAAATCACATAAAAATGCTAGTTTTTACCAATATCGAAGCCTTTCGATTTACAATTTTAAAATAAAGCTTAAAAACATATAACCTCACACTCTTATTTATTTAATTTGGAGATTTTAACTATGGATTCAGCTTACAGATAATATTGGATGATAAGCACAAATGAGACGTTACCAGTAAAAGCAACTGGTCGCAAGCTTCATTTTCTCAAAATGTCTCACTTGTACCAAAAGAAGAAACAAAAAGGTCGAAATTCTTAAGAACAAAAACCAGGTATCACTTTTGCTGAAAAAAAGTAAGTGCCATAATGTTGAAGTCGAAAAATTAAGTTTCGATAAATATGATTTCCACCCTGATCCGTATGGATTACCTGCATCATTACTAAACAAAATGGGCTTACTCTCTATGTAAAACTCTTTCAGCATTGTTTTGTCCTTAAATTTCCAAGTGGTCTTCCCAAACCTTTCAAAAGTTTTTTTTTCCATTTCCTGCAATTACAAAGTTCATCGAAAGCTTTGCCTTTGTCTTTCTTTTTATTCAATGTACATCTATTTTTTGTGGAAACACCTCTCCCCCTTCCCTCGTTTTCTGCTCCCAACATCTTTCCACTGGGGCTGGAACCCAATCTCTAGTTGAGGTATTAGGCACCCGATGTTCACCACGGGGAGGTGAGAGTTGGAGTTGACAGACAGAGGTTTCCACAGCGGAAGAATTTCCGAGATGGAATCAACGGTGGCGTCTAGAGTTCCAGTAAGGTTGAACTACTTAGTGAACACCTTATAGGGCTTCTTCGACTTATTAGGAGCGCAGGCCTATAAGGAGTGGTTTTATCCAGTTCCCCGTCCTTGGATTTATACTAAGGATCTGGCCCTCCAGGTTGGGGATTATGCCGTCGGGGTGACTTCCTGGCCACGTAAGAACATCATTGTTGCGAAGCACCACGAGCCTCGGATACGGACGGATTTACTGTTGAAAACCTACGCAAACGAACTAAGGACAACGAACTTCGGATATGCAAGTGGAATGTTAGGTCCCTTAAAAGACCACGTGCGGCCGTGGAATTAGCGGATGCCCTAGACTGCCATCACTGCCATCCAGAAAATACGATGGGATAGGCCGTGCAAAAAGACTGCTCCCGAGAAAACCAACAGCGCTTATTTGGATGCTGCTTCGTCATTGGAACCAGAATTAGGCAAGAAGTCTTGAGGTATAGGTACATCAACGATCGCCTCATGACCATCCGTATCAGGGCTAAACAAGGCAACATTAGCCTGATATGCGCGCGCCCCCACAGAAGAGAAAGACGACAACACCAAATGTATATTCCTCGAGCTCTTAGACAAAACATATGAGCAGTGTCCTAGCTACGATCTTAAAACTGTCCTGGGCGATTTTAATGCCAACCTAGGAAGAGAAGACATCTTTGGTTTAATAATCGGGAAAAACAGCCTGCACTACAACACTTCTGACAATGGATTCAGGCTCATAGATTTTACTGCGGGGCGAAACGTAAACGTTTTCCACTTCGGGTTTCCAGATCCAAGGCAAAACAGAGAGATGCTGGGAGAAGGTACAGCGTCGAACGGCTACAATCACAAGAGATCGCCAAATCCTTTTCCGACTGAGTTACAAGTAACCTCTCTCGAAGTTCCCTGCCGCCAACACAATGTATCGAAAACCAGTGGCAACATTGCCAAGATGCAATCAGTGAATCAAGAAACCACCAACAAGGAACCTCTGGCTTGATAAGGACTGTCGGCAGACAAATGCAGCCAAACAACAGGCATGAGCTCTTTGAGCAGAAGAGGCAAGAGAACCACCGACTTCTTAGAAGGAAAAAGAGAGGGCATGAGAAGCGTTCGGTCGAGGAAAGTCCACAGTTGATCAAATATTCACATTACGGTAGATCCTGGAAAAAAGCCCAAGAACACCAAATCGACACCCACCATCTTTTCATCGATTTCAAGGCAGCATCTACAGGGACGAGCTGTATAGAACCATGTCTAGTTTTGGCATCTCTGCCAAGCTCGTCCGTTTGTGCAGGATGACCATGGAGAATTCACGCTGCTCCATAAAGGTTGGAAACCATATAACAGAACCTGATGCGCTGTCATGCTATTTTTTTAACATCGTACTTGTTGAAAGAATAGTGCAGAGCTCACACGTCAACACCAGAGACAAAAGTCTGTCTAACTACTAGCATATGGTGATGACATTGAGATGATCGGAAGAACTCAGCGTGATGTCAATGGGGCTTTTTTGAGTATTGAGGCAGAAACGGCAAAAATGGATTTAACGGTAAATGAGGGCAAAACAAAGTACATTCTGTCGTCATGAAAGGATCTACAACACCGACGTCTTGGTCAAAACGTCACCAACGGCAGACGTAACTTTGAGGTAGTCAAGGACTTCGTCTACCTAGGCTCCGCTGTAAACGCAGAAAACAACACCAGCGCTGAGATCAAACGCAGAATAACTCTTGCTAACCGCTGTTTCTTTGGGCTACGGTCCCGTATGCATCGAAGGTGAGTGGAGGAGAAGATGGAACAACGAGCTGTACGTGCTGTACAGCGACGTAGACTTCGCCAGAAGGGTAAAAATCCAACGACTAAGATGGCTGGGTCACGAAGAGCGCATGGAAACCAATGCTCCGGCCCGGAAAGTCTTCGAATCCACACCCACAGGACAGCGCAGTAGAGGAAAACCGCGGATCAGGTGGCGCACACAAGTGGAAGGTGACCTCACCCAACTTGGAGCGCGAAACTTGAGACATCTAGCTAGGGCCCGAGCTAGATGGAGAAGTTTGTTGGGTGAGGCCCTAGTTCACACAGGACTGTAGCACCAACTAAAGTTAGTAAGTACGTGCTGTACTTATATAGAATTGTTTTCAGGTTCTCTCAATCTCTGATTACGTCTTTACTCTTTTCAAGCTCAAAACAATGAAGTTATTAATATCTTTCTCCAAAATCTTGACTCATTTCAAACTTAATGCAACAAACATTTCGTAGAACTAAAACTTTAGTGCCAATCCCTTGTATTTACCACTACGCGATCACTTCTTCCCTCTCGAACTTATAATCCGCACGATGTTAAAATTCAATTATCATAAAAATTAGGGTAGATTTCAGGTCGAAGCTTATATATGATGTCTAGACCAAATGTTTTCTTGTTTGCTTGCATTTAAGCGTAAATTATAAATAAATAAGATTTTGTCTATCTTAAATGAGCAAAGTACTGTGGAAAAGTCTATGTTCGTGGTCTTTCTATGGCCAAGAAAAAACGTAACATCATCTCTCACCATCATATGTTTTTTTCTAAATTATGGTTTTGTCGTTTTTATTTAAAATACCCAAGGTATAAGCTTTCGAAAACTCAAATATGTCTCGAAATAATACATACATAATACAAAACTAATAAAAACAATTATGATACTATTCGCCATAGTAGCCAAATCCTCTGTAAAAAAGGTAATCCTCTTTGGCTGAAAAGAGAATTTAAAGGAATTTGATATTTTATAGTTAGCTTCAAATCCAAACTCCCATTTTCAAATTTTAATATGATTGGAGCTTTTATTAGAAAACAAATTTGCAAAGGATAAAAAATCCTGAAAGTCAATTCAATATTTTTTTCTTTTTATACAAAATTTGAGTTTTAAAAGCTTTCCAGATGCCCCTAGAGCCATCTTTGGGAACTTCAATGAACAAATTCTCTCATCTAAAAACTTCAATAACTTATCTCTCTCAATAACCTTCAACAGGAGGAAAACCAAAACAACAAAAATCTGTTTCCTGCATTCCAATTTCATAAATTTCATTTCATCTCTGACAGAAGTCCTGTGGACTTAGGTAGAATTTACTGAGTGTGCCAAAATAGACATTTAGTTGTTATCTCTAGTATTTAGTTCCCCCGTAGTTTAATCGTGTTGTGTTAATTCAAAAACACCAAAGTTGCAATCTGAAAATAGTTCAAGTTAATGTTAAATAGAAATGTTGTTGTTTTCTGCGTGTATCCTTTTACCGATTCTTCATTTAGGTGGTTTCCTTTTAACTAAATGGCGCTTGTAGAAAAATCAATAATAATAAATTTATCAACCTCTGTTTCCAAAAAGGTAATTCTCAGTCGCTTACGAGCGGAATACATCGCACTCAAGCTGCAACAGAACGAGTTAATGACTTGTGGTGTTATCAATGTGATACTATGGACGATGGAGAAGCCTGCTCTGATTTACTCGCGAAGAACACATCGACCTCGTTGATTAAAAAATGCAAAGCTGATGAATTTGTGTGTATGGTAAGTACGAAAAGAAGGGCATAGCTAAAAGAATTATTTATTTACTATCTTTAATGCAATCTTTAGGTTAAACGCTTTTCTTACACCACCAGCACAGAGAACATGACAAGTAATCCCAAGATGTGGTCATTGGATCGACGTTGTTCGGTGAATTGTGAAGCCGGCTGCATAATCATTGGCGAACGAACGAAGTTGTATGCCTGCACATCGTGCTGTGAAAAGGCTCTTTGCAATATCGGACGTGGTAGTGGCTCAACAATACTCGATATCTCCTTTACACACTATTTATTCCTCGGTCTCCTTTTGAGCGGAACATATCAACTGAATTGATGAGAGATGCGTCTCTGGAAACTTCCTCCCAAAGTAAAAAGAAAAACATTGCCAAAGTAGAAAGTTATCTACATAAACAAAACTTTTACTCATTTTTTTCTTGTTTTCTATTTATTTCTATTATTAACTTGTAACAATTTTTGATGAAACAATAAATTAATTTTAGTAAAATGTGAATAACTTAGTAAAGAAACGAACTCAAAACTTTTTGCATTTTTGTTTTCTTCTGTATCAATGTTCATCCTGAATTGAAGCCATTTCCCTTCGAATTTGATTGATAACCTCGGCCAGAGCTTGAGGATGGACTCCTGCTTCGATTAATTTAATGCAAATGTCCAGGCTTTCATGATTGAGTCCGGTATTAAGGAGTTGTGAGATTCCTTGAATGTTGGAACGAATCATTTGAGATTGTTGGAGTTTGAGATAGGTACTGCCGTTGATTTTGTCCGTTGCCGCTGGATCTCCATCTTTTGTGCACATTTCTTTTTTCATTTAAAATTAATTTTCAAAGAATTTCGGTCCTTGGAAAAATTTTTGAAAATTTTGTGTTCGAGAAGTGATTTCGAGAAAATTAAATTTTACTTGTATTTTATTTTGTTTTGGTTTTTGTTGCTTATTTGCAAATATTTTGAAGTTTGGTTTTTGTGACATTTGTGTAATTATGGCGAACTGGAATATTGGAAGAGATAGTTTTTTAGTTCTGTTCAATTTATTCCACCTATCTTAAGCCCCTTTCACACGTAGAAACAAATTTTGTTTGAAGAAAAAATAGTGTTGCACAGATTTATAAAAGAAATACCAAACTCAGTAGGAGAAGTGGGAGATTTCAAATATTTCTATGATATTTATCAGTTAGATTTAGTGCGTTTTTGTTGGTATTCCATATAGAAAATTTCTAGATTTTTGTATTTAAAAATTGGTACAATTGAAAGATCTGTCAGAATAATAATAAAAAAAACACACAAACAGAAGAAAGTTTTGTGAAAATCAAAAGTTAAAATTAACTTACCAAAAAAACTAACTAAAACTAATAAACTGGACAACTTTCAAGAAGAAATGTTAAGAAAACATCTGGAAATTGAGATTCTATAAAAAAAGTTAATTTTACAATTACTTCAAGCAGGGGGCTTATTCAAAGACTACTACATTAACATGTGGTGTTGTGTTAAAGCGAGCTTGAAGCTCGCCTCAATTCTTTATATACCTGAATTGAGTTGAATCGGTCGGAGATCGGAGTCGAGTCAAAATTTGAGGAGAAAAATATTTGTGGAGGAGTTGATTTTACAGATATTTCATTATGGTCTGTTTATTTGCATGTTTGTGTACAAAAAATGCAACATGAAGTAGGAAGCATATTCTTAAAGGGTCCTGAACTATTTAGTTTTACATTGTTCAACACGAGTCAAACTATCTCACTTGTACTTCATACATTGAAACACCATTTGCATTTTAGAAAGTGCTGTCAAACTTAATCATTTCTAAATCTTCTTATGCAGTGGAAACACCAAAACGATTTATTTAATCTAAACTGAGATAATCCTTTGCAAAATAAGCCCAGTTAGTCCATTTTCACTAACAAAACTAAATAATATCAACAGTAACAGATTGATTTTTTCCCCAATGGAAAACACATGATTCCAAATGCACAACTACTCAACGAACAAAGCCATCGAGAAACAAATGCAATATCGATCGAACCAACATTTGAGAAGAAATAACATTAGATCCATTCGAGACTCGTATAAATGTCAAAAACCCATCCATAGTAAGATTCTACTCGAACTTTTATCGGTAGTATTAATACTGCGGATATTGTTTCTGTTATTCGTTCTAAATCCTACTATACTATGGATAGATTTTCCAACAAAACACGGGTATTGACAGAGCAGGAGAATGTAATAAAAATAGATCAATCAAATTGAATTAATTTATTTTTTTGTGACAGAATCTGACAACTCTTCTCAGATTTCTGACATCAAAAGTGTTAAATTTGTATGGAAAATGTTGTGTATATTTTTATGAAAACAGACATCTCTGATTTCTTAAATATATTAACTAGCCAGGTTTGTCAAATGTCAATCTGTTTCTTACGTCAAGAAAACATTGCTCAATATTGAGTGAAGTAAATAATTCTGATGTGTTCTGATCAAAAAGAGGTAGATCTGTCAAAATACCAATCTGGCGATTTTTCGATAATTAATTTTGGACAATTTTAGAAAAATCAATTTTTGTTATTCATTCAAAGATTAGTTTTCATAAAATTCGTATTTTGACAGGTTTTAATAGAGAAGGTGATTTCTTGTACCTACAAATAGATAACTCAAAAAAGTGGTAATATCTTTTTGAATATGGTTTTCCAGTAAGAGTTTTCAGTTTGTTATTTCAAAAACTAGCTATTGGTAAACGAAATTATCTAAATAGCTTCACCGACTACGGTCCAAGTACTATATCCTTTTTATTATATATCCGTACACACTTTCGGGATTTAACATGACCAGGAAACTTGTCTTAAAATATTGCAATAGTTTTCTTGGTACAATATGGTACCTAGGTAGTAAATTTCAAATTGACAGCTTCCTAAATAACATTCTATCAAAAACGAAACCTATTATTGAAAAACCTTATAATTTAAAATAGAAATTTCCTTTTGTCTAGTTTTTAGATAGAAAATTTTAACATCATTAATAATGGTGTAGTGACTTCAGAATTTGTCAATGAAAATATTAATTGAAAGAAAATTAAGTTCCACTTTGCAGAAAGAAATAAAATGTCATAAAACATTAATGGTTTTTTAAAATTACATGACATTTTCTTTATACGAAAGATGATTTTCTGTAATAACAATTTAAATATGATTTCTGGTATATGATCACCAAGGCTGTTTCATACGTGTAAATTGATCTGAAGACTTATAAACGCCTTTTAAAAACTTGGGTATAGGACGGTGTTCACATAATAGCCTTTTACACCAAACTTAAAACTGAGTTTTCTGTTAGAAGCTTTAGAAAACCCGAAAATGTACAAATTTTGATTTGACATTTCAGTTTTTGCCTGTCAAATATTGTATTGACGCAAAAATTTTAAGTTATTCGTTGGATTGAGTATCAGCATCATCTTCGTACTGGCGTGATGAAGTCACCAGAACCCGGAAACGTATCTATTGATATCTCTTAAATCTAAAATAAATATGAACTTGTACATTTTGTACTATATAATACTGCATTGTGTTTTTTTATTTATTTAAAACTTTTCCTGTGGGACAGCTGTCCTCCACAAAAAAAAAACTCAAGGTTTATTTAAATTCGAACCTCTGGAGTTTCTTTTGACAGCCACCATCAGCTGTTTTGTTAAAATTTAATTGAGTGCTGAATGTTTCGAAGGGTTTGTTTGTTTAGATCATCTTTTATTTGCTACTAGTTTTTGACATGTTCTATTTTATAAAACTTGTTGTTTACGAAAACTTGTGACGTACTAATAATTTATTTGGCTAAAACCGGTAATTTCGCGAAAACTGGATTTTGAGTTTTGGCGTGAAAAGCCTATAAAGCTCGATGAAGTAATGAAACGTCAAAATAATAGTCCTATATCGAATATTATCTTATGAGAATTAAAATTGTGTTAACAGCTGTCAATTTTGTTGATGTAATAACAGGTTTGTCAATGAAAGTGAAACATTTGCAAATTCAATTTGATTATTGACCATGGGAATATTAATATTTTCAAAATCCATGTTTTAACAGATCCGAAAAAATAAATTTTTAAAAACTCAATGCTTCAAATTTCATAAATCATAATAAGTTTTGTTTGTTTTTCAGAAGCAAATGTTTGAAGGATGCTGTTTAACTTTCAGAAAAGATATGAATGTAACCTTAAATAAAACCTTATTTATGGACTACACTTTAAAACGATTCTTCTAAGACCGATCAAAAATTAAAGTTTCATATTGAAAATAAGTACATGAAAATTAATTTGAATTATATTTTCGTCCAATAAACAAACTAAAAAACTGTAACTTTTGAAAACATTCATATTTGCATTGTTTATTACTTCCTATATATCTAGAGTTCGAGGAGAAATAAATTAAGAAGCTTTAACATTTTCAACAAAATCAATGATAAATGACCTTAAAACAAAAAACACATCTTTCTCTCTCTTTTTCTGCCTCTCTTGTTCAAAATGTTCACTTAGGTTTGATGTTTAAAGTGTCCTTCTCCAGATCTAACCAAGGAATTTTCGGCTTGACGAGAAACTCTTCCCTCGATAGTCTATCCAACATATGGATTTGCTGTCTCACATATCTAACTAGGGTCGCTAATTTGGTAAAGTCGTCACATTTCATTTCAAAGAAACGTCTCCAAATGGCTCCAGCTAAAACACGATCATCGCTCGTGATACCTTCGTCGTAGCCTATCAGAGCAGCTTGAAATTGTTCCGACATAGTTTCGATTTGTGCCCGAGTTCGAGATGGATTTTGAGCCTAGACAAAAGATAAATATAAAATTTGTTCAGAAAATAAAAACATAAAAGCTAAATCTTACCCCAAGCTTTTTAGCTCTGGTATTGACATCACTCCACATAGCTTCGACTATTGCATTCCGCAGAAAACGACCATCTTCTCCTGCTTCTGGGCCCTCAACCATGGCACGCACTAGGAGCATCCATACATGCAGCTCTGTGACCAGGAACCAGGAGTTGAAAGTGTTCGGTAGATTAAAGTACTCAAAGAATTTTAGGTAGTTGATTTTGTCAGCGACACTTTCGTATAAAATGTGACTGCAAACTCGAAGACGCTGCAGCAAAAAATTTATTATTAATCTTGAGACTTTATATGTAATGCAACAAAATACTTACAGATTTCGAGTTGTGGGCAAATCCGACTTTCTTGAGGACTTTCTTCAGGAGTCCCTCTTCATTGCTGGCCTTGGCATGGTACACATCGGTGGCATAAGTGGCAGCGGTAGAACTGAGTGGTATCAGTGGACTACATTTTTTGATGGGTTGTTGTACCGTAACTAGCCCAGACCCAGCATTAGTACGCGGTGAATATAAGTGCAATTGCGAGAATTGTGAAATCTGAAAGAGTAACATAGACGGTGGTCATTATTTAGTGTTGTTTATGTAAGCTTATGTATGCCCTGCACTTAAAATCAATGCGCATTTATTACGCACGACACGATGAAACTATTCATTGACTAGTTTTTAATTTCATTGAAACGCATTTATTTTGTACTTACAGCTGGCAAAGTGTGTTTTGTGTTGACCAACGTGCACAGTGCTCTTTGATACAACATTTTTGAATTAAACTAAAATTGATTATACTTTTCTTTTAGATAAATAAAACCTGCTTCATTTCGGTCGGACTTATGGGAGAGTGGAAAAATTTAAGGCGAATTTTGATTGGAAGACAAGCTGATTGGTGACAGATGTGACATTTGACAGCTGACACTACAGCGGTTTTTTTTAAGTGAGTGCTAAGCATGCGCCTACACTGAGGTGAAAATAGAAAAACATCATATAATTATTAAGGGCCTTACTACACACATCATTATTTTCAAACATTAAAAACTTTTTTAATAGTGAAAAGTTCAATCAAAAACTGGAAAAAACTTTGCTTTAAAGTACCTTAGTAGCCGTAGCGTAATGTTTAGTACGTGAAATTTTAGTGTAGGAGATTCGGCTAAATTCTTGGCACCTTAAACACTTTTTTTCGGCACAGGTACTGCCTCTTTCGAAAAATTCATAAATCCTACAATAGTAATTCTTTTCATACGAAATTTCTTCTTAAACTTTCCTCTTTTTTCTTTTTATTTGTTAATTTCCTTAAGAAGATGTGAATTCTGACAACAGTTTTTGGCTTGTTTTCACGTATACATAGAATTATAACCCGAGTTTATCGCAATTCAAGTGAACCACACCTAAACGTCAAGTTTTTCTACATTTGATTTGACATTTTTCAATTTCAATCTAACTCAATTGGAACCATGGAAATATACATAATACGAGTTGCAAAAGCGTTAAAGTTATTTAGGCTAATTATGAAAATCGGTAATGACATCAAAATTTTTGGTCAATTTAATCGTGCAAATGTGCGTACAATCGGAAAAATCGTATACAAATTTCAGCAAACCGGGTCTTTAGAAGATGTGAAAACACCAGTGCATGTGTGGTTGAACGTCTTAACTCGTTGTCGTGCGAAACAATTGCACCTCTCAAGCTCGTAGTTGATGAACATTATGTCCGGTATTACAAAGTGCATGTATTTAATGCGCATTAATCGGCTATTTTGTTTTGAATAGTCATTCGGTGATGCGCTCATTATTACACGAGGACTTTTCGGATTTTCAAATCTGTGGATTATTTTGACAGATATCTTTCATCTCTACTTTCAATGCTCGCTCGATGTAAACAACCCACGGTTGCAACATTGGTTGTCTGTTACCAAATTTGGTCATTATTTTTCATTTTATCAAATGGTCTTTTTTATTAAAATTTCTTATATTTTTCGAAAAAGAAAAAAGATTTTTGACAGTTTGATTAACGAAAACGTTCTTTTACCCTACTCACTTCGCTAAACAGGTCAAGCTCATTTAAGCAACTTTGTGTAAATAATAACTATATTAAAAATATAAACTCTTGATTGAATTGGACTTAGGGAAGAAAGAGAATTATTTACATATTACGTAATATGTAAAAAAAATCTAAATCGAACCGTTCTACTTTTAATAAAATTATTGTAAAAACTTATATACTGTGATCTCATTTGGGTCAATCTAATTTAATTAAGTTTGTTGGGGATTTTGTGGGTTTATTTAAAAATAAATGTCATCTGCATAATATGGAAAATATATTAAACAAAATGTGATGAATTCATTAATCTGTGTTTACAATTTTTTCGGACTTGAATTATATTGGTAATTTTAACCTATAAGTGGTCATGTTTATTTTCAAATTATACCTATATACCTATAGTCCATTTGATTTCACTTCCATGTCCCATATTGAGGTATTAGCTCTACTAAACACGAACACGGAGTGAAGCAAATCCAAAAAAATACGAAGAAAAGCAAAGAAAAGGGTCAGAGCGGTGTCAAGAAATAGCAAAAGGCTGGCGGCATCATCGAGTCATATTTTTAACAAAGTAAATCTGCCTAGTTACTGTGAACGGTGTTCACTATTGTGAGATGATAAAAAACTCTTTATGGAATGAATGGGAAGATAATAAAGATAACGAAACAATGGCTCTGCGACAAATTCAATGGCCTTGTCATCTCACATGTTGTCAATGTCAAGATCATGTGATGTGACATCGTTGGACTTTTTTCTTTGGGCTTTCTTGAAAGCAAAGATGTACGTCTATAAACGCTAAAGGATGAAATAATTTAGCACATTAACACCATAGAATCGCAATGCCTCAGCGTCATCGAAAATTTCTACCATCGGATATAGGTATGTCTCCGAGGTTTGGCTGCCATTTGGCCAATATTTAATTTAATTAAACGATACCAATATTATCATAATAAAAACAAATGACAATAATTTCCTAAATAATTTGTGCTTTATTCAAAACCAAAATCGGCCCATAAATTTTAGATTAATTATAAATCATATAAGATTTACTTTCGACTTATGTTGGTCCTACAAAAATAACTAACAATATGGGTTACATGAGCTTATGTAAACGTTAAACTACTCGCCGACTTTTCTATCAATTTACTTAGATAAAATTGCAGCAGTAATAATTGGTTCACATCGTTTCACATTTTTGTGACTGACATCTATCATTAGAATTTTAAAAAGAGGCCAAACATTTTTAAGTGTAGTTTTACAATCTTTTTTGATAAAAGAAAAGAAAGTGATTTAATACCGAAAATTGGAAAAGAAATCACATTAATTCTCAACCGAGGTAAATTACTCTTGAAATCACTAAAAACAATTGAATTTTCACATCTGTCAAATTGGCTCAGTAATGACATTTTTGTATGTAAAACTTATAATACTATCATCGTCGGTATTAATTTATAGCAACAACAAGCTTCTTTTCTATTAAGTTCGAAAAATAAACAAAACACAAAAATCAAACTCAAAAGTGTCTGACTACTTCCACTGAAACTACATTATCGCAAAGTTTGCTAAAAGCAGTATCGAGTATGAAAATGCTGATCGTGTTCATATTTTTAATTGAAAAACAGTGTAAGTCCACCATAAGTTGATTATAGACCCATTTACACTAGTAATTATGTTTTGCAAGCAAGTATTGTAAGCAAAACTTATTCGTGTAATTCCATCCTGATGTTTGATTAGTTCTGTCAAATTGACTTTTTATTAGAACTTGAGAGGACTTTAAATAAATATCAAAATTTATCACAATAGGTAAAAAATAATGTAACAAATTCAATGCGTACAAAATATAAGTGAAAAACTATTAAAAATAGTAGCTGATAGTTATGTAGATGCAAAGGCATACAACTTTCATGCTCCTATCTCTTTTTATGTTATGTTTTTCAACTTTTCAAATATTATAAGTCTCTTTCAATCATCTTAAGTTAATACTACCTTACCATTTCAAACACCAAACAGCCATCTACTTGGCACAATGAAAACTATTTTATAGTTTTCACAAATACTTGTAATACGTGTTTAAAGATAACCCATATGGATCATAAGGCTAGGCGCGCACATGCAACTTTTTCGAAACCAAATAGTTCGATCGTTAATTGCCCAAACATGGCGCACATAAGCAACTCCGAAAGTAATCAATGAAATAAATTAATAAACAGGAAAAATGTATTCACCTTGACTAAATTTTTCTCTCATTGCACTTACAGAAAATTATTCAACGATTTAGTTGAATGTCAGCGCAGTTACCTACAATTCCTTGTGACACAAACAAAGGAATTGGTTCAAGGTAATGGTCAAGTTTGTGTCAAAACTATAAGTCAATAGTACTCACTTTAGAAACCAAAAATATATTTTCTCTATGTTCGAAACTAAAAGTTGCAAGTGCGTGCCTAGCCTTAGAATTCTTTTGTCTCTTGACATTTTTCAAAATAAAATGAATGCATTAATCATTATCATGTAATTTCGAATAAAAAAAAGTCTCCTATAAAAAATGTAATCATCGAAATAATTTTGTTTCCCAACTAAATATTTGTGCACATGACTGTTGGCGTATGTTTTCTAGCCAGCATCCATTGTGTTCAAGGTGTAACCATCCGTTTGCAACCCTAGCTCAATTACTCTGCGAACCCACCCCGCTTCAAACAAACAACCAACGGAATTTTATGTCAAGCGCGTCAAATCCCAAACTGAAAGAAAAAAGAAATATCGAAACTATCAAGCGTCACCTTGTTCCTCTTGCATACTTTAATTTTTATTTGTTTCTTGTAGGATTTGACAAACAAGCAAATTTGTTTTTTTCTTTTTCGTAAAAGTTTCTTTTTTTTTAATTATTAAAGAAAATAAATACCCAATACGTGACACCTTTTAATTTAGTTAATTAGTAATTAATCACCCAAATGAACAAATAGAAGCCCAAAAGTGAAACTAAAAAAGAAAATTGTGAGCCGAAATTCAATTTCCAGTGCAGTGCGATTGCAGGCAAACGAAAATTAGAAACACACAGCGACGCAAATGAAAATGCCTCGCAAACGGAAAGTCCCAGTGCCTGCGATAATTGAGGAAGAAGAAAAAGAAAATGAATCCGAACTGGCTGAAGTGTCCAGGAATTCAACAGCAACTTCTGTTGTCCAACATGGACCGATGTATTCCATTATGGCCAATGTCCAGCTCAATGAGACCTTTCACAAGAAATATATTCGTGAGATGAGTCTGCTCTATGATAAAGTAAGTGCAAACTAGAAGGGATTTATTTTGGCTTTGTTTCTTTGGGACAGAAGTGAGAATAAAACATTGCTCTAATTTTAGATGGACCATGACGCTTTTATGTTTACATTCATCAAAATGGTCAAGTCGGCGATGGAAGGCGAAGAAACCAATGAATACGCATATACAACGCTTTTGTTTTGTGCTAAATTTGTTGCTTCCTACGATGTGGATGATACACATCCTGTTTTGGTTGATACTTGTCGGTGGTTGTTGACGGTAAGCGGGTCTTAAGCAAACTTAACTTTAACCATATAAACACTATCCCTTATTTTGTGAGATTCTAAGACAAAAAGTACAGTTGCATATAGTTTAGTGTAAAAGATTTCGATAGTTTTTTTTTTTAAACTGTGCATTAGAATGATTTGAACTTTGACCCTACTTTTTTTAATGAAATATGAAACACATCTTTAAGAGAGTAATTGGTGGGTTGAACAATCGTATGCCCCCAATGCATAATTATTATACCTTAGCTCCATCTATAGGATTGTTGTTGTTTGTGAATTTGTTTATTTTAGAAATATTTATGTGTATGGGAATGTGTTAGATGCATGAGTAGGTCGGACTGTAAAATGTTGTAGGCCTTATGAGAAATGTTGCGTTTTCTAAAACGTCATAACAATACCAAGAAAAGGTGTAAAAAAATATTTCTTTATTGAAGGGAAGGAAAAAAAATTATGCATTTTCCTCCCTTCGATATAAAGCGAACTTCAAAATAGGTTGCTCTTAATATTTCCGCATTTGGTAAAATTAACTATTTTAGGTATACTTTCTGACACTTAAAGGTTTTTTATTTTCTGAAATATCTACAATCATAAGATATTTTTCAAATCAAAACGCAGTTGATTTAGCTCTAGGTTTCCCAAAATACTCTAATGCTCCACTAAAACATTAGAAAAAATATAAAAATTCTAAGACGGATTAGTAACTAGTTAATTTTGGGGTTCTGATCTTGTAATTTTGATCGCAGCTGTCGGATTTGAAATTCAGGGACAAATATTTTTTATTCCATCTTACTCGTATAAATTTACATACAATACCACGAAGACTAACGAAAGTGACGATTGAAATAAAAACAGTTCAATTCATGCAAACATTTAAACGTAGTTCAGTGGACTTCATTAGCAGTTGCTTTTAATACGTGAGTTTTTCTTTGTTTTGTTTTTATATAAAAATCAGTTAAAAGGAAGTACCACGAATCATATTTGAATTTTGGATTTGCTGAGAAAAAATGATAACAAACCTTAATGCGTAATTTGCAGTGTAATGTTTCCAGCAAAAATGAAACACTGCAGGGATTCATCCAGATTGCAAAAGCAAACCGACTGATTTCTTCAAAAGAAAGTATTGTGAACTTACTACATCTCAAACTATTATAACTTATCACTTAAAGACAGTAAACGAAAATCCGTTGATGGCCTCCTTCTGGGTAAGTTTCCGAATAGCCCAACTGGTGAAGTTCATACCATTGCTGAAAACATTAAGCCATGTGTTAAAGACATTGTTGAATGTTTGTTGGGTGAAAAGGCCAAACAAATTTTACACCGTTCTTTTGTCAAATACTAACACAATATCAAGACTAATCAGAGACTTAGCGGAAAATGTGAAAGCTACTTTAGTTTTATGAATAAAAAGTCACAAAATTTGAGCTGCAAATGGATGAATCAACGGATGTTGCCGGGTTGGCTATTTTTATGGTATTTGTGAGCTACCAATATCTACATTCCTTTCAAGAAGGTCTGCTCTTCTGCCAGCTGTTGGAAACTTATGTCAGCAGGTGCTGACATTTTTAATTTGATTGAAGAATTAACTGCGTGGATTTTAGCACGGCGGTGCCAAGCCCATGACTGTAAAAGCTACCGGTGCAGTCGCAAGAATAAAGCAAATTGTTAAAGGATGCACCAGTAGCCATTGTATTCTACATCACCATGCCCTCGCAATGAAAAAAATTACGGTCTCTCTTAAGGAGTTGAACGAAAGCGTGAAAATAATCAATTTTCTTAAATCTAGTCCAAAAAATACAAACCTTTTTAAAGTATTGTGCGATGACATGGGTAGTCTACATACGTCTTTACTTCTTCACGTGAAAGTAAGGTAGGTTTCTCGCGGAAAAACCATCAATAAACTTATATAAATTTAAAGAGAGTTAATTTTCATGAAATTATTTCTAGTTTCGACGTTAGTTACACTGGTTAACAAGGTTTCAGAACTGTCAATCGAAGGTTATTCGCCTTAGCAAAAAACGTAATTTTTTTGAGGAAATGTAAATTTAATATTCAGTTCAAATATTTTCTGTATCTCATGAAATTTTTGAAAATCCTTATTTCTCCATAATACTGAAGAAAAAACACTAAACTATTTGTGTTAGAATGGTTTTTAGCCAAAAGATGCAAAAACGCATGAAAACCATATTTGTTGTCATTACAAATATTATTTAAAGCTGGTATGGTACTTTTTAGTACCCGTGGCGTGATGGTTAGTGCGTAGGACTTCCATGCTAAAGATCTTGGCTTCAATCCATGTCTGTGCCATCTAAAGTTTTTTTTAGGGGTATTGGCTCTTTGCGAGGAGCCTCCAAGAGTAATTCTTTTCATGAAAATGCTCTCTTAAATTAGCTGTTCGGATAACGCTTAAAACTGTTGTTCCTACCCATCCCTGGCAACATTGCTCGCATATAGCAATTGTTAAGAGTTGTAAGTCACTAGGCCCCAGTTCTCAATGGACTGTTGCGCGGCTAATTTATTTGATTTTGTGTTAATTTGAACACAGTTGAATTGAAATTAGGATTTGAAATCAGCATTTAAAATTCTAAATCGTACTTTTTCCAAACCACGAACACATATGATTCAAGGTATTTCATAAGTTAAAAACTAAAAACAGAAACAAAGAGTCATATGCTAAAAGATGAGAAATTTCTCAGAGTCAGAGTTGACGAGCTTAAACTCGCATGTGAGATCGATCGAGCAGACTCGGACTCAGTTTCATATGCAAAAAAATGAGTTCACTCTTTACAGTTCTGACTCAGTGATGTGAGAAGGATCTCAAAGCTCTTTGTATGCACTTGCACTAGTTAAAGCAGTAGTTTCTGTGCGGTCAGTCAAGTCAAGAAAGAAAAATGTCTTCTGAAAGCGAAAATGAAAGTGTAATTATAAACAATAATACTGACCATCTTAGTGAATTTCTAGTAACTGAAATTTAATAAAGTTTTAGTGGAGAAGTCGTGGTTACCAGTTTTAAAGACAAGAAAAAGGGATGCTATACTTAAAATCATAGAATCATTTGAAAACAAATTATGCGACGACACAAGTGAAAACAAATATTACTAAAAGAGTATCAAATATGAAGTCCCGCTTAAAAAGCAAAATAGCTTTTAAAAAAAACTGAAAATAGGAAAATAATTCTTAAGGACTGGGGAAAAAATTGCTTATATCTCACATAGCCTGTACATTTATTGAGTAGTATCCTTTCCGGTTGACGTACTCGTTGTGATAGAGTGTTTTCCTTATACGTACATGTGTACAATTAAGAGCATCAATGGCTTAAGGAAACTCATACTTACTGCTCCATAACCTTTGCGCTTCTTCTATTTCTTCAGAAGTGTGTGGGAATATGATGCAATCAGTTCCACGGCTTGCAATTTTTATTGCGACTTGCTGTACCACCCTAGATATCGTTGATTGATTGACACCAATGTCTTCAACAACACCGCTTTGAAATCCAGGATCTCCTACATAACGCAGAAAAACCCTCATT
Organism: Eupeodes corollae; assembly: GCF_945859685.1. Taxonomy (NCBI): domain Eukaryota; kingdom Metazoa; phylum Arthropoda; class Insecta; order Diptera; family Syrphidae; genus Eupeodes; species Eupeodes corollae. Next base: position 21,287,624 of record NC_079149.1, on the reverse strand, counting down.
TATTCTTGATGAGTCAAAGCACCAATGCGTGTTTCCAGGGTTGAGTCCAAAAACTCATCTGTCAATCTATACAATTTTCAAAAACCTTCACCAATTGGACATCTTCTTTTTTTATAAACACAGTTTGTATCAAAATTATTCAGAAACTCATCCATTTTGATAGTTGTAAGAGAATCCCCATCCTCAACAATTTGTGAGATGATTTCATGCAATCGAGCGTTTGCTCATCTTTTTGCATATCAACACTAGAACTTTCTCACATAGAATTTTCATCGAGAGATAGATCTCAACACTTTGAGTTCGAACTCACAGCTTGAGAAAGTTCTCAGAAAAGTGAGTAAAAAGCTTGAACTCTTTTTGCATCTGACCCAAAGACCCAACTAGCTCAGAAGATGAATATTTATTATTTGTAAAAACATCAAAGATTATAGATAAAAAAGAAACAATTCAGTTTTTATTTTTCGATAAAAAGTTGTGAAAAAAATTCCTATATTTTTGTTTAGAAACATTTATTTGAGTAATACTTTCAAAAATAGGCCGTAAATTTCATTGCTCTGCGAAAAAAAAGCAGAATTATTTTATATCCTCAATCAAAAAAAAAAAATATTCGTCACAAATAATATAAACTCTGAAGATTTTTTAAGACATAAAGCAGTTGCGGATAAAGCGATAAATGTTTTAAATAAAGTCAATAGTAGGAAGCTTCATGGGGGAATAAACAGTCTTTTTGGCATAAAGTGCGTCCATTGGTGGAGATTAATGACTGAAAGGATACATTATTTATATACTGAAGAACACTATGGAACCATTTTCATGTCCAATAGTAGGATATGATATTTTTGCATGGTAATGACCACAAACAGGCAAACAAATTACGTACAAAATCGAGTTTCGGGTGAAAAAATTGATGTTATCAACTTGCCAGCCTAAAGTCGCGATCTTTGACCTATAGAACGCTTATGGAACAATGTTGAAATTAAAATTGGGCAGATAAAATTCAAACCATCTTTGGGCCGGAAACTTGGTACTCTATTCCACAAAGTTCATACTAAGATTTTAAGATTTTAGTTAAAAGTTATACAAATTATGTGCTAAGCTACTTTCATAGTCGATAAATTGAGTACTAACTTGGTAGTAATAAAATTTGTAAATTTTGAGAATTCTTCGCTTAGAAATTATTTCTTTATAATGATGGCGTATGTGCTCCTTCTTTGTCCGCAATAAATCTACTTCAATTTATGACCTGAAAAAAATCATAAATTAAGTGTTCTTAAGAAAATTTTTAATCCACCTATTATTTTAACACTTGCCCAAAAAATGTCTAGTTTTGGGTGTAAGAAAAAGCTTATGAACTTCAATTAACTTAGTTCAATAGCCGTATACGATATCGTCATAGGTTTTTAAACATGGATTTAGGGCTAAGTCAGAAACTAAGGTGGCCCAACAATTTAGAATTCTTTAAAAGCTTTGTTTGCCGCAAGTCTTTAATAAAAGAGAAAAACCAACAAAATATATGGAATACTTTTTTATCATGAAAACGCAAAACAGTCGAAAGAAATCAAATTTTTGAAGTCTCTGACGATTGAATTGATTGAATAAAATTTGTGGAGAACGATTTTCGACGCATGAAGAAAATATAATTATGTTTTAGAGGTGGTGAATACGGCATTCTTGGAACAGCTCTTGATGCTTACATTCTCACTTTTTTCTTTATCATTAAAAGACTTTTGACACCATAAAAATGATATCATTCTCATTTTTTCAAAAAAGTCTTGTCCGTTTTTTGTTGTTAAACTTATTTTTTTCAAAACTCTCTTATAGGCGCAGACTGTTTTTTTTTTACAAGTTGACTGTCTACATACAATAGAGTTCCACAGGGTTCAATTTCAGGTCCAATACTTGCTTCATTTTTTGTCAAACCTTTTCCCAATGAACTTAAATATCTTTCCTCAATTAGAATTATTTCTTATGGGTGCAAAATGTTGTGTTATCTTATATTGACTTTCATGGGGTGGTTTTATAAATGTCGGGAATACAACCGTGTTTCTACTTAGTTGGATTAATGAATACACCAATTATTCAATGTTTAAGTATTCGATTTGAAATTATTGCTACTCTAAGCACCTTTCTTATTACTTTATTATATAAAATCACTTAGCCTTGTTGACAAGAGTTCCCCCTTTTTAATCCTATCGATCATCTTATTTTCCAGACAATAAGTCAAAATCCTCACATTCGATTTCGTTTGTGTCAGTTCGTAAATATGATTCTCAATGCATTGGGTCTTGAAGCAGCCCTCGATGACGCCATTTGTGATGGCATTATGGAGTATATGTTAAGGCGGCTGCGGGACATAAATCCCAATGTACGGGTTCAAGCAATATTGGCATTGCAACGTCTGCAAAATCCAGACAATCCAGATGATGTTGTGCTTCGTGTTTATCAATTTCATTTATGCTCGGATCCATCGCCGAGAGTTCGTCAGGCTGTGGTGACGTCTATGGGAAGGAATTACAGTACTATTCCTTACATTTTGGATCGTTTGTGGGATATTGATGAGAAAGTGCGACGTCACACATATCTGCACATGAGTGGATACCCGGTTAAGGCTTATAAGGTATCCCAGCGTTTGCAGTTACTCGAACAGGGTCTCAACGATCGATCAGAAATGGTTAAGAAAGTAAGTATATCCCTAAGAGCTATCCCATTAGATCGAAACTCTTTCTATGTTTATGCTAAATGTGTCTATTTGCAGGTTGTAACATCAATTATGTTGCCTCAATGGTTGGAGTCCTATAATAAGAACTTCATTTTATTCGTTTCTGCTTTAAAGCTTGATGCCAGCGAAGCAGAAGTTGAGAGATTTCTTAAAATAGCAAAAGTTGCTTTATTTGAAATCTTTAAGTAAGTATTAATTTATTTTTCAAACCCATGTTATGGTTTTTATGATTTTAATGAAATTTTCGTATTGTAGAAGACAAAAAACAGAAGATCTTGTGAATTGTGTACCTCTTGAAGAGGATGGCGAATTTCATAAGTGTATTCCACACGATAAACTATCAATAGAAGTTACATTATACTGGCAGTGCCTTATTGAACATTTATCAAATACAATGGATGATGAATTGGAATCCATAATTCCTGAATTGAGTACATTTTGTTCATATGTTTTGAAGTAAGTATTAAAACTTTCACAAAAGAACACATCTGTCAAAAAGACTTTACCCTAAATCATTAAATTGTTTCTTTTAATTTAGATTTTGTGAGGTTCAAAAATCGGCAACAGATAAATTTATGAAAATGGAATTTCAATATGTCCTCCTGTCGTTGCTAGAGATTCTCTATCTCTACGATTTGGGTGATGAAATCGGTCGAGAGAATCTCAAAAAATTAATTACAACAGTTTTAAAAACCAATGATCTCGAAGAAAAATTAGTTGAAGTCATTGTTAAGTGTACTGAAAATTTAATAACCGACCAAAATTCACGATTACAGGTAATTTAACAAAAAATAAAGAAGAAAACCTTTAAAAATAATTTGTACTATATTTTTGTATTTTATTTTGTTACAGTTCTTTGTTGAAATAATCGAAGAAATCACCCACACATCGTCATTTAAAAATGATACACTTATAAATGATCGTATTCTTATTGATGAATTACTGGAAAAACATTCCGATAAGGATCTTAAATTAAAATTATCCTCGTTGAAAGTTAAAATCTTAGATCTCGAAGAACAAGAAATGAATTTTGTTGAAATGAAAGATTATGTTCAAGCACAACGTATAACCGAGGAGAAAAATGCCTACACCGAGGAATATACGAATTTATTGAAGCCATTGTTGGATAAACATTCAACTGATGTTTCTGGGGAAAGCAGAGGCCAAACAAGTTCGGTAAGTTTTACTTTTTAAATGAGATGAACCTCGTCTTAGGATAGAAAAAAAAACTTATTTTCAAAAAATGTTGCATTAACTTTAAGCCTTATTCTATAATTGTTATTTCAAACTAACATTTTGTTCAAGTCTTTTCAAAACAAATACCACAACAAGCCCTCTTTTAACCCGACTTAAGCGAGTATCTTCTAACCTAGAACGTTCTTCAACTCTTTCACTTCCAACTATAGAAACTTCAAATACTCTCGTACCTTAAATAATGTCTAGACTTGCTTCAAGATTTAGGGAGCCGATATAGAGGGTGGTTAAATTTGAATGGCCGATGTTTATTTTGAATAAAACACAAGTTATTTAGGAAATAAGTGTCAATTTCTTTTAATTATGATAATATTGGTATGGTTCTATGGAACAAAATATCCGCCGAATTTTGGACGCAGCGGCGGCGGCACAACTCTATCCGATGGTCCAAATTTTCGATGAAGCTGTGGCATAATAGAGGTTTTATGCCATTAATGTGTCGAATCATCTTATCCTTTTAAATAACCCCAAATGTATTCGACACCACGTAAGGTAACACTGCAATTTAATTTGTTGCGCAAAAAGCCATCGATTCGTTAGCTGAGTGGCAAGTGACACCGTCCTGTTTAAACCACATATCATCCACATCCATGTCTTCGAATTCGGACCAAAAAAAGTTGCTAATCATCTCAATGAATGCAATTCACAGAAACTACGTGACCGGCCTAATTTTGGATAAAATACGGCCCATAAACCGCACCAAACAGTTACTGGTATTCCGACAATCACTCGTCAAAATGCGGCAATTCTGGTAATTGACGAATCTTCCGAGTTGAAAATGTGTCTCATCACTGAAAAAGGGTTTCTTCAAAAATTCATCATCCACTGTTGCTATTTCTTCAAACCATTAATGACGGTTGAAATGGCCAATAGGCTTTAGTTCTTTAATCAATCACACCTTGTAAGCGCGTAAATGCAAGTCTTTAAAATATAAAAATAAAAACATATTCCGTTTGTGTCTGAACCTAAATGGAGCGGTGCAAAAAGGTCCTGCCAATAGTTCCCGCCTGGCATTCAGATATGGACATTAAAATAGAAACACCAAACAGAGTTTTAAAAAATCAATTTTGTATTGACTTAAAAAGTTTTTTTTTTCAAGTTTAGTCTTCATTTTTTTATTTTTTATTCCAAACTAAAATTACCCAATATTTGTAGTACAATTATAACATAAAATATTTTAAATTCAAAATTGTATAAAAAAGGAGGAAATTTCGTTTATATTAAAATAGATACAAATATCTAAACAAATTAAATTAAATGCAAAGCTATTCTCGATTTAAAAATTATTTTAAAAGCTCGTAGCCTGGCCCTTAGCTTTAATTACAGTGTGACATCTGTTGGACATTGAGTCAAATAATCGGCGACATCTGTTAATTGAAATATTGTACCACTCCTGTTGAACCATCCTACACACTTCGGCTTTATTTTTGTTAAATGTTTCCCAATTGCACATTTTCAATCTACCCCAAAATGTTCTATGGGATTTAAGTCACGCAATTGGGATGGCCACTCCAATAGTCTGATTTTGTGGTCCTTAAAATACTTTTGAGCTGATTTGGATGTGTGCTTAGGGTCGTTGTCCTGATGTGGAACACATTTGAGAAGGTTCTCGTCCGCATAAGGCAGCATCATATCCTTAATGATATTTACCTTCATATTTTAATCCATTTTACCCTCAACCAAAGTATGATACTGCTGCCACCATTCTTTACCATTTTCTGAATGTATTTGGGATTCAGTTTTTTCAAATTAAGCCTTCTAACGTTTTGTCTGCCATCGTTTCCGAACAATTTTATCTTTGTTTAGTCGATCCACAAAACATTCCTCTACTTTTTGCCTCCTTGTAGATCTCTCCAATCAAAATTATCGTGGGCGAATTAATACCGCGTTGTTATATTTTGTTTTCCTTAGAAAGGGCACCATAGTTGTGATCCTTCTGAGCAAGTTAGCTTCAACAAGTTTTCTACGGACAGTTCTGGAAGTTATTGGAAGCTGTAGTTTGTAAGTTTTTTTTTTTGAGGTGCAAATTATCTGTCAGTCTTCTCTATAAGTTGTTTTTCCCTCTGTTTTTTAGCTCTTAGTGGTCAAATTTCTTTTGCAATCAACTTGAGAGATCTGCTCATTATTCTTGCTATTTCCCTCTAAGATTATCCCTCACTTCGTAAAACTAAAATGACAGCTTTCGCTTCTAAGGAACATTGCTTTCCGCGACTCATATTTTCCTTAGAATTAATTGTAATATTATTAAAATAATTTGAATTTAATTCCTAAAGTGAACTTATTGTTTTATAAAAACAAAAAAAAATATTAAAAACTAATATTTTTGATACTAGTTAAATATTAAAGTCTGCAATGTGTTTCTATTTTAATGTCCACCAAAAACACAGTATTATCTAAGGAACGGTTTATCTCCAAACAATCAACAAGCAAAAAAAAAAATAAAACACATGTTATTTAGCATAAAAAGTTTAATTTCTTTTGATAACGGGTTAAACTACTTCTAACGCATGTTGTTGTTTTAATTTGGTTTTACTCTTAGCAACTGTCTCTGTGTCTATTTTGTATATGTCCATGTCTGTATATGTACATCAATTTCCATGAAGGCTTCAATATTTCTCCAGCTACAGTCACTAAGGAAATAGGCCCATATCATAGGGAAGGATAAGTCGTTCGAACCCAAAATCTTATGCCTCCCACATCAGCTCTAAACCAGTTTCCTCAAAAGTACTCGCAACACCCTAAAACAGTGTTTTTCAACCTTTTACATGAAACGGACCCACGAAACGGATCACGAAAAAATATTTCGCGACCTCCCAATCCATTGCTTTTTTTCCGTACCGTCGAACTTCGCTAGATCGAACTTGGATAACTCGAATTTTGTTTAATTAAAATAATGTGGCAACGTCTTAAAAGCTTTTATTTCATTCACTTTACTTTTGACATCTCGAACTTTTTTGCTTGTATACAAATCTTCAAGGGCGGGATGAAAATGTCATTACTGCTAAAGACTAAATTCATGACTTTACAAACAAAATTGAATTTTGGTCAGCGTCTCTTAATCAAAACCACTTGGATTCATTTTCCTCGACATAATCTTTTGTTGAAGAAGTCGAATGTGAAATAAACATCAAGGAATTTATACTTGGTATGAAAATGGTGTTAGAAAAGTTGAAAGAAAAAATGTGTCTTTACTTCTCAATGAAAGAGATATCGAAGAATATTGGGCCAAGGTGGATCTTTAATCCGTTTTTAAATGCAGCTGTAAATGAGGCTAAATTGGCAATTAGGCTCAAGGAAAATCTACTGGATCTATCTGCCGATGGAATGCTGCAATTGAATTTGGATACCTTTTGGATAAAAAGGAATTTAGAATATCCTGTATTAACATTAGAGGCTTTGAAGTGTTTGACTGCATTTGCCACCTCGTACCTGTGCAAGTTGAAATTTGCATCAAAGGCCCAAATTAAAAGTAAAGAAAGAAATCGCTTCAATTTTAAAAACGATTTAATACTCAATGTAGCAAAAACCGATCCACGTTGGGAGAAATTGATTTCTGATAAACAAGCGCAACCCTCGCATTAAGAATAACTTTTTGTTAATTTGATACAAATGTTTAAGATGGATTATATCTCATAGGTTATTTTTATTTTTTGTTTATTTGACACAAATTAATATTTCCTTAATTATCAATTTCCTTAATAAACCTTTTTTAACTGTATTGGTTTGTTTAACTGCAGTATTTTCTCAACCTTTTGGAATTACTCGTAAGAATTTTCGCGACCCCTCTAAATAGCCTTCGGGACCTCTAGGGGGTTGCGACCCACACGTTGAAAAACACTGCCCTAAAACATAACTACCCTAACCACATTTGTCTGTCTCTACGATATTCACTGACAATGTTCTTTTGCACCAGCTTTAGGCAGGGTCCATAGACTTACAATTCATACTAATCCACGTAACATCATATATGCTTCTCTCGTTCGCCTTACCACTGAACAAATTAGGGCCTCAACGAACATTATAACTTTGACTTGTCAGTGCTTTCTTCCTAAGAAACTATTTGCAACTTTCTTTAAAACCCCTTAATCTCCCCAATTAAAAACATAGGCTTAAATCTAGATTTAAGTTTGGTTTTGTCGATACCTTGATAAAATGTTTAAAATGCTTGTATTTTTCTTTAGCTCTCATCGTGCTTTCAACGAACGAAAAAAGTCACATCTGAGACGATAATTAAAAGCCTTCAGATAGCGTTTTATATGGTCGTGTCGAAAAATGTCAGAACTTTGACTCCAAACGTCTGTAAGCTGTATCATGTAAGTCCAAAAAAAAAACAAAAAACAAAACATTCTATTTGCATATTAATTAAATCCTAACCAACTTTTAGGAGTTTATTGGTCGTCATATTGCTTCCAATCAAATAGCTATCAGAGATTGGGCCCTAAAATGTGGGACAGCCTATAGTATGCTCTACGAGGCTCTGGCAAAAGAAATCTATGAAGTTCTCTATGCTCAATTCTTCAAGAATCACAATATTCGCATATGGAAGACTTCCATTACTTGTATATTTGAGCTTCTTGATCGGTAAGCTTGTTCTCTTTAATTTCTGTATTACTTTTATACAGTTTCGAGTTTTTTTTAAGGTATGGCTGTTCGAGTTTCAATGTTGAAGAGCGTCAGAATAAGAGTAAACGTAACGGTAGACAACTGTACAATACACTCGAGTTTCTTGATGCTGACGATGACAGCAGCGTGTGGTCATCAGGACAAGGTAAACTTTTAAAAGCTTTTCTAACTTCGAATCATTTTTTTCATAACACACAATTTTTCTTTTCTCTTTCTGTTTGTTTCAAAAGCTGTGGATATAATATTTATGATGTCGCATTTTCTTGATACTTGCGATGATGTTTGTATTATTAGTGCAATTGTTAACGGCTTTTGCCGTCTAGTTCTTCACGATCATATCAAGAATTCAGAAATCCTGGAGAAGCTACTGCTGCGTTATTTTAATCCATCGACTGGTAAGACACTAACATCAATTCAAGTCAAGTGAATTTGGTATCAATCAACTTTTTTTTTAAAGATGCTGAAATAAATCAAATTCTCGGAGTATTCCTTGAGAATCTGATACAACGTAAGAAACAAGATTATCTCCATCCGTGCCTTTTACCAACGGTCTCCCAAGTTATCGGCGCACCCTACGAGAGTCCTCTGCATGAAATTAAACCCGAAACGGTGTTGCGTTTTGTTATCGATGCTACGCGACCTGAATTTTGTTCACCAGGAGCGAATATTCACAATAAATTGGCACTTTCATTTTTGCAAGAAATGCAAAACAATATCGCCAATAAGGATTTGTGTAAGATCCTGTCGAAGGAACTGTTGACATTGGAAATGGTTGTGCAGGATGATCTAACATTAAAGGATCAACTTAAAGGCATAGCCGAAAAGTTGATAAATGTAAGTTTCTCTTAAATACATTTTAGGAATGTTTTCATTTTGTTTATTGAAATTTTTTCAGTGTGAATTTGATTCAAAAACCTTGAAGAATGTAATTGATTTTAAGGACTTGCTAGATGGTAAATTTAATCCTCCTTTAATGCCAACAAATCCCGATGGTTCTGATGATGTAAGTAAACCATAACCCATTTTCTGTGTTTCTTAACATTTGATACTTACTTAAAAATATGTGTTCTTTTCTAGGATGATAAAACGGATGATGAAATCGGCAGTGGTGCTACAACGGAGAAGGAATTTGAAAAAGTTACATCAAATGAAACTGCTTCAAATCGTCTCTTACCAGTTTTGGAAGAAGACGAAACTATTCCGTCAAATTCGACAATTGCCACTGAAGAAATTAGTAGTGCTCAAATAGAAAATAATAATTCTGTGGATAAGGAGAAGACCTTAGAGAATGAAAATTCAAAAGAAACAGAGAAAGAGAAGACAACATCTGAGAATTCGAAATCACAAGAGAAACGGAAATCTAATGAGGGGAAGAAAACAACGCCTGAGAAAAAGAAAAGTCCCGAAAAGAAGGCCGCTAAGTCGAATAGGAAACAAACTAGATCAGCAAAGCAACAGGCTGAAAAGGAGAAGAATGCAGAGACATCCCCCCAACGTCCTGTTCCTGTCAGTGAACCACTTCCGCCTCCAACTCCAAAACAAACGGTGGTGGAACTTAATGCAACTCCTCAACGTGCTGTTCCTGTCGCTGAATTGATTCCCCCATCAACTCCTGCTGCAGTAGACATCAGCCAATCTTCCATGACCACGCCTGCTAATTCTATTCGAGCAATAACCACGCCAACAACCTTTGGCCGAGAGAACTCAACTGGATTGAGATATTTACGCAAATCAATGAACTCTGCGCGTCAGAACACACATCCAGAAGATGCGCCGTCTCCTAAAATTCGCATCGAGGCTCGTATTGACACAGTTATGTCACCACAAAAACCACTGACCCCCGTTCAAGTGGTGCGAACAACAAGGCAAAAGCTTCGTGCCCTCGCAAATCCTTCGAATTCCCCAACAGAAGTTGAAGAAACATCAACAAGAAAACGAGAACAATCAGCTAAAAATAAAAAGAAGCCAACTGTTACCTCGACGCGTAAGACACCTAGACGCCAGCCACAAAAAGAAAAAGAACCATCGCCAACAACAGCAGCAACTGCAAGAGATGTAAGTTTTTAATTGAAGAAAATATATTATTTCTTTTTGAATTCAATTTTGTGTTGGTTATTTTTAGAGCGACGAATGTGAAGAGATTCCCCCCTCACCTACATCGTCTACAATTAACGAAGGAACGTCTGAAGGAAGAGGTTCTACAGCAAGAAGATTTAATCGAACACTTCGTTTTGATAATATCAAAGTGAGTACCATGAGTCGAAATTTTAAGTTGTAAGTTTAAAGTTAAAACTAAGCTCATTTTAAAAACACAACAATTCAAAACCACTGTAATCATTTCGAATATATTTGAACGTTTTGTAATTATTACATTTTTTTATCAAACAAATTAAACAATTGAACAATTTTTATAAAACAGTAAATTCACATAAAGTTGTAAATAATAATCCATCCAATATAACGCTTACTCGACGTAAACGTTTTAATAAACATACATTTTGTAGTTAAAAATTATAATTGTGTGTTATCCTTTAGTAAAAATGAAATGGCTTATGATTGGTAGCTTATATTTAAGTAAGACAAAAATAATTGGGCACATAAACCAAAAAATACTGATTTCTGAGCTGAAAAGATCTCTAATGTTTTAAAACCCTAAGTTGCAAGAAAAAGGTTTGCAGAATATTAAATACTTCTCGGGACATACTTCATTAAATAAGCATATAAGAAAGCACGAAATCGCCTTTGTTATTTAATTGAACAGGCCAATAAATAGACTTTTTATTATATGAAGAAAAATTAGTTTCATCAACACAATCCTTTGGAGATTTCAGGTAAGAAGTTTAATACAAATTCTGGCAATTGTTTTTTGATAAAACTTGAAAAGTTATCTCTCCAACAAAATAAGAATAAAAGTAGTCTTCACGAGCATTTAGGTTTACTAGTTTACAGCGCACAGACACTCCAAACGGTGGACAGTATCAACATTTGCCAAACTGTAGACCAGAATAGATATTTTTTTCTCTGTGGGTTTCTTGAGACCCAAGTGTAAAAACCCGACAGTTTTTTTTTTAATTTAAATTCCTGTACAAAAATTTGTCTTCAATGTACTTCTTTTCCCGTAAAATGTGTGAGATTTGTATTTTAGTATCACAATAGAAAATTGTATTTTTAAAGTCACGGATTGTTGAATGTCTAGTCATTTTAAAGAGAAAGGAATTTTTAAGCACTTATTTTCAATCGCCAATATTGAGTTGTCAGTTTCAGCTCCCGCTAAATCGTTCGAGCTCAGTTCGCTTTCGTTCATATTTCAACACCGATTCCGACGTATTAGAAATGGTTTAAATTAAAAAATTCGGCCTAATCAAAAAGCTTGAGTTATATATTACTATAAGATAGTTTGTTGTCCGAATTGGAACAGATGCTGATGGTCGATGGAAGACATTAGAAAGAAATAAAGGTTTACATGTACCTTTTATAAGGTTGGTTCCTCACTTTAAATCTCCACAGGACTCTGAAAACTCGTAAATAAAAAACAGATAAATTGATAAGGCAGTTGGTAAAATCTGTCATCTTTTGCTCTTACCTAAAATGCCTGCTTTAAGTGTCGGCGATCTCGTTTACGTTTAATTACAAATTTTCTTCCTCTGCCCTTTCCTCTTTTCCTGCCTGTAACTTCTAAAAACACAAACTTTTTTTGTATTTTTAGAAACAATTAAGAATTGTGTCCCTCCTTCTGATCTGCGGCCAAAACTTAAGCATAACTCCCATCTCTGGGCTGGTGCTCCAGCAACTTATTTAAGCCTGTTGGGCAGAATTCAAATAAGACCTTGTAATCAGTCAATGGCGCTACTTGACACCATCGCAAAATGTCTGCTTCTGTGCTCTAATAAAAAAGCTAGCTTTATTCTTGTAATTAGTGTAAAAATATAGTTTTCCGTCGGCTTTTTTGGTCGCTGTAGTTTTTGCAATGAAACAATTAAGTTACATTAACTTTCCCAACGACAGTACCCGTAGCATGATGGTTAGTGCGTTGGACTGTCGTGCAAGGGGTCTTGGATTCAATCCCTGCCTATGCCACCTTAATAAAAAAGAAAATAATAATTTTCGCGGGTACTGCCTCTTGCGAGGAATTGACAAATCCTTCAAGAGTAATTCTTGTCATGAAAAAGTGCTTTCTCAAACTAGCCGTTCGGATTCGGCCTTAAATTGTAGGTCCCTTCCATTCCTGACAACAGTACTCGCACACAGGAATGGTTGAGAGTTGTAAGTCACTAGGCCCTGGTTCACAACGGACTGTTGCGCCACCCCATTTGATTTTGAACTTTCCCAACGTATCGGCAGGGATTGCTGCCTTCTTCAGGGGTTTACTCACTCAAGAAAAATAGGAAACAAAATTAATATTAATTATATTAATAAATATAAATTAAAAATAAAAATATAAATATAATTAGCACTTTGGAGAATGAAGTTAAGTCTAAATTAAATAAAGCACAAATTACATTAAAGAAGAAAGAAGAGAACACAAATGTTTTGTGCGTCTTGTTTTCGGTTCATGTTGTTTTTGTTATTGAGAATATGTAATGTTCCTCTGTCTGTAGAACTTCCACGCCTTCAAAGTTTGGAGAATGAACGCTTACAATGCTGTGACTGGCCAGGGCTGTCTTCTCAGAATTGTTTTGTTTTATGTCGGACTTATGATTCAAGATGCGTTGTCTAAGAAGTTTTTTCGTGGTCCCAATATAACAAAAGTTGCACGGTTCATTTGATTTACCATTCCAATTAATTTAGTAGATAACATCTGTTTGTTTATCCTTATCAGGTTTTGTCTTGAGTTTAATAAAACATTGGTCAAGTGTTTTGTTTAATTTTGAAAGTAAGGCAAACCTCTGTCAAATTTTTGGAGTTTTTGAAGTTGTCGAATAAAGTTTTGACGTAAACCCTGGCTTTGTGGTTGGTTCTAACGGGTTCATCGATATTTTCTCGTGGAATTTGCATTTTGTGTTTTAAAAGGAGACTTTGAATTATGGTAGAAGGATAAACATTATCACTTAAGATTTTGATGACTTTTTTCTCGTTGGCGACGTGGAATCGTACATCACTTATTTTGCAGTATTGACGATAACTTTCAACGCAACTTAGACCGTATTGTAAAGTATAGAGATTCGTTCTATCTTTTCCTGTCATTGCATTGTTCAAGAATTCAAATCTAATGTACACCGACATCCCCTTTTTAACTCATCCCTTTTTTCCTAATACTCACTTTTTGGCATAATAAAGATTGAAAGTACTTCTCCAGTAAGCTGTTTTGATTCGGCATAAAAACTTTAGGTCTGGTACGCCACCAATTTCTACTATTGCAATTGAAACAGATGCTTATGGAAGATATCAGCAGAACTAAAAAAAAGACACATTAACATCGCGTTCATATCAGTTTTGCTGTTGTGATACTTAAATACAAAATTGCACTAGGACTCTTAAAACTCTTAAACAAAACATTCGAACATCATCCTCTTTGGTGGTGTAGCCCAGTAATTTAAATTTGGCAAAATAAAAAGCATTATAGTTCCAGTTGTAACTTAATTATTACCACTGACTTATAGTGTACTAGTGATATAAATTTTCAGCAACTCTAAATTTTATGACAAATGCTTTGGTTAGGCGCAGAGCTACGAATCTCCTTCGATCTTTGATGACATCGAATGCTTGAGAGAGTACTTTCATCATACATACATCCTAGAAGACAAAATTCAATTCAATAATTGTTTGTCTTACATAGATTTTTTAAATCCTTCCATCTGCCGTGAGCACAATGTTTTTTTATAGATTTTTTTTTAAGTTTAATGCAATGAAAAAAAATTGAAAAACTTACTTTTTTACTCCCACACAATAAAAATAAAAATTACTGCATTAAGCAATTATAAGCCCTTTTAAAAGTTGTTTTCCATGGCAGTGTCTCATGAAAATGAGTTCAAAATTAACATGCGTATATTTAATTCTTTTTTTACAGGCACGTAAATACCCAGCAACACCTGGCTCAGTTAAAACTCGGTCCAATCGCAATAATACACCGAATGTAAGTGTGGTAAGTCATCTATTATAATTATCGATCGATCAGTGTAAAATTAAACATTCTGCTTTGTATGTAAAGACCCCAATGACACCACTAGAACCAACGGCAAGATCAACAAGAAAGCGACCGATTTCACCAAACTCTCCTAAAAGCTTAATTGAAGGTGGTAAAGAATTCGCGTCTCCTTTACGCAAACAATCAAAGACGAGTATTCATCTTTCAGGAAACGAAACAACAACAACAGCAGCACAAACAACAACAACAACATCATCATCCTCATCTACGGACACCCCCAACAACAACACTGCTAACAACACCAACTCCATCATCAACAAAGACCCCCCTAACTCATCCATCAGCAACACCACAAACAGTAACACCGGCAATGAAAAGCAACAGACGCCCATAAGAAATAAACTTCGGGCGAGGAACTCCAATGTTTCTGAAAATCCACCGGTCGAACAAATCAGAAGCACCCGGAGGACACAAAAGAAGACCAATAGCCCTTCGAGTAAAGAGAACGAACCAAAGAGTCCTTCCAAGTCTGTTTCGTCGGAATCATCAAGTGACGCGTATTCAACGTCATCGAGTGAAAGTGATGATGAAGAAGAACTAAACACGCCAAAAATCCTATCCAACAAGAGGAGATCTAATTTAAACAGCAAACAATCAGTCGCAAAGAGCATGACAAATAAGAATTTAAGCCTTGTTCGGGCCGGCGGCACAACCATATCCGCATCGGCTAGCCGCATCAATACGAGAAATTCAGCTCGAAAAAATCGCCAGAACAACATGATCATGACGCGCAAACGTTTGTCTTTGGAAAACGTTCATAGTCCAAAGTCAAGACCACCTTTGTTCGCTTCTCCCAAAACAAAATCCAACAAGAAACCATCAGGTGCAGTAACGCAACCAAAGGCTGTCGCCAGCAAGATTCCAGTGAATATAGCGCTGCGTTCGAATCGATCAAACACAAGTATAAATAAGCCGACAACTCTGGCATCGAGTGAATCCGTGCCGAGTATGAGTGCTTCCAACACAGAATCAGGAACAGATTCTGAAGAGAAATCTTCAGACAACGGCGGCGGCGGAGCTAAAAGACAATCACAATATAAACAAATAGTGCAACAGCTGCGTAATTCTTCGTCATCAGCAGCAGCAATGGCCGCCATACAAAGACCAAGGACGCTATCGAGGATCGCTAGAAGTACCACACGTACAATTGCAGCAAAGACGATGCTGCGCAAAAGAAATATTTGACGTCCACATAAACCTCTTGAAGATTTTCATTTCATTTATTACTAATTCATAAATTTTCGTTACAATTTTACTTTTCTCTTTTCTTTTTTTTTACAATTCAATGTGTTTCTTTTTTCTTTTTGATTTCATTACTTTCTGCATCCAATTTAATTTTGTTTCCTTCTTTTTTCTTTCTATTCGCATGTTGTTGAAACTAAATAAATAAATAAATTTCAGTAAAAAGGGCATTTTACACCAACAATAATAATAATTGTAATAATTAGTCGTCAAAAACAAATTTAAATGTTTAGAATACATACATTTTTATACGCCTGAAAAATGAAAAACAAAAAACAAAGTTGTTAATGTATTATAGATATATATATATATAAATAAATATAAATTATACCCCAAGCATAGGTAGTATAAATGACTTAAAGTGGTTTCTTTAACTTCTTCAATTTTTCTTTTCTCCTTTTATACCGCATTTACGATGAATACAATTTTTTAGTTTATGAGTTAAATGAATTATTATGATTAAAAAAAACAAAAAAAAAACAATTATTAAAAACATATTTTAATTCAATTTAAATTAGCCACGTTGTACATAATAATTTAATTAAAAATGTTTAGCAATAAAAAGAAATAATTAGATTTTTAAAAAAATTGTTGTTTTCATCTTTTTTTTAAACAAGAACAAATAAGTGTGGTAAGTATGAAGATTCTGAATATAAAATGTTCTAGAATTAATGGAGCGGATAGTTTGATTTTGATTTGGATTTTGGTGTGGACTACATCCTTATTTATTTTGCTTAATTCAAGCTTCATAGGTAATAAATATGATTTAAAATCATGAAAATGAAATTTTTATTTAAAATCCTCAAAAGTCACATAGCAAAGAAATAAAAATAGCTACAATTTATCTATAATTCACAGTAGTTCTATGTAGCTCATGTTATTAGAATCTCGATTTATTCGAGAAAATTATGCGTCAAGACAAGGTGTAATGGTCATCTTCTGATGAGCCCAACCATTACATCGGGGCGAAACGCATATAAGAACACCTATGCTGGTTTATTTTTATTTTCATGATTTTAAATAAAAATTTCATTTTCATGATTTTAAATCATGTTTACAAACAATTCGACTGTTAACAGTCAAACATTTCATCTTCATAGGTAACTTAGTCTAACTAAGTAACTTATAGATAAATACTAGCTGACCCGACAAACGTTGTTTTATCGTATGAATAATTTCTAAAGAATATTTGTATAGAATTCAATAATAATTGTAAGTGTGTAAGGATGTGGTGTATAAGTGGGAGAGGTCATATCAATCCCTGTATGCAACAGAGTGTACAATATATTTTGTGATCCCTTCTTTCGCCAATACAACCAAACTGGATGTTTTGCTCACTCGAGAGCATGCCACGTATGAATGTCCGTGTGAAAAACAAGAAGTGCTCAAATCTAAGCAGCAGATAGACATCCTCTGTCCTTGAGACGATAGTCATTGCAAATGCCAATCTAATTGGAAATTGAAGGCGTTTGAATTGAATTGGCGGTAATAATATATTTTCACCTCGGAATTTGCCATTTAGAATTATGGCTTCGATAAAATTTTTCATTAATTTTTTAATTACTAATCGCGTGCCGTTGCAAATCGTGGAGGGTTCAAATTACTTACTTACTTGCTTAAGGTGGTGCTACAGTCCTGTGTGAACTAGGGCCTCACCCAACAAACTTCTCCATCTAGCTCGGTTCCTAGCTAGATGTGTCCAGTTTCCCGCTCCAAGTTGGTGAGGTCACTTTTCACTTGTGCTCGCCACCTGATCCGTGGTCTTCCTCTACTGCTGTCCTGTGGGTGTGGATTCAAAGACTTTCCGGGACGCAGCATTGGTTTCCATGCTCTCTACGTGACCCAGCCATCTTAGTCGTTGGACTTTTACCCTTCTGGCTATGTCTACGTCGCTGTACAGCCCGTTCAGCTCGTCGTTCCATCTTCTCCTCCACTCCCCTTCGATGCATACAAATCAAATCAAATGGGGTGGCGCAACAGTCCGTTGTGAACCAGGGCCTAGTGACTTACAACTCTCAACCATTCCTGTGTGCGAGTACTGTTGTCAGGAATGGAAGGGACCTACAATTTTAGGCCGAACCCGAACGGCTAGTTTGAGAAAGCACTTTTTCATGACAAGAATTACTCTTGAAGGATTTGTCAATTCCTCGCAAGAGGCAGTACCCGCGAAAATTATTTTTTTAAGATTAAGGTGGCACAGGCAGGTTCAATCCCTGCCAAGACCCCTTGCATGACAGTCCAACGCACTAACCATCATGCCACGGGTACTTCGATGCATACGGGACCGTAAATTACACGAAGAACTTTTCTCTCGAACCGACCCAAGGTACTTTCATCCGCTTTTGTCAAAGTCCATGCTTCTGCACCGTATAGCAGGACGGGGATGATAACGGTCTTATAAAGCGACACTTTGGTCCCTCGAGAGAGGACTTTACCAATCAATTGCTTTCTAAGCCCAAATAAGCAGCGGTTAGCAAGAGTTATTCTGCGTTTAATCTCAGCGCTGGTGTAGTTTTCTGCGTTTACAGCGGAGCAAAGGTAGACGAAGTCCTTGACTACCTCAAAGTTACGTGTGTTTTGACCAAGACGTCGGTGTTGTATATCCTTTCTTGACGACAGCATGTACTTTGTTTTGCCCCCATTAACCGTTAAACCCATTTTTGCCGCCTCCTTCAATACTCACAAAAGTCCCATCAGCATATGCTAGTAATTGGACAGACTTTTGAAAGATAGTGCCTCTAGTCTTGACGTATGAGCTCTGCACTATTCTTTTAAGAACGATGTTAAAAAAATCGCATGACAGCGCATCACCTTGTCTAAAACCTTTTTTGACATCGAAAGGTTCTGTTAAGTTGTAGCGAACCTTTATGGAGCAACGTGAATTCTTCATTGTCATCCTGCGCAAACGGACGAGTTTGGCAGGGATGCCAAAACTAAACATGGCTCTATACAGCTCGTCCCTGTAGATGCTGTCATATGCGGCCTTGAAATCGATGAAAAGATGGTGGGTGTCGATTTAGTGTTCTTGGGTTTTTTCCAGGATCTGCCGTAATGTGAATATTTGATCGATATATCAGGTTGATGACGATGGGCTTTAGACGTTCACATATTACGGCAGAGAAGATTTTATAGGCGATGTTAAGTAGACTGATTCCTCTATAGTTGGTGCAGTTTAGAGGGTCTCCTTTTTTAAGGATCGGGCAAACAATACTGAGGTTCCATTCATCGGGCATGCTTTCTTGCGACCATATCTTACAGATAAGTTGGTGCATGCTCCTAACCAACTTATTTCCAGCTGCTTTAAAGAGCTCGGTTTTCAAGCTATCTGCCCAAGCGGCTTTAAAAGACTTCAGCTTAGATAAGGCAATCTTTACTTCGTTTAAGTCGGGAGGGCGGGATTGTTGGCTTTCGTCGTCTGGGTTCAAATTACGAAGCAAAATTAACGGAGATCCAACCTTTAGTTGTAAATTATTCGGTGGTATACCTGGTAAACCCAATGAGTTCAAAAACTCAGTTGGATAATTTACAGCTTCGGTAGTATCACAAACTGTATCAATACATTTGTATGACACCAAGTCATGTGACATCCATATGACACTCATGATTTGTATATTGTCTGTGTACATCAGGATATACCTGGTCAATGAGAGCATTTTGTGAATCAATAATCGTGCATGCAGTTTCATCTGTAATAACTTTTCCGTCGCCTATATCTAACAGTTGTTTAAAGAATGTTTCAGCGGATGGATCTTGAAGCATTTGAACACGCATATTTACTTTCAGTTGTACTTTTTTAACATTACGATGATTTTGAACGCGGAATAACGGTAAGTGTTTGTTTTAAACCACCTGAAAGGAATAAAAGAGTGCAAATAGATACAAACCTATTTACAGACCTACCGAATGCATATGCAAAATTTCATTGAAATTGGTTAAGCCGTTTCAGAGGAGTATGGTAACTAACACTGTGACAGGAAATCTTATATATTAGATAATACTGGTTAAAGGGAAAGAAGACGATGAAGTAAGAAGTGCTTACATTGAAATCGAAAATTTTTTCGATCAAATTGATATTCCATATCACGAGAGTAATAGGTTCATTCGAACATTGCAAGGGATTGTATTAAAGAAGATGGAAGATTTAGACCAACTCAAAGGAGGTGATGTTGGAACGAGATGTCAGATGTCGCCACGTTCTTCCAGTATTTTTTTTTAAATGTTTGAAAGCTCTCAAATATTGAAATATGTAGGCCATGATAAGGCGCCTATAATTAATTGTAGGTAGTTCCACAAGTTTTCAATTGGATTCCAATCCGGAGACTGTGCAAAACACCAAATTTATTTTCTTCAAACCACGTTTTTGTTACTTTTACTAATAGTCCGAGAGCCAGTAACAGATATATATAACCAAGTTCCTCTCATCAGCATCAGAAAATCGAACCATAAAGCCTCGTGAACGTCAGCTCGGTGGGGGGTGAGCGGTTGTAACCTCCCACGCATGAAGAAAAAAAAATACATTTACTCATTTCCTCTCGGCTAAAAATTTATCAAGTTATAGCTAACCCAATATAATAGCTTCGTCAGCTGCTGTCTCGATCATAGAAAAAAAAATAGAAGTAGAAAAGGAGGGGACTAATGTACGTTTAGAATAGACTAGCCAACGTAGTCAGACGAAAAGAATATTCTAAAAACATTATTCCAATTTAAAATCATTCAGTGAAGAAAATCTCATTAAGTGCAGTGCAATATTGAGTGCTTGAAAAAATAATAAACTAAGTGGACACGAGGCTGTACTTATTACAGTAAAAAACAATTTTCAGCTGTACCACAGTGAGTGTTATAGACGCTTTACGGCTTTGCCCCCAAAGTATCGCAAAATAACACCAGAAGACACATCTACTGCGAGATTACAGTATTTATCTAAATTAATATTTTTTTCACTTTATTTTTAGGCTACGATTTTTATAAGCATCATACAATACTCTGTACATTATTTAGTAGAATATTACGTGCCTAGTGTATAACATTACTATACTTTAAAATTTGAAAATATTATTATTGTAGTTATTGTAATTATTAATGATGATTATTATCATAATAATAATAATTATTATTATTTTTAAGACAACATGAAAATGTAAATCCACTGGCGGGGAAAAGTGGAATCACCGATCCCTGCAATGATACAAAAATGATTTTCCATGTCTGTAACATTGATATTAATGCGAACGTGACAATTCGTTGTTCCGACACTGACGTGTTAATAATTATGTTAGCTAACATGGCTAATATATCAGAAAATATCCACATTTGCATGGAAGTTGGAGTTGGAAAAGCCCAAAGATTTATTAACGTTACTCAATTATATGAATCTTTAGGATCTGATTTGACCGCAGCACTTCCGGCATTTTGCGCATTCACAGGGTGTGATTTTAACCCGGCCTTTTTTCGAAAATTAAAAAAACGGCCGTTCTCAATAATGGCTAAATCGAATGATTTTATCAAGTGTTTCATCCAAATGTCAAAATCATTAAAGGATAAAGACAATATTTTTGAGAAAATAGAAGAGTTTGTTTGCCATATGTATGGATTAAATCGTCTGAAACAGGTCAATGAGGCGGGAATAGCATTGTTTGAAAAAGCATATAAATTCTTGGATACTGAGACATTCAAGATACCAAAAAAAGGTATTGATGGCTCTTCTCTACCACCTTGCATTTCAGAGCTATATCAGCAATTTTTAAGAGCATGTTACATTGCTCAAATTTGGTCAAATGCACACTTGAAGGTTCCAACTTCTGATGATCCGGAAGACTATGGTTGGAAATCGACAATAAATATAATTTCACCTGGTTCTTTGGAAGTCAGTTGCCAACATCGATTGATGAAATAACTATCCAGCCCGAAAAAAGTAACATTTTATTATCAAATTAATGATTTTATGGTAAAATACGCATTCTAATTTTTTTTTGTACAGATGATGACGATGAAAATAATAGAGCACAGACAGCTCTAACAGCAACTCGGACAATGGATCAGAGAGAGATGATTATGGGTTGTTCACAGTCGGCTAGATGTATCGTGGATTGTACGCTTCACCTTTTGGGCGACGAATAAAATGTTTTCCATCCATTCCAAATAGATTGATTTTTGTTTCGTCACTCCACAACACATTTTGCCATTGTTTAACTTCTTTCAATGGATCATAAGGCATATGAAACATTTTGGCAAAAAACAGGCGATTCTACATATGACCTGGTTTTAATAAGGGAACCTTTCTTGCCGATCGAGCTGGTAATTTTGACTCAAACAAAACTCTCCGGATTGTCCCGGAACTTACTGCCGCAGCAATGTCATGTTTTAGGTCACGCGAAGACAAAAATGTTTTCCATTTCAAGGCGCTTTTGTCTTTTTTTGACAATTTTGATGGAAGACCTCTAGTTTCTATAGTTTTTCTTGGTCGTTGATCTTGAAAAACCATTTTATAGGAGCATTTTATTCCTAATTGACTCACCCTGCTCACGCAACACCAAAATAGCTTGGCGCTGTAATTCCGAGCAATGCTTATTTTTCCCCGTAACGTTCTTCAATAAAATAAAAGTATTTTAGTTATACATAAGTAGTTAAATAATGGACCTTTGTTATTACCCTATTTTTTTTTTTGTTAATTGCAAAACTTCAATTTTTTTTTTTACTACCGTGAACAAGAAATTGCAAATGAACGCATTGTTCTTTGTTTTAATTAATTCAACTTTTGTTACTTTATTCAAACGTTGTACCTAAGTGTTCTTATTATGTTGGCAATAGCTGTATATCTTAGCAGCTCTTTTTACCCAGGTTAATGCTTTCCAGAGTAAAAAATTGCATATTGACCATGATTCTGATTTTGCATTTATCCGAATTGAACTCATTTCTTGTAAGTGACAATACAAATTTAACCTAATCAACTTGGAAACCTGAGATTTTTTTCTGCGGGATTAGTAATCTATAGTTATTTATACAGATCATCTCAAATCTTTCGAAATACTTTAATGAAATTTGAAAAAACATTCTACAAATTCCTGTAGCGGTGCTTAAAAGAATGTATGAAAAACTGTACAAAAAGGCTTAGACTTGGTATGCTATCGGAAATAAAATTTACCTAGATATGATTATTAAATGAACATAAGTTTCCACTGTGGTATTAGGAAACATTCAAATTTCTGTAGCTCTGAACTTGTGCTGCATACATCATTATCGTCATTATAGATTCTGCTACTGCTATAAACACTTTAAAAGATAATGTATTGACCAATGAATATATACTTAAGTGTATTGGAAAAATTAGGTTTTCCTTTGGCTTTTTTGGTCATTTTGATCTTTGCAATGAAACAAGGTTGTTACATTAGCTTTTCCCGACACATAGTACAATATTGTGGACAACAAGAATAAGAAAAAACTAACAATTTAACAATTAAATTTTAAAACAGTGTAAAAAAAAACTTCTAATTAAGAAGTTCAGTCTATAGCTACAAAAAACAAAGAGAAAACTCTTATGAGGAAACAAGTGAGCAGAATACAGATGATATACTCTGTGTGTCTTGCTTGCGATTCATATTGTTTTTGTTGTTCAGGATGTGGAGCGTTTCGGGAGAATATCGCTTAGAGGTATGTTTTTCCGTTTGAAGAACTTTAACACCATCGAAATCCGGAGAATGACCTTTGTCTATTGAATGGGCCGCCAATGCGGTTTTAGCCAGGTTATTGTTTTTGATGTCAGATTTGTGGTTGGGCAATCTTTGGCGCAAGAATTGTTTGGTGGTTCCGATATAGCAAAGGTTTCATGTTTCGTCAGGTTTACCTTTGCAGTTTATTTTATAAATTACGTCAGTGCGTTTATCTCTGTCTATTTTGGTCTTTAGTTTGGTGAAAAGGTGTCTAATTGTCTGGTTAGATTTGAAAGACAATCGGACATCTTGGATGTTTTTGGTGACAACTTGCTTAAAACTCTCACCCAGTTTTTGAACGTAAACAATTCTTTTGAAGTATCCTTTGTTGTTATCCTCACTTTGTTGTTTAGCGCGTCTGCATTGTTGTTGTAAAATTAAGCCACGAATAATTGCTGGAGGGAAACCGTTGTCGCTTAAAATTTTGGTCACTTTGATGGAATTTGAATGGTGGAATCTTTCGTCACTTAACGTGAAAACTTTGTTAATTAAATTGGAAGCTGTGTTGAAGATTATGTGTTTGGCTTGGTTGGACCGGAAGTTGATCAGACGTCCTGATGCTGTTGGTTTTTGAAACCAATCAAACGACAATTGAGTGTCCATACGGTGGATTTTGACATAACCGCAAATATGTCATCAACATATTTCATATAAAATTTGGCTTTGCATTATATATAGTAAATGAAAATTTGAAAATTGTACACTTGTGTGGCCCTGCGATCTATTTTAAATTTCTTACTTAAAATTTGACAGACAGGTTTTTAAATCTAAAAAACCTTTTACAAAATTCCTTATTCGAAAGAAATTAAAACTTACTTTTTTTGTTTAGTCGCAAGCATGAACGTGAGGTCATTTACTTTGCAATACATCATCTCACATTTTTGTTTACAAATTAAAAATTAATTTGTATCAGTTCTTCATTTCAAAAATGTGTGTTCTTGTTTTCTAAATTTTGCACTGTGAAATTTCGACCTATATATATTAAAACGGTATCTTTATTTTAGATGAGCACACAAATCAAACAAAGACTTTTTGGAAATTTTAATCAATATCAAAATAGGTTTTATTAAATTTTCTTGGAAAAAAGGTATAAATGTAGAATCTTTTTGTTTTGTATTTAGTTCTTAAATAAGTCAATTAGTTTTATAAAAAATAAATTTTTATTTTACAAAATATTTTCAATAATAAAAATGTTAAATTAAAAAATACAGAAAATAAAACAAACAATTTAATAAGATTAAAACATAATAAGAAAATTGTAAAAAAAAGTAAAATAGAGTTTGTTCGATTTTTATACTTTTTTCTTTTGTAAGTTAAAGTTTAAACACAATATAAAATCTCTTTAAATATTATAATAATATTTTTGTTTTGTGAGAATTAATTCAAATATTAATTATTAAAAAAAATATATGTTAACATACTTTTTACAGCTAAATAAGTACTTAATCGAGATTCAGACTTCGATAGAAAAGAAATCAAAAATTTGTCATGTAATTTATGAAACGAGATACAAAATTATTATTAATTTTTTAAAGGTTTTCAAATTCAAAATATAATTGAAAGATAATTAAGGAAAAGAAATCGATATTTGCCAAAAGAAATGCTCAGTGGAAGTCGTGATGAGTTTGTGACTGTATAGAGACTAAAAAAGAAAACAGCGGTCCGACTATCAGTAATCATTTATGACCTTTCAACTTCATGGCGGTTATTTGAAGATCCCAGTCGGACTTTTGTAAAGCTTCAACAGACTCTGTTAGACTTAATTCCATTCCAGAAAGGATGTTTTGAAGTTTGATGAGTTTTATTGCTTTGTGAACATCCCATTCGATGAATTCAAGAACGTGAAGGCACCTCGGTGGTGTACTCTGAAAATATAATAAAACAAAGTTCAAACATAGAACATAGGGAAAAAACAAACAATAACTCACCTCTTTTCCTAAGACTTTCATCATTATTCTCACTTCATCGGAGTCAACGCCACGTTCGCATCCCTTAGGCTTCTTATCTGAAAACTCAAGCAGATCCTCACAGCTTACGGAATTCGAGTCTTTAACCAACGCTCCCTGAGGTGAAGCATCTTCCTCTTGACCAACCTCATTTGAACTCTCAAGGACGACGCTTTCGTGCTTACTGCCAGGACGACTGCTATGACGACTACCATCGCTGGTTTGTGACCTATTCATAGCCATGTCGACGCTCTCTCGGATTTTGTTGAAGAGTGCGTGACCTGCCAATTCATTGCCAGTGCTACCACTTGAGGTTGTCGCCACAGCTGCTATAGGTTTAGCGACTGCAATCGAAACTGAACTGCTGCTACTGCTTGCGCTAGTTGTCTTCGGAGACACATAGGGGACGACAGTTTTCTTTTCGATGTCCAAGTTCCGAAGCTCATCTTCGTTCACATAGAGTCCCGATATTTTTGTACTATCAAAGTCGACCTCCTTGGATTTGTTGTATTGCTCCTTTTGAATGGAGAAATTATAGAAACCATCCGTGACATCAGGTGATCCCAAGTTGTGACAACCATCTTCAACAATGGACTCAAATTTTAGAGAATCAGAATGTGTGTTGTTCTCATTCATGTCTCGGTGGACTTCCTGCAAGTTCTGGTAGGTTCTCGATTCATTCGGCTTCTCAAACGAATCTGAGTGTCTACTCGTTGGACGAACAACTGCGCTGACAGCTTCATGTGTGAACTTCCTCAAATTTATACCCGAATTCCTGTGTGCGTCACCCGTCAGAGAGTGGCTTCTATCAGTTCCAGGGAAAGGAATTTTAGGGTCATCATCGGGTGTTATTTCGGTGACTTTATTCAAAGTCCTTTGAACACCATAGGCTGGAATTATAAGTGGATGTTTGCGCACATGACGTTTGGGATTGGTTTTGATAACTTTGTTTCTGTCTCTCGGTGGCAGAGGAATGACATTTGAGCTGGAACTATCTGCATGATCGGCACTCGACGTGGCCTTCTCTCCGTTCTTTTCGGGGAAGGTGTAAAAAGTATTCGTCAGATAGCTGGGACTTTCACACTCCTTATCACCACCTGCTATCGCCTGGCCACAACTATTACTGTTGACTGGAGAATTTTCATCATTCTCCCCAGCCAATGTCCTGGGTCTCTGTTTCAAAGGGAAGAACTTCGGATTTGTTATGAGTTCACTCTTCCTCAGCTTTCCATTGAATCCCCGATTGGGTAGGGTCATTGGTCGCGGGGCTTCTTGCAGTGGCACCGTCAACTGACCCTGCTGATTTCTCAAACTTGTCTCCATCGCAAGGACATCAACTTCATTCTTCAAGTGGACTGATCTCCTTGGTAGCGTCTTAGCAGTGGTCATTTCGAATTCATTAGTATCCAACTTACTAATGAATGTCATTGAAGACTTTCGTTCAATTAGACTGTTATAGGCTTCACGTCCTTCATCGGTGATAGTGTTCTGTGAATGAAAATTTATGTGTGGATCCGGAGAGGGAATTTTTGTTTTAAGGATGTGGTTTAGGTTTTTGTTTTTGATATTTTTTTGTTGTTGTTCGTAGAGGTGGACAGGAATGGCGTTAGTGAGAAAAACAAAGCGTTAAAGGTAGTTTTGTTGTTTTTTTTTAGGATTAGGAGTATCGTGGGTTAAAATGAAAATTCAAAAAAATTATTTAAAAATAAAACGAAAAACAATAGAAAAATAACAAAAGTGTAATATTAATTGAAGAGGTTGTTGAAAATTCTAATAAAACAAAAAATATTAATTTAAACAAATAAAAAAGGAGCGTTAAACATAAATTAAAAGAGAGAAAAGAAGTTAAAAAAGCCACAGAAAGAACAATATGTGAGTGCTGCAGGTTTACTTATTTGTTTAGTGATTTTAACCCATCACCAGCGGAAGGATGTTATGGTTTTAGAATAGGCGTGTTTTAGTGAGGCATAACAACTTAGTCATTAAAAATTGTAAACATAGAAAACAAACAAAAGAATTACTAAAAGATTATTAATGGAAACCGTGTTATTTCCACATTCTCATCAAAACACGCCTCGTAGGCATTAAGTTATTACAAACGTTGTTTAGTAGGGAGCTTTTACTAAAGCTAAGGAATTAAAGAGTTCTAAATGTCCCTGATTTCACTTGTCCTTTAAAATTTGATTCACCCTTATCTTATTTGGATTGATTGCTATTTCTATAGATTTATGAACATATACAGGAAGAAGGCAGCGATGCCTATATTTTGTTACCATATATTGTCTGATCAAAAGTATGCCAAGCGGTAGGACACTATTTGGAGCGTTCATGAAACACTTAAGATTGAGCCATGTATAAACTCGTTTTGATGTCATCAATCATCATGTTGCTCTTTTTGGGATAAGATTTATTTAATCTTAAAAAAAAAGAAAATTTATTCTAGGGATCGAAAGAAGAAATGTCATTTTTATTCGGCACTCCGAAAGCCTTCTGGAAAAATGACAGTTCTGAGTCTAAAAAGAATATGTCAATCTCAATCTTGATCACACAAGACTTCACTTATGGGGTTTTCAAGTTATTCTTGATCTACATAGGTAACTAAAAATACAGATTTCCCCTATTTTTGACTTAAACACGACAAAATAAATTTTTTTTGATATAAGATCAAATCTGAATTTTTAATTTTTTAAAAACTGTATTGGTGGAAAAATATTTAAATCTGCCGAAAAATCCAGGTCTGCCGATTCGATCTTAAATTAAAAATAAATCAATTTACTGTACACCATGGAATGCAAAAACATGGGAAATTCGCATTTTGACAGATCTAGATCAAAAATAAATTGATATATTTTACCCATGGCAAACCAAATTAAACAAAAAGCAACGACTTATAAAATGTTTCGCTATTTTTTTGACATTTGACAATTAAAAACTAGGCTATTATTAAAAATGGAACGATACACTTTTCACGAACTAACTTTTTTACGATTCACTACAAAAATGGTAGAAGTTTTGCATTTTTAGATCACATTGAAGCACTTTCTGGGCCAGTAATTGTGAACTGTTAGACAAATGTATCTATTGCTTCTTTAGCCGCCCGTTGTCTTGTAAGAACCCCGTTATATCTTTGGAATTAGACATTCCACAGACTGCCTTACAAGGTGGTTTGCATAAAAACTTCGGTCTTAAGGCCTTTAAAGTTAAAAACTCAAGCCGATGGGTTACCAGAAAGGTCATATCTTCCCTGATAGGGTCTTTGAAATGCATCAAAATGATCCAGACTTCCATCGAAAAAATATTTTAAGCTATGAGCCCTATTTTCAACTCGGATTTCGGATTAAAGTTATAGTCCAGTCAACGTACGAAACGAATTTCCTTTACCTCAAAAAAATTCCGACAGTTTTGAAACTTGTCACACTTACTAAGGGATATCTGGTGATGACCCAAAAAAAAGTCCCCAGGAATTCGACGTGAGCTCTGGCGGCAGTTAAGAGAAACATGAAGTTTGTTTCAGTTTTTCATGTTTATCTCGAAAACTATTTGTCGTATCAAAAAATGTTGTTTCACAAAATTAAAGCTCATTCAATTTCATAAAGAAAAGCTTCAGTGATTTTTTTTTCTCTTATAGTTTATAAAATAACTCTAGCGGCAGTGAAGAGAAACACACGTTTTTTCGGTTTTGCGGGTTTATCTTGAAAACTATTTGTCGTATCAAAAAACAATCTTTCAAAAATTTTAAGCTTATTAAATTTCCGAAAGAAAATATAGTATAAGGTTATAAATAACTCATGGATGAAAATCATTTCCTTTTCTGGTGAACACAACATTAACATCTTCAGCTTTCACCGCAACGTTTGCAGTCTCCACAGATTTTTCTATTGAAGTTTGAATAATTGAAAGGTCAGCATCGTTCAGGTGCTTCTCTCACTTCTATTCCTTGGATACAAAGTGACGTAGATAGAAAAGTTATCAATCTTGACTTATTCTTTTCGTTGGAGAGGAAATCTATTTGTTTGATGTTTATCACTGTTATATGATCAAATTGAATATCGACTGATTTCTTAAGTCTTCGATTGTGTTTTGCTCTTTTTGTAATGTATTCCAAAGAAGAGTAACCATCAAACACTACAGTTAAACTTTTTGCCGAATAATGTTTTTGAAGGTACTTATTGTAAGAATGGAAAATTGTTGAAATATCGAAATCTTTGGGCCACAATACTTTGTGTAGCAAGACAATAATGTCAAATTCAAGGAAATCAATATTTGTTGTGGATACTTTACTTCGTTTTGTCATCCAATTTTCCATAATCCATATTAGTTTTCAAGTCTTCATCGGACTGCTTGGAATATCATCAAAGTATCCATACCGCAGTTTCATCTCGAATCTTTAGAATTTGACATGAAAGACAAAGGGAGTGCTCGATTTTTTTTTGCACAGTTCTACTTCTGAAACTCGTTGGCCCACTATATGGCTCATTGTCTGCGTGCCTAGAGAATAGGCATTGTAGGAAGTTACTTTATCATCACCAACAATGCCACTCGCTATTGACATGATTCCCTTTTGTAACTGGAAATGGAGGATGACTTTGGAACCAATTTGTATTATCTCTAATTTCACTATTTTCCTGTTGTCTATTAGTAGAAAAAAGAGTGATGAGCAAATTTCATGAGTAGCAGTGATCTCTAGAAACCATTTGCTAAGAACGCTACAAGTGATTTTGTTCAATTGTCTGGTCCGACCACATCCCTGTCCAAAATTGGTCAATTCTTTTCAGTAATCTTTTTGAACAAAGTTTTTCAATTCATCTGGGGCCATCACAGAATGCAGTTTTGTCATGTTCTGCAAATACAGGTGTCATTATTTGGCGTACGAGAAGTGCCCGACGGAATGGAAATATGGAATCATATTCTTCACACAGTTAATATGGGCATTCCAATCGCCAGACCACTCAGCTTGAATAAAATCTTTAATCAATGTAATCATATAAAACAACTGAATCCATAGGGCTGCTGTTTGTCCATTAGATTGGAGTATGTTAAGATTTGTTTGTAGCTTCTCACTAAGATGGATTAAATGAGGGTTTTTTTTAGTTCACATAAAGAAGGAGACTTATCAAGAAGTTTTTAAGTGAGATTATGGATTTCCTTTAATTCATGTTGACTTATGTATGTCGACTTGTTCTATTATGATATTAGTTAAAGATGTCTGTATTAGTATTAAAGCACGAAGTCCTCTAGCGAAAGCTTTTCCTCGCAGCATCTTTTCAAAAAATGTTTTCCTTTTAATTCCCATAGTGTTATTTTACAAACTAAAACAAGTACGAACAAATTAATATAATATTTTTTTGGAAATTTAATAAGCTTTCATTTTGTAGAAGCTTATTTTTTGATACGACAAATAGTTTTCAAGATCAACCCGAAAAAACGTGTGTTTCTCTTCACTGCCGCTAGAGTTATTTTATAAACTGTAAGGGATACGAACAAATTCACTGAATCTTTTTTTTATAAAATTGAATGAGCTTTAATTTTGCAGAACAACATTTTTCGATACGACAAATAGTTTTCGAGATGAACGTAAAAAACTGAAACAAACTCTATGTTTTTCTTAACTACCGCTAGAGCTCACGTCGGATTCTTGGGGACTTTTTTTTGGGTTATCACCAGACAACCCTTAGTAAGTGTGCTAAGTTTCAAAACTGTTGGATTTTTTTTTTGAGGTGAAAACCATTATTAACTGGACTATTATGAACTCAAGCTAATCGATCCTTCCTGATAGGGTCTGTGAAATGCATCAAAATGGCCCAGACTTTCATCGAAAAATCATCTTCAGCGAAAAAGCACCTCGGATATAAAGTTAATAAACAAAATTGTTGCATTCGGTTAATTGAACGAATTATTAATACATTTTTATGACCGGAATTGGAAGATGTTGATATAGACGGCATTCATTTTCATCAAGACGTCGCTACCTGTAAGGAGCAAACACAATTT
This sequence comes from Eupeodes corollae, assembly GCF_945859685.1. NCBI lineage: Eukaryota > Metazoa > Arthropoda > Insecta > Diptera > Syrphidae > Eupeodes > Eupeodes corollae. The sequence continues at coordinate 21,255,998 of NC_079149.1, read as the reverse complement.
TGAAAGAAAAGTTTCCCTACTGCGGTATTTCTGCAAGAGGTTATGAGGCACCTTTTTTCTTTGGGACCAATATGAATACAAGTTGAATGCCAATGCTAAACAATCTAATCAAGATAGAGATCGTGAAGTTATTGGTTTTCCGGGATATAAAGGGTGTCCCAAAATAAACGCAAGATTTGAATTAAATAGAAAACGCCGTTTTTAGTCTTTTGATAGTTATATTTTTATTGATTCGTAAAGTACATAGGATAGGGTTATGTATGGAATAACACATCGGACAAATGGCCTCCACGGCTTTGCATGCACATGCACACTCTTTTGTTGAAATTTTCCATGACCATTCTGCATAATGCACGGGTGGTTGTGGGCTTGTTGACATAGACTTGTGATTTCAAATAACCCCATAAAAAGAAGTCTAATGGTGTTAAATCACACGATATAGGAGGCCAATTTTGATAACCGAAACGAGAGAGTACACGACCTGGAAATGTCTCATGCAGTAATTGAATTGTTTCACGGGCTGTATGACATGTGGCACCGTCTTGTTGAAACCACATATTGGACACATCAATATCATGCAATTTTGGCAGAAAGAACTGTGTAATCATGTCGCGATATCGAGCACCAGTAACAGTCACTGCTTGACCAGCATCATTTTCAAAAAAATATGGCCCAATTATGCCTCTAGCCCAAAATCCACACCATACAGTCACGCGTTGTGGATGCATTTGTTTTTCGACAATCACATGTGGGTTCTCCGAACCCCAAATGCGGCAATTTTGGCGATTGACAAAGCCATCAAGATGAAAATGTGATTCATCGCTTTGTTGATGTTCAATAATCCATTCAACGAACGCTCTTCTCTGTCCATTCTATCGTGTAACGCTCCATTTTTAATAACCCTATACTGTTAGCTGTCAAATTGCTTTTTTTCAGGGTTGCCAACACTTTCACTGCACAAATGGCGGCAAATTCAAATCTTGCGTTAATTTTGGGACACCCTTTATAAGCGAACATGTGCCAATTGGTCGTGGAAAATGAGAAAATCAAAATTGATTTTTCTTGAAAAATATTACTTTTGTTGAGTATCAAAATGAGACCTATTTTTAGAAGACCCTGTAACTTAAATAAGTTCCAATGGACCCTTTCGGGAATTCTAAGGGCAGTTTCTTTTTCTTATAAATTATTTTCTGATATAGTAGTATATTTTCTAAACAAAAATCCAACAGAAGTGCACCCAAATTTATCAGGAAATTTGTTTCCAAGGGCAATTTTTAAACATCATTGATGTTTTCAAAAGAGTGACACCCACATTTAACATAAAACATTAGTTGGAATTATGCAGACAATAAATTAATCACAGAGTAGCTAAGTTCAGCTTTCAGTTAATTAAAAAATCATGATTAGCTGTCATTTTGACATAAGTGGATTTTTCTTGATTAACTTTCCAGTCAACTTTCCAATAAATTTTCCTTAGTTGAATGTCAATTCGCCAATTAGTCTTATGACAAATGAACCTGTTCATTATCTAAAAATATGGTTGAAATTTGTCAAAACTAAAATATTTCTGGGTCGTTGTGAAAAATTTTTCGGCTGGTAATTTTGAAACTGGTGAACGAATTTGAGCTGTTGGGACATGTTAGTGATGTCAAGAATCGAAACATGTGCGTCACTCAAGAAAAGAGCCAATGTTGAATGTGAACCACATCTACACGTCAAGTTTTTTTCTGCATTTCATTTGACATTTATCAATTTCAGACTAACTTAATTTGAGCTATGGAAAGATACACAATGGAGTAACGAGTTAAAGTTATTCAGGCTTGTAATGAAAATGGTCGTTCAAATCAAAATCTAAATGCATATCGTGATTTTGTAAGTCAAATAAATGGACAAAATGTGCTTAATTAACTCAAGAACTAAAGCCTCTTGACCATTTTAAGCCTCGTCAATGGTCAGAATGGTGGCAAGAAATGGCAACAGTGGATGATCAATTTTCGAATAAAATCATTTTCAGTGATCAGGCACATTTTCATTCAGTGAATTCGTTAATAAGAAGAATTACCGCATTTGGTTGATTGATAACTCAAGAGTGATTGTCGATAAACCAGTGCACTCATCATCGGGACGTATTTTATTTTCAAAATTAGGACGGTTGGGCCGTTACTGTGAATAGTGTTCGCTATCGTAAGATGATAACGAACTTTGTATGATCCGAATCAGAAGAAATGGATGTTAAGATATGTGGTTTCAACAGGATCGTGCGACTTGCCACACAGCTAACGAAACAATGGCTCTTTTGCCCGGCTAATCCAATCGCCGTGTTATCTGACGTGGTGGCGATATCAATCCAAGATCATGAGATTTGACCTTTTTTTTCTTTCTTCTTGTATAAGATAATACGACACATTAACGGCATATAACCTCAATTTGGCCTCAGCGTCAACGAAAATTTGGACCATCGGATGGAGATGTGTTCTCTACATAATTGAACCAAACCAATATTATCATAATAAAAATAAATGACAATAATTTCCTACATAATTTGTGTTTTATTCAAAATCAACATCGGCCCTTAAAATTTAACCACCATTTATTTTTTATCAAGACGTCTCTACGTGCAAAAACCAATCGCATTTTTGGAAGAAAAGTTTTCTGACCGCGTTATTTCTCAAAGACTATGTTAACACCTTAAGACTTTTTCCTTTGGGACCAATTTGAAGATAAGGCCAATGTTAATGACTCACAATCTTTTCAAGATAGAATTCGTAAAGTAAACGGGATTTACAGCCAAAAACATTCGAATTGGTCGTGGAAAATGGGAAAAAGAAAATTGAACTTTCTTGAAAAAAAATCAGTTTATTTAATATCAATATGAGACTTATCATTAGTAGACCCTGTAACTTAGATAAGTTTCAATGGACCCTTTCTGGGATGCAGAGGGTAATTTCTTTTTCTTCTAAAATATTTTCTGATGTTCATATTTCCAAAAGAGGGCCACATTTAGACGGAACACTCAACGAAAAAAAAACACAATTAATTTTCGTTTTGACGTCTGAGTTCGCCATCAGACATTTCTAGGAAGAATTAAAAATAGCAATCTCGTCTCGAATTTAATAAAATTTCCTACAACTGAACTTAAAAATATAAACTCTGAAAAACTAATACTACAGATTTATATCATACAACTGATTTAAGTCCCAATTTCAAAATCTATATATATACAATTTTTGTGTTTTCAATTTGAAATCAATTTTGTATTTATTTATTTTTCAAGAAATGCAACAAACTATTTTTTTCTTATAATTCGCTTTCCTTTTAGGTTTCTTTTTGGTTTTGTTTTAAGTTTAAACACTTATTTTTTGTTGGTTATTTTTGGATTAATTATTATTTTATAGTTATAAATATAATATCATATGATTTTTACGTATAAAGAAAATAGTATTATTACTCTTTTTTATTTTTGTCTATAAATTCACTTGTGTAATTATCAAACAATTACAAAAAAATAATTTTAGTTAATTTAGATTATATAAATATTATTTTAATATATTTTATATTTTTTTTAAATCTTTTTTTTCAAACTTTACACATTTTTTTTCTTTTGTTTTGTTTTTGAAATAAATATTATTAATGTAAATAGCAGAAATAGAATATTTATTATTCACACATTCAATGGTTTAAGTTGTTTTTTTTGTAATATTTAATTTTTTAATTTTATTTAATTCCAATTTCATAAACGATCCTTGAACATTATATTATTGCTTTCAATCCTTGTTTATATTTATAAATATTTGTATTTGTTTATAAATTCAACTTTGTAATTTATTTTTGTTTTCTATATAATTTTTAAAAATAAATTAATTGTTTTAATAATTGTTAAGTTTTATGAGTTAGAAATTTGAATTTCTTTTTTTTTGTTTAAATACGTTTTCTGTAATAAAAGTATTAATTTATTTGTTTATTTGGTTTTGTTGCTTGTTTAAATAGAAAAATTGTTTGTTTTGAGTAATACAGAGATTGTCGTGTATTATAGAAAGAGTATAAAAAAATATTATGAAAAGTGTAATAATTTTATTTGACCATAAATAAACGGTCAAGCATTTATTATTATAATTGTTGACAATGTGCTGCTTTTTGAAGTTTTTAGTTTTGTTTTTTTTTTTTTTTTTAATTTTACTTTGAAAACGAATCATATAGACGGTTTTGTGCGATTCTATTGAGATGTTTTCAATAAAAGAATTTTAAAAAATACGAATGCCAATGGAGTGAGTGAATTTTATGTTTTGGAACCATGAATTTTTTTTTTGGGGAAATCAGAAATGTACTTTTGTAAGAATTGTAATTAAATACGAAGAAAACAATACTTTGAGAGTGAAAAGTTATTCTAAAAACAAAGAGTGATTCAGAATTACAGCTTATTTTTTAATATTACAAAATTATTACAACCAAAATATTGTTTTTAGTAAATGCATATCTTGAAAGTTATGTATTATGCAAATTATACAAGTTCAAACCTTGAAACACTATATGTGAGGAATTGGTGTAGACAGTCAGAAATGTTCGATTTTTTTTGGTTCCTTAGGTTAGTAAATAAATAGTAAGCTGTTCAAATCAAATTTGATTAAGTTGAATCAAAATTGTTTCAATTCGTTTGTTTTGATGCAAATTAAATTTAAAAAATCAGTAATTTTGGATTTTTGTTAGGACGTGTGGATTTCGTTCTGGCAATTCTTTTCTTTGAGCTGCCATTTGATATTGAATTGACTTACTCCTGAAAAATTTGCAACTTGTGCAAATTTATTACTAAAATAAAGGTTTACATTTTTGGTGAGCGCATTATCTCGCATCGTGGGCGTCCAAGATCGTGTAACTTAAGACCACTTGACTATTTTTTTTGTGGGGTTATGTGAAGTCGATAGCCTTCATATGCCCGAGACATTCGACGCATTGTAAGAGAATATTTGGCGCGTTATTACCCGTGTTTTTGGAAAATCTATCAATAGTATAGTAGGATTTTACACGAATTACAAAAACAATATCCGCAGTATGGATACTACCGATAAAAGTTAAAGTAGAATCTTACTACGGATGGGTTTTTGACATTTATACGAGTCTCTAATGGATCTCCCTTCGTTCTCAAATGTTGGTGCATCTGATATTGCATTTGTATCTCAATGGCTGTGTTCGTTGAGTAGTTGTGCATTTGGAATCATGTGTTTTCCATTAAGGAAAAAAACCAATCTGCTACTGTTGATATCATTTACTTTTGTTAATGAAAATGAACTGACTGGGCTTATTTTACAAGAGAAAACAGTAGAAAAGATAAATAAGTTTAGCTATGTTTTCACCAAAGGTTTATCTCGGTTTAGATTAAATAAATCTTTTTGGTGTTGCCACCGCACGAGGAGATTTTGACAGCACTTTTTTTTTATAATAAACACACACTCTTATTATGCAGAGGCACAGTGTGAGCACTAGAAAGAGGATAGAGGGTTTAAAAGAAGATGTCGGTGAACATTGGTTTTGAATTCCTGAATATTGCAATGACTAGGAAAGACAGAGTGTGGTAAGGCATTCCACGTTCCGGTAGCACGGCTAAAGAACGAATCTCTGCATATGACAGTACGACCGAAATTGGGTTCGAGGGTATACTGATGAGTATTCCTAAAAGCGCGAGTATTACGGTTGAACTGTTTAAGGGGAGGAGCTATTTCACTAGAGCATAAGCCGTTAAAATAACGGTAAAAAGGGCCAGAAAAGAGACCTTACGACGATGTTCAAGCGAAGCAAATGATGATATTATCATCTATCAATTTAAATGCTCTACTTCCAATACTATCCAAGATGCTTAAGTAAGTTGCAGGAGCACCAGTCCAGAGATGGGAGTTATACTCAAGCTTTGGACGTATGTAAGTCTTGTAGATAACAGCCAAAACAGAAGGGGTGAAATATTTCTTGCATCGCCTAAGGAAACCCGTATGTGATCATTCCACACATACCGAGATCATTGGTGACACACATACCGAGAATATCGAGGTTTTCAGTCTCATTGATGCAAGTGCCGTCCATGGATAATGGCAATGGGGGTATATCTCGCTTTAACGATACAAGACAGCATTAAATTCCATGCGGTTTTTTAATCCCCATTGAACAATGCTGTTTAGGTCGGAATTTAATGAGCTTATCATATTTTGTCGTTGTCCGACGAAGAAGGATGAAAACGAACATGAAAAGCCAAGAGTACTATCGTCAGCGAAACAATGTATTGGATTAGAAGTTGCAGACAGAAGATCATTAATAAAAATGAGAAAGAGTGTTGGAGATAAAACAGAGCCCTGGGGCACACCAGCATTTATTTGAATCCATCCAATACAACTTGTATTGAACGATCCGAAAGGTAATTACTAATCCAATGAAGCAGGGATTCATGAAAACCCCTACAATGCAAATGGTGTTTCGATGTTTCTTTTGAAGTGCACGTAGGATAGTTTGATTCGTGTTAAACAATGAAGAACAACACCACATGTTAGTGTAGTAGTCTACGAACAAACCCCCTTTCTGGAAGTTTTTATTTTTTGTCAAATTGTTTGAACTTTTTTTTTATAGAATCTCAATTCCAATTGTTTTAACATTTTTTCTTAAAAATTGTTCATTTTATTAGTTTTAGTTAGTTTTTTTTTTGCTGAAGTTAATTTTAACTTTTGGTTTTCACAAAATTTTCTTCTATTTGTGTTTTTTTTGTTATCATTCTGACGGGTCTTCTAAAAATCTAGCTGCTGCCAATCGGTTTTCTTGGGAATTTTCTACTATACTATTTATAAGAAGCCAAACAAACACGGATATTGCTGATTTAAGGTCCCAATTATTACAAAAAGTGGAAACAAATTGGGACCCTGAGCTTCTGGGCTGGAATCCATTTATTGATCACAGCCCAAAGTGGCCTCATAAGTATAAAATCGGTCGGAAATTGGGCCACTCTGCTGAAATTTTTTATCTGAGACCACTTGCCTGAAACCATTTTCAAAACATAACAGCAATAAAGCAATAAAAGTTATGATAATTACGCAAAGTGCAAATGTTTACATTCCAGTTTCCAGATACTGTTTAAATATTTTTAGGATTTGAGTAAGTTTTCGAAAATTCTCATTAGTTGAGTTTTCTTTTCATTGGATTTGAAAAACCTTTGAACGTATGTTGTCAAGTTTTAGACATAATTTTTGATGCTGTTAGATATGTAGCCACATTTCAAAATTACTAGTTTTAAATGGCTTGATAGCCTTGTTGTTGATTTATCAGAACACAAATTTGCTGTAAGTCGAAATAATTGGGACTTTTCAACAATTTTATGAAATACTGATAACATTTAAACTGAATATTCAAAATGGCATTGTGGATTTGAGAAACCATCATAAATTTTATTGAAAAAAAAACTAGTTCATGAATGTGTCAAAAAGCTTTATTTTTAAGTTTTAAAAGGTAAACCTTCGCATATGAAAAATATGGAAGTTTTCATATATAAAGGTAATGCCTAAAAAAATTACGCGATTGAGTAAACAATTTAAGGAAAAGTATAGTTTGATTGTTGGTTAAAATATTACGTGCAATCAATTAAAAGTTTACAAACTTTGAAAATATTTCAATTGGTTGTTTCAGACCTAAATATCTTGTACTTAAAAAAACAACTTCCATTTTAACGGCACCAAAATCACTCGAGGTTTATGTAATATTTAACCACAGAACAAAGTGGGAATGTTTAATTATTTATCAAAAAACAATTTGAAATAAATTTTAGTTAATATTTTTTTATGTCAATGGGCAAAAGTTCCATGTTTTTAAGAAATGAAAAATGCAGTTTTTTTTTTTTGAAAATCTGGGTTAACTCCTTGTTAGCAAAACTATTTTTAGTTTGTAGTGCCACCTTGTTCCACTTGTGAAAGGAGACTTTGAATTTTAAAAAAGTGATTTATTACTGATTTAAAAAACACTGTTTCCTTAGTAAAATGTCTTAGCACATTAAGCGGCATATACTCGTACACGCATCAAAATCTCATCAATCATGTGAGAGTGTGCTTGTAAATTCTTTTTCGCGTTGAATATACACACATCAAGCATGAGGCATCAAGCATCATTTGTTCGTAGATTTTGGATGTGAATGGATGTGCGGATTCTTTGTTAGAACAATATGAGTGACACGGACGATTGTTGCATAGCTCTGGGACTAGCGCTGGCGTTAAAAATGAAGAAGACAAATTTGCGGAAAAAACGGATCTGGATGAAGGAGTGACTGAAAAATACGAAATCAGTTTACACAGTTTACACATGAAAATCTTTTGAATGAACTGAAATTAAGTTCTCCAAGTGACTTTAAAAATCTCGTTCGCATGAACGAGGACACATAAAACCAACTTCTGGAAATGATAACACCCAAAATTATCAGAAAAGATACCGAAATGCGAGAAGCTATACCTGTTAGTCAACGTCTGTCAATAACTCTTCGGTTTCTGGTTACAGGCAATACATTTGCAGACTTAAAATTCATCAGTGCTATTTCTGAACAGTCTATTGGTCATATTGTCATGGAAACGTACGAAGCTATATTTGAAGTCCTAAACGATCATATCAAAGTAAATAAAACTTTCTAACAAAAAATTTGTATCCTCCATCATGCACATTAAAAAAAATCCTTCCGAATTATGTCTTCATACTAGCAACGCAAAAACAAGAATGATGCTTGAATGCTTGATCAATCAATCAATCACGAATACACACTCTTCAACCACTTGTCAAGCATAGACCCCTGATTGAAGAAAAATCAAAACATTTTAATTTCGCGTCAAGCATACACACGCTCTATACGTGTTTCCATTTCACAAACACACTCTTAAATGCTTGATGAGATTTTGATGCGTGTATATGCGACTTTAGATTTTATATATACAGGGTGTCCCGTAAGTAATGGATAACCCTGAAATGCCGCATAGTAGACTTTATGACCGTCCTGAAAACTGATAAAAAAAGTTCTATCCCAACCACAAGAAAAGTTATATGCATTTTTTTGTTCAGTGCATTATTTTTTTTTTCTTACTTTACATTTTTGAATACCACGACTACAAGTAAATGAGTACCATCATTTTTTTTTTCAGGAATATTTTACATTACTTGTGCCAACACATAAGTAGAAGAAAATTATTATAACTCTTGGACTTCTTAGAGAAAAAAATTATTTAACATTGAATTTTTTGAAAGAGTTAAATCATAGCTGGTATAAAAAAAATGCTGAATACCTAAGTGGCCAACTATTTTAAAAATATGCGCGTTAAATGCAGATTTCAAAATGGTAATACTTATTATTATATCTAGTGTCAATAGCAATTTATTGGTAAAAATCTGCAATCAAAAAAATCAAATGGGGTGGCGCAACAGTCCGTTGTGAACCAGGGCCTAGTGAATTACAACTCTCAACCATTCCTGTGTGCGAGTACCTTTGTCAGGAACGAAAAAGGAAGACAAATCTGCAATACTAGAGTAAATTTAGCAAAAACCAAAGTTTTAAAAATTAGCACAGTAAACGTGAAAATAATACCAAGCGTTGAACATAGCAGATTTTTACATTTTCGAGCTTCTTTGAATTTTACCTGTTCTATTGGGCTTTAACAAACCCATAAAATATTTTGTTGGTTGCTATAAGTTTATTTGTTATTTTCTCCAAACATTCAATTGTAGTCGTGGTATTCAAAAATGTAAAGTAAAAACAAAAAAATAATGCACTGAACAAAAAAATGCATTTAATTTTTCTTGTGGTTGGGATAAAACTTTTTTTATCAGTTTTCAGGACGGTCATACAGCATTTCAGGGTTATCCACTACTTACGGGATACCCTGTATACATAAATTCAAATATTCCATGATTTCTTTCTGCGAGATTTTTTGATTGCGAGTTTTTTTTTAACAATGCGAGATTTTAAATAAGGCAGAAAAGTTTTTGTTTTAAATAGTAACGTTCATATTATTGAGTTTCTTCAAAACAATATTTAAGACAAAATTAGATTTGAAGGGCTTTCGAGTTTTAATTTTTTCAAAAACTGAATGATAAATATATTGACATTTAACCCTTAGCAGCCACGGGGGTTGATGCGTTACCTCTTAGCTAAAAAAAGTGGATTACAAAGTCTTAAACATTACAAATTAATAAAACAAATGACATCTGATGGTAACAGACATCTGATGGTTTAAGCCAACAAATTACAGGTCGGCGTTAGATTAATTGGCCTGGGGTAATTAGTTACCCCAGTGTGTCCGTCACCGTTGCACAATACAAATCTGCTTCTTTTTTAAATCGACTTTAAAGTAACCAACCAAAACTATGAGAAATATTGAAGAATTCTCCAAGTGGCATGATAAAATCAGCCAAGTTTCAAACTATCCACGCATCTTGTTCAATTGGGTTTTTCATCGTGGTGTAATCACTTACCCCTTGTAGCCGCTTAAGGTTAAATCAAATTTCTAAAAAACTGACAATTCTAAGCCATGTTGGAACTAGTTTTGCCCAGAAACTAGTTTTAAAGAAGAAAATCAATAAATATGAGAGTAAAAGCTTTTCTGAATCACCCTGTATTTATCGTTACATTTGGCAGTTTACTTTTAAAATGTTTCAGCAATGAAGATAAACTTATCAATAAATGTTAAAAGAAACCTAAACAAACTTTTATTGAATGCATCTTAACAAGAAGATAAATCAATTATTTAAACTTTGCATGAACCAATTAATATTGGAAGGAAAAACTGTATTGAAACCTATCGTCAAAAAATGTCTCTCGGAATATTTTTCATTCTTGAAAACGCCCTTATTTTCACATTTTCAAATGAGAGCCAAAGTCTCCAAGAAACTGAATTTTTAGCATTAATTAATTGCAAGAAAAATTTGATCGACGATAATCCAATTAATTTGATAACTAACAAGAACTTATATTAATGGAATTCGATTTTGTTTTAGAAGCAACAAATGTTTCTCCGTTAAATTTGAAAATTCAGGAAAATAAAATCAGGAATTGAAATGCATTTCAACTTGTTATTAAAGATTTTCGAATAAGTTGATATTTGCTTTGATTCCTAAAAAAAATTCCATAAAATCCTGACTCTAAGGCAATCTGATACATTTCTCTCTAGACGGGAAGCTGAAAAGCTCTTAAATATGATTGAAATTTCTTTTGTGTATGAAAAATCAATCGAAAAATTGACAACTTCACGTTGAGGCATTGCATCCTCTCTGTTTATGTAAGTTTGTTTTGTATCCTAGAAAAAAAGATCCCCATCAACTTTTTAGTTCGAGAGAATCTGTGCCTTCTTCATAAATAAAAACCACTAACAAAAAGTATAAACCTGACAAAAGTACAATGACTTGAACTTGGACTAGGGCGATGATATCTTTAGTAGTATATCAGGACGAGGAAATGCTTTTGGAAATAAATTAAGGCACCCGTACAAAATAATTGAATTGAATTGAATTTTGTTTTTGTACAATTGCTTAAAAGATTTAATTAATTTACGCAGAAGCATTAAACTTTTCCTCGTTCCTTTTCCAAATATCTAAATGTTGTAATTTCCTTTTTGAATATTTTTTATTTTTTTTGTTTAAAGCCAAACATTCATAACTCACTACATAACAACAACAACTATCAACTCGTATATTTTTTGATAAAAACAAAAAATATACCATAACAATTCAATATTTTAAACTTGATTGAGCCGACGATCGTTTGACAGCCGGCGACGCCGTCGACGCTGATGACGACGACGTTGGCGGCATAACGCTTCCGAACAGTAAATTCATTAAATATTTAAGCATTTTTCTTAGTTATGGTGCCGGGCTGGGCGGAATGTGAGGCAAGAAGTCCTCACGAGGAGATTTTGACAGCACTTTTTTTTTATAATAAACACACACTCTTATTATGCAGAGGCACAGTGTGAGCACTAGAAAGAGGATAGAGGGTTTAAAAGAAGATGTCGGTGAACATTGGTTTTGAATTCCTGAATATTGCAATGACTAGGAAAGACAGAGTGTGGTAAGGCATTCCACGTTCCGGTAGCACGGCTAAAGAACGAATCTCTGCATATGACAGTACGACCGAAATTGGGTTCGAGGGTATACTGATGAGTATTCCTAAAAGCGCGAGTATTACGGTTGAACTGTTTAAGGGGAGGAGCTATTTCACTAGAGCATAAGCCGTTAAAATAACGGTAAAAAGGGCCAGAAAAGAGACCTTACGACGATGTTCAAGCGAAGCAAATGATGATATTATCATCTATCAATTTAAATGCTCTACTTCCAATACTATCCAAGATGCTTAAGTAAGTTGCAGGAGCACCAGTCCAGAGATGGGAGTTATACTCAAGCTTTGGACGTATGTAAGTCTTGTAGATAACAGCCAAAACAGAAGGGGTGAAATATTTCTTGCATCGCCTAAGGAAACCCGTATGTGATCATTCCACACATACCGAGATCATTGGTGACACACATACCGAGAATATCGAGGTTTTCAGTCTCATTGATGCAAGTGCCGTCCATGGATAATGGCAATGGGGGTATATCTCGCTTTAACGATACAAGACAGCATTAAATTCCATGCGGTTTTTTAATCCCCATTGAACAATGCTGTTTAGGTCGGAATTTAATGAGCTTATCATATTTTGTCGTTGTCCGACGAAGAAGGATGAAAACGAACATGAAAAGCCAAGAGTACTATCGTCAGCGAAACAATGTATTGGATTAGAAGTTGCAGACAGAAGATCATTAATAAAAATGAGAAAGAGTGTTGGAGATAAAACAGAGCCCTGGGGCACACCAGCATTTATTTGAATCCATCCAATACAACTTGTATTGAACGATCCGAAAGGTAATTACTAATCCAATGAAGCAGGGATTCATGAAAACCCCTACAATGCAAATGGTGTTTCGATGTTTCTTTTGAAGTGCACGTAGGATAGTTTGATTCGTGTTAAACAATGAAGAACAACACCACATGTTAGTGTAGTAGTCTACGAACAAACCCCCTTTCTGGAAGTTTTTATTTTTTGTCAAATTGTTTGAACTTTTTTTTTATAGAATCTCAATTCCAATTGTTTTAACATTTTTTCTTAAAAATTGTTCATTTTATTAGTTTTAGTTAGTTTTTTTTTTGCTGAAGTTAATTTTAACTTTTGGTTTTCACAAAATTTTCTTCTATTTGTGTTTTTTTTGTTATCATTCTGACGGGTCTTCTAAAAATCTAGCTGCTGCCAATCGGTTTTCTTGGGAATTTTCTACTATACTATTTATAAGAAGCCAAACAAACACGGATATTGCTGATTTAAGGTCCCAATTATTACAAAAAGTGGAAACAAATTGGGACCCTGAGCTTCTGGGCTGGAATCCATTTATTGATCACAGCCCAAAGTGGCCTCATAAGTATAAAATCGGTCGGAAATTGGGCCACTCTGCTGAAATTTTTTATCTGAGACCACTTGCCTGAAACCATTTTCAAAACATAACAGCAATAAAGCAATAAAAGTTATGATAATTACGCAAAGTGCAAATGTTTACATTCCAGTTTCCAGATACTGTTTAAATATTTTTAGGATTTGAGTAAGTTTTCGAAAATTCTCATTAGTTGAGTTTTCTTTTCATTGGATTTGAAAAACCTTTGAACGTATGTTGTCAAGTTTTAGACATAATTTTTGATGCTGTTAGATATGTAGCCACATTTCAAAATTACTAGTTTTAAATGGCTTGATAGCCTTGTTGTTGATTTATCAGAACACAAATTTGCTGTAAGTCGAAATAATTGGGACTTTTCAACAATTTTATGAAATACTGATAACATTTAAACTGAATATTCAAAATGGCATTGTGGATTTGAGAAACCATCATAAATTTTATTGAAAAAAAAACTAGTTCATGAATGTGTCAAAAAGCTTTATTTTTAAGTTTTAAAAGGTAAACCTTCGCATATGAAAAATATGGAAGTTTTCATATATAAAGGTAATGCCTAAAAAAATTACGCGATTGAGTAAACAATTTAAGGAAAAGTATAGTTTGATTGTTGGTTAAAATATTACGTGCAATCAATTAAAAGTTTACAAACTTTGAAAATATTTCAATTGGTTGTTTCAGACCTAAATATCTTGTACTTAAAAAAACAACTTCCATTTTAACGGCACCAAAATCACTCGAGGTTTATGTAATATTTAACCACAGAACAAAGTGGGAATGTTTAATTATTTATCAAAAAACAATTTGAAATAAATTTTAGTTAATATTTTTTTATGTCAATGGGCAAAAGTTCCATGTTTTTAAGAAATGAAAAATGCAGTTTTTTTTTTTTGAAAATCTGGGTTAACTCCTTGTTAGCAAAACTATTTTTAGTTTGTAGTGCCACCTTGTTCCACTTGTGAAAGGAGACTTTGAATTTTAAAAAAGTGATTTATTACTGATTTAAAAAACACTGTTTCCTTAGTAAAATGTCTTAGCACATTAAGCGGCATATACTCGTACACGCATCAAAATCTCATCAATCATGTGAGAGTGTGCTTGTAAATTCTTTTTCGCGTTGAATATACACACATCAAGCATGAGGCATCAAGCATCATTTGTTCGTAGATTTTGGATGTGAATGGATGTGCGGATTCTTTGTTAGAACAATATGAGTGACACGGACGATTGTTGCATAGCTCTGGGACTAGCGCTGGCGTTAAAAATGAAGAAGACAAATTTGCGGAAAAAACGGATCTGGATGAAGGAGTGACTGAAAAATACGAAATCAGTTTACACAGTTTACACATGAAAATCTTTTGAATGAACTGAAATTAAGTTCTCCAAGTGACTTTAAAAATCTCGTTCGCATGAACGAGGACACATAAAACCAACTTCTGGAAATGATAACACCCAAAATTATCAGAAAAGATACCGAAATGCGAGAAGCTATACCTGTTAGTCAACGTCTGTCAATAACTCTTCGGTTTCTGGTTACAGGCAATACATTTGCAGACTTAAAATTCATCAGTGCTATTTCTGAACAGTCTATTGGTCATATTGTCATGGAAACGTACGAAGCTATATTTGAAGTCCTAAACGATCATATCAAAGTAAATAAAACTTTCTAACAAAAAATTTGTATCCTCCATCATGCACATTAAAAAAAATCCTTCCGAATTATGTCTTCATACTAGCAACGCAAAAACAAGAATGATGCTTGAATGCTTGATCAATCAATCAATCACGAATACACACTCTTCAACCACTTGTCAAGCATAGACCCCTGATTGAAGAAAAATCAAAACATTTTAATTTCGCGTCAAGCATACACACGCTCTATACGTGTTTCCATTTCACAAACACACTCTTAAATGCTTGATGAGATTTTGATGCGTGTATATGCGACTTTAGATTTTATATATACAGGGTGTCCCGTAAGTAATGGATAACCCTGAAATGCCGCATAGTAGACTTTATGACCGTCCTGAAAACTGATAAAAAAAGTTCTATCCCAACCACAAGAAAAGTTATATGCATTTTTTTGTTCAGTGCATTATTTTTTTTTTCTTACTTTACATTTTTGAATACCACGACTACAAGTAAATGAGTACCATCATTTTTTTTTTCAGGAATATTTTACATTACTTGTGCCAACACATAAGTAGAAGAAAATTATTATAACTCTTGGACTTCTTAGAGAAAAAAATTATTTAACATTGAATTTTTTGAAAGAGTTAAATCATAGCTGGTATAAAAAAAATGCTGAATACCTAAGTGGCCAACTATTTTAAAAATATGCGCGTTAAATGCAGATTTCAAAATGGTAATACTTATTATTATATCTAGTGTCAATAGCAATTTATTGGTAAAAATCTGCAATCAAAAAAATCAAATGGGGTGGCGCAACAGTCCGTTGTGAACCAGGGCCTAGTGAATTACAACTCTCAACCATTCCTGTGTGCGAGTACCTTTGTCAGGAACGAAAAAGGAAGACAAATCTGCAATACTAGAGTAAATTTAGCAAAAACCAAAGTTTTAAAAATTAGCACAGTAAACGTGAAAATAATACCAAGCGTTGAACATAGCAGATTTTTACATTTTCGAGCTTCTTTGAATTTTACCTGTTCTATTGGGCTTTAACAAACCCATAAAATATTTTGTTGGTTGCTATAAGTTTATTTGTTATTTTCTCCAAACATTCAATTGTAGTCGTGGTATTCAAAAATGTAAAGTAAAAACAAAAAAATAATGCACTGAACAAAAAAATGCATTTAATTTTTCTTGTGGTTGGGATAAAACTTTTTTTATCAGTTTTCAGGACGGTCATACAGCATTTCAGGGTTATCCACTACTTACGGGATACCCTGTATACATAAATTCAAATATTCCATGATTTCTTTCTGCGAGATTTTTTGATTGCGAGTTTTTTTTTAACAATGCGAGATTTTAAATAAGGCAGAAAAGTTTTTGTTTTAAATAGTAACGTTCATATTATTGAGTTTCTTCAAAACAATATTTAAGACAAAATTAGATTTGAAGGGCTTTCGAGTTTTAATTTTTTCAAAAACTGAATGATAAATATATTGACATTTAACCCTTAGCAGCCACGGGGGTTGATGCGTTACCTCTTAGCTAAAAAAAGTGGATTACAAAGTCTTAAACATTACAAATTAATAAAACAAATGACATCTGATGGTAACAGACATCTGATGGTTTAAGCCAACAAATTACAGGTCGGCGTTAGATTAATTGGCCTAGGGTAATTAGTTACCCCAGTGTGTCCGTCACCGTTGCACAATACAAATCTGCTTCTTTTTTAAATCGACTTTAAAGTAACCAACCAAAACTATGAGAAATATTGAAGAATTCTCCAAGTGGCATGATAAAATCAGCCAAGTTTCAAACTATCCACGCATCTTGTTCAATTGGGTTTTTCATCGTGGTGTAATCACTTACCCCTTGTAGCCGCTTAAGGTTAAATCAAATTTCTAAAAAACTGACAATTCTAAGCCATGTTGGAACTAGTTTTGCCCAGAAACTAGTTTTAAAGAAGAAAATCAATAAATATGAGAGTAAAAGCTTTTCTGAATCACCCTGTATTTATCGTTACATTTGGCAGTTTACTTTTAAAATGTTTCAGCAATGAAGATAAACTTATCAATAAATGTTAAAAGAAACCTAAACAAACTTTTATTGAATGCATCTTAACAAGAAGATAAATCAATTATTTAAACTTTGCATGAACCAATTAATATTGGAAGGAAAAACTGTATTGAAACCTATCGTCAAAAAATGTCTCTCGGAATATTTTTCATTCTTGAAAACGCCCTTATTTTCACATTTTCAAATGAGAGCCAAAGTCTCCAAGAAACTGAATTTTTAGCATTAATTAATTGCAAGAAAAATTTGATCGACGATAATCCAATTAATTTGATAACTAACAAGAACTTATATTAATGGAATTCGATTTTGTTTTAGAAGCAACAAATGTTTCTCCGTTAAATTTGAAAATTCAGGAAAATAAAATCAGGAATTGAAATGCATTTCAACTTGTTATTAAAGATTTTCGAATAAGTTGATATTTGCTTTGATTCCTAAAAAAAATTCCATAAAATCCTGACTCTAAGGCAATCTGATACATTTCTCTCTAGACGGGAAGCTGAAAAGCTCTTAAATATGATTGAAATTTCTTTTGTGTATGAAAAATCAATCGAAAAATTGACAACTTCACGTTGAGGCATTGCATCCTCTCTGTTTATGTAAGTTTGTTTTGTATCCTAGAAAAAAAGATCCCCATCAACTTTTTAGTTCGAGAGAATCTGTGCCTTCTTCATAAATAAAAACCACTAACAAAAAGTATAAACCTGACAAAAGTACAATGACTTGAACTTGGACTAGGGCGATGATATCTTTAGTAGTATATCAGGACGAGGAAATGCTTTTGGAAATAAATTAAGGCACCCGTACAAAATAATTGAATTGAATTGAATTTTGTTTTTGTACAATTGCTTAAAAGATTTAATTAATTTACGCAGAAGCATTAAACTTTTCCTCGTTCCTTTTCCAAATATCTAAATGTTGTAATTTCCTTTTTGAATATTTTTTATTTTTTTTGTTTAAAGCCAAACATTCATAACTCACTACATAACAACAACAACTATCAACTCGTATATTTTTTGATAAAAACAAAAAATATACCATAACAATTCAATATTTTAAACTTGATTGAGCCGACGATCGTTTGACAGCCGGCGACGCCGTCGACGCTGATGACGACGACGTTGGCGGCATAACGCTTCCGAACAGTAAATTCATTAAATATTTAAGCATTTTTCTTAGTTATGGTGCCGGGCTGGGCGGAATGTGAGGCAAGAAGTCCTTTCGAAATTCAAATTCTTCGGTGTCTGTCGAGGAACTGTCACTCGAAAAAGCCGGTTTGACTTTGAGACTGCTAAATGTGCTGTGCGAACGTTGTTGGCGCCACAGGATGTCATTCTGCTTCACGGTTGAGGCATGAATCTTCTCTGGCCAATGGAAGTTGCCGCCTTGATGACTCTGATGCGGCATTGATACTTGCTTCTGTAGAACAGCTGGAGGTGGTGGTGGCGGCGGCTGTTGCTGCGGTTGTGGTTGTTGCTGCAGCAGCTGCTGCTGCACTTGTTGTTGGAGTTGCTGAGGTGGTGGAGGTGGAGTTTTTTGTGGCTTAACAACCACTTTCTTTCCTTCCTGTCCCGCATTGTAGTAAGTTGTGGAAGTTGGACTCTTACCAGTCAGTTTGGAGACATCAAATTCATGGAACATTGAATTGCGACTGTTGGCAAAATTTGACCCATTCACGGCGAAAGCTCGTGGTGGCTTGATGACGTGGTTGATGTTGATGGCATAATTGTTGCCAGGACCACGTCCTCCAAAATCATAAATCTTCTCATCATATCCATGTTGAGGCGGCTGCTGATGGATATCATGAGAAAAGTGCTGCTGATGGTTATTGCCACCACGATACCGACGTTGGGTCAATTCGGCGCCATAGTTGTTGTAGTGCGGCGCCGATTTTATGCTCGCATTCGACCCGTACAACTTGTCCTGGGCCGATTCGTCATTGCTGGCGGAGAATGCCTTCCTATTGAGATATTGCCGCCGCCTTTTGGAAGACACACGCGTGCGTATATCGCACTCGGAGTGCGCAATGCTTCGGTCAAAGTCGCTCTCCTCATCGCTTGATGTAGAGCTAGAGTCAAGTACAATTGGATTATAGCTCAGACGCCGTAAGGTGCGCGCTTTGATGCTACGCGGTTTATATTGCATTACCTTGTTGCCCGCACCGCCCACGGGATTGTTGCGAAAGGAGCCGGTACTGCGGTGGGAGAAATTTTGTTGTCCCACAGTCCGGTGTTGTGGCTCTGATAGAACGGGAGATTTCAAATTATAATTATCATTAAACGACATGGACCGTTGTCGACTGCCCGAATAATCACCTAATGGAGAGTTCTGCATTTGCGAATGCGAGTAGATGGATGTGTTGCTAGCATTCACATTCTTAACTGGAGATGAAGACTGATGGATTTTTGTGCAATTGTTGGTGGCCAATTCGTTCTTCACACTCATATAGCCACGCGCTTCCATGGAACTTCCAGAGAAACTAATATCCTTCGGACTGAAGTAGCTATCTTGTGGGGAGTAGCTGCTTTTTTGGCTACTCCGGCGAGAGAGCGAGAGATTGGTTTCTCTGGAAGCGAATCCGGTGTCTGGAGTGCTTGATCGCTTGTCTTCGATCTTGTCTATGATGTCATTGTAGTGTTGCAAGTGCTTATCAATATGACTAGTGGCAGAGTTGAAGTCGAATTTGGTGTGAACGCCACCGCCGAAATCATACACTCCTGATGATTTCAGGCTCCCAGCAATTGTGCTGGCGCTACTAATCTCACCCTCAAGAGATGAGACTATGTTGGCAAATTTTTCATTCAACAGTGTTTCGGCTGAATCATTTTTGTCCAGCTCACTGTAGGTCTGAATAAAATCTAAATTCAGAGCTTTCAAGGTGTTCTCAATGTCCAACAGATTCTCCCCGATAACATCTCTTGGTGTCCGGCTATCATTGACCTCGATGTCTTCTCGAAAGTCAATGTTAATCGGGCGACTAAGGATTTCGCGAGATTTTTCAAAGAAGAAGTCTGAAGCCTCTTTGTCGAAAATAGGTATTCTAATGTCTGAAATAGGAAAGGGTTCCAAATCGCTGGGGCGAAAACGCTATGCAAGGTGAGGAATTTTGTTTTGTTTTGTTGTTGTGCGAATTCAAAAATCAAAAATAACAGTAGAGGAGAGAAAAAATAAACACAATATAAAAAAGAAACAAAACAGAAAACAATTTACCGGGACGTATTTATAAAGGAAAAAATAATGAACGATTGATTGATTGGGAACGAGTGTGAGATAGAGAAAAAGTGAATAAGAAGAAAAAGGAAAATGTTTTTGTTAGTTTACAATGATTTTTTTTTTAATTTTAAATAAACTTTATTTTGTCTTTTTATTTGTTTTTAAATTCTAATCTACAAATCGATAGTGGAATGATTAATGTAATCGTCAAACTAATTACAAAACAAATAAATTAAAAATAATAATTGATGATGATGTTATGAGATTTTTGATTATTTTATAGCAGATATAAAACAGTTAAAATAGAAACAAAAATATAACCACACACACACAAAAAACCAGCAATAGAACGAAAATAGAAAAACCATAGGAAACAAAAAACCAAATACGCAACAAAATAAAGGTTTGGAGACCAATATTAAGGTTTTCGTTTTTCGAGAGAATATGTTTTTTTTTGTTAGTAAGAAATTATCGCGGGATAGGTAAGACAAGAAAAAAAGTGAAATAAAAAGATAAATATGCAATTCAGATACTTAAATTAAATAAAAATAAATTGTTTGACATCAATTTTAAGAAGGTCTATAATTGCTTTATCAGGGGTAGAGGTAGTTTGAATGTACTGTTTAAAAGATCTTATTTCATAAACATTGACATTTGACAAGTCTTCATTACATAACAAACTGACAGGTGACATAATTGTAAGTTAATTACAACTACAGACTATAGCAAACTTGTCGTAAAGGTTTTGTCATTGCCATACAAACACATGGCACACAGTTCAAACCAAGTCCAAATTCTATTTATTATGTTTATAAACGTTAATTATAAACTTTATATTTAAACAGATATTAATTATTCTATTCTATTCTATTTTATTCTCCTCTATTCTATTCTATTCTATTCTATTCTATTCTATTCTATTCTATTCTATTCTATTCTATTCTATTCTATTCTATTCTATTCTATTCTATTCTATTCTATTCTATTCTATTCTATTCTATTCTATTCTATTCTATTCTATTCTATTCTATTCTATTCTATTCTATTCTATTCTATTCTATTCTATTCTATTCTATTCTATTCTATTCTATTCTATTCTATTCTATTCTATTCTATTCTATTCTATTCTATTCTATTCTATTCTATTCTATTCTATTCTATTCTATTCTATTCTATTCTATTCTATTCTATTCTATTCTATTCTATTCTATTCTATTCTATTCTATTCTATTCTATTCTATTCTATTCTATTCTATTCTATTCTATTCTATTCTATTCTATTCTATTCTATTCTATTCTATTCTATTCTATTCTATTCTATTCTATTCTATTCTATTCTATTCTATTCTATTCTATTCTATTCTATTCTATTCTATTCTATTCTATTCTATTCTATTCTATTCTACAACCACATGATACTGAGCTCCACTTCCAAGCCATTTTAAACATGCGTCTTGACATCAAGGGCATGATATCTTTTTACGAGTGTTGGAGGTGTCGACGGAATTTCAACACAAAATATAATTCACTGTAATTTTGCAGACGAGCACTTTTTGATTAAATTAAAAATCAATTTCTGTAACAAAATCATTGTGAGTTTTTTAAAAATTTAGAGGACCACGTACTTCTCGAAATTGTACACCAGTTTCTTTATAGATTTGACTTGTAAACATAATATTAGACATTTTTTTTACCAAAACTGTCACATCACGGCTGAGACTTAACTGTTTGTCATAACTGTCAATTACATACACACAACATTTTTTGTATTTTGTTCTATTCAATACAACTGTCGTAAATTCTCTAAAAAGTCTATAAAGTTGGCAGTTATTGCATGATACAAATTGTCACCTGTCACACCTGTCAATGCTTATGAAACAGGGTCCTGCTCTAATTGTTATTCGTTCTAATCATATGTCAATACAGATAATCCGAATTACAGCAACCACATGGCTCTATTTTCAGCGTACATATATTAAAAAATACTAGTTACACAGACTTGAGCAATATTTTTGACTATGTGAACAATTCATTAATCGATCCTTGGTGGAAACTCTCAAAAAAATTGTTATTAAGAATTCTATTTCACGACTTCTTATATGTTATGTGCCTCAAGGTAGCCATTTGGGTCCTCTTCTTTTCTATATTTGTATGAATGATATTGCAGCTGTCATAAAATATAAACAGTGGTTGATTTTTTTTTTAAAGTTACTGCCATAGAAGATTTCTATTAGAAAATCTGGCGTTATTCTGATTTCGAAAAACTAAAAATATAAAAAGTCAAATAATCAGATTAATTTTTTATATTGAATCTAAGCCGTGCGCGCTTATTGATAAGCTTCCTCCTTTAAAATGCTGACATTGTCTAGAATACTAATTTTAAATCAATTTCTTTTTGTGGGTATTTTATAAAACAAAATTGAGCTCTATTCCGGATAACAAAGCAAGAAGTCTATTTTTTGGAATTAGATCTTAGAATCAAAATGAACTTTTTATGCTAAAATAGTAGTGTACATAAGTAGTACCGATATAAATGACAAATGTGAGTCTCTTTTTGATTATATTTTAACAACTAATCTGGTAGTAAGTGAACCAACTTTCGTTACTAAAAATCGACAAGAAGTTTTAGATAAGACTCTTGTGCCGTTACATCTCTCAAATAAAATATTGAATTGGAGAGTATCAAAGGAACACTCTAATTCACACTAATAGGAGAGTCCCCAAAACCGATCCAATTCCGGAATTATAGGAAAACAGATTAGCCAAAATTTAGGGCGACTCTGAAAAGTCTGATTAAACCAGAACTTTTTGATCCGCTCTTGTGCTCTTGAACTCGATCAAAAAGTCGTTGAGCTTACAGCAGACATCAATAAAGCCATTGAAACTGCCTGTTCCACAGTGCGGGAAAACAAGAAACCATATTGGTGGGCTGCTGAACTAGAAATACTCAGGAAAGGTTGTAGAAGGCTTTTCAATCGAGCATGGGCTCTGAATAGTTTCGAACCTTATAAACTCCAGGTACAGATCAAATCGTACCAGCAAATCTACAACATACCATCGATATAACTTACTTTGCGCATCATTGAGATGATCTTCAAAAGTTGTCTAAATCTGGTCTATATACCTCAGCGATTGAGAGAAGTAAAGGTAGTTTTCATTCCCAAGGCGGGCAAATGCTCGCATGTCAACCCTAAAGATCTAAGATCTATTAGCCTATCATCATTCATTCTCAAAACTCTGAAACGATTGATTGATATCCATGTACGTAATAGCATTGATAAGAGACTATCGATGTCTGAGCATCCTTACGTCCAATTTGAAATCGGTAGAAACAGCCTTGCACATTCTGGTAAGAACTATCGAATACTCCCTGGAGTAAAAGGAATATATTATTGTGGCCTCCCTGGATATTGAGGGCGCTTTCAACAGAGTTTACACATCCGCTATCCCTGCTGCTGTGACGACCCTAAACGTCGAATACTCAATCTGTGAGTTGATTAATCTAATGCTAAAAAGCAGGATCATCAACTCTAAGATGGGGGATGAGGGAAGGCTACAGAGTGCTTACATATGCCGATGATGTTGCTATCGCCGTCACAGGAGAACATCCTAATACACTGAGAGACCTCCTCCAAAACGTACTCAATATGCTCACTAGATGGGTTGATCTCGACTTAGTATTAATCCTCAAAAAACAGACCTCGTCCTTTTTACACGGAAATACAAGATCCCAGTAATTTTACCTCCTTGAATAAAAGGTGTACCACTAATTTTTACCAATGAAGCCAAATATCTTGGTCTGATATTGGACAAAAACTTTTATTGTTTTATAATTAATTAACTTGGAAACCTAATATTCAAATCCCAAGACAAATGAGGGAGTTGGTAGTGGTGTGTACTCAGAAAAGCTTAATCTAAGCATCTTATTTCGCCTCCCTAATCATTGTAGCGTCTTCCAAGCGGAAATTTTAGCGATCAAAGAGGTTCTCTCCTGGCTAAGAGAAAACGTGATATCAACTTCTGATATCCGCATCTTCTCTGACAGTCAGGCTGCTATTAAATCTCTTGACGGTGTCTCAACCAAATCTTAAACGGCCCTCGATTGTCGATCGTCTCTTATGTTGGGTGCCGAGCCACAGGGACATTGGAGAGACGATGAACTCGCCAAAGATGGAACCGTCATACCTATTTCGCCTGAAAGGGAGAAGAAGCTGCATGTAAACTTCTGCTAAAAGAAACAGCTTTTACGATAACAAACTCTAGGTGGCACAATTTACCAAAATGCGCACCCACAATACTCATATGGCCTTCACTGGACCTAAAGCGCTCTAAAGACTTGTTATCTCAAAGCATACTTCATATTAGCTCCCTAATAGGTGTCCTTACGGCACACTATCTTATAGGCAGACACGCAATACGACCTCAAATGACTTCTGCAGGAGCTGTATGGACCTTCTCTGCACTTCCCCTGCTCTTTCACTAAGACGTAAACATCATCTGGGAGACTACTCTTTTGATAATCCCAGTGAACTAGCTAAAAAGGATATCAAATCTTCTTCGCTTTAAAAAAGCTCAAAATGGTTCGACTAGTAAGAAGTAATTCTCTGGATTCATGTGGTATCACAATGTGCCTTTCCTTTTGGCCTAAGTGTGTTGATTCTAAATCCGCAGCCACTTTAACCTAACCTAACCAGTAAATTAATGCTTTGTTTTTCAGGAATACCCCAGAACCTATGGTAGTAGTGATCCAGTGTTTAGAACTAAGTAATTCTAGAGATCTATTTTTAAAGCTAATTTGTTACTGATATTTACTTTTTAAATTTGTTTCATTTTGTTGAAACTACCATCCCTTAAAGCAATGATCTACCTTCCTTCTAAAAAATGATTCTACTTTAAATTCTTTGTCATATATACTAAATTCAACTTTAAAAATAATAAATTCTTTACCTGTAAGTCGGGTATGCTCTTCAATTCCTCTGTGAAATTTTTCTTCTCCTTTGCGTAAGATGATAATGGACCAGCATTACCATTATGTCCAGTAGATGGACCAGCACTATGTTTATCATTGGCACCATGATGATGTGATAAATGCGGGAAACGGAAGCTAAATTTTCGTTTAGGACTCTGAACACTGGGTGTTTGATCAGACACCAAATCAGTCATTGACCTTGAAACAAGAAGAAGCAACATTAAACAAAGCACATTTAAAAAGTTTAAAAGAAATAAAACAAAATAAAATTCTTTACCTCGCACTAATCTCATTCGCAATTTCAATTGCATGGTTGAGAATTTTTTCATCTTTCACTGAAATCGGCTTCATTGTTCCAGTTCCAGACTTCTTTTTGGACTTATTTCCATTTGAATCACCACTGTTCTTTCTATTCAATTTGGAAGACAATTCAGCGAGTTTATGCGAATGATCAAAGTCGGGAGATTTGGACATTGTCAAACTGTCCGTTGTGCTTGTGGCTGCTGCAGCAGTAATTGTTCCAAACATCGAATTTATCTCATCCAACAACGATGGACCCATATCGAAGACTTTGTCCGCTGTGATCTCATCATCGGATATCTCATGGTATTCATGTTGATCTTCAATATTCGAACCACTCGATGCCTGAAGAGAGTCATCTTCTAGATTGGCATTTGTAAAAGCATTCGATTCTAGACCATAGTTATTGTTTTGCAATGCAAATGTACTATTACTACTGCTGTTACTACTTGAAGCTGTGGCTCTAGCATGATGATTCGCTGTAGCAGTTGATTCTAAAGCAAATGGATTTGTAGATGAATGAAACATCGTTTTTTGGGCATTTGACATTGCCGTTGTTGACGTTGTCGATGAGAAATCAAAGGATGGAGCGCCAAACGTGTTATGGTGATTGGGTGTGTTTTCATTGGAACTGATAAACGTCGGATTTGTCGACGATGATGTGCGTATCTCTTCGGGAAAATAACCACTGGCAGTTTGTAAAGAGTCTGGGCTAGTTGGTGTTGGTGGTAGTAATAGAGGCGTTTGTTCAATGTCTTCAGATGGTTTGTATGGCGTTACGACTTGGCGTGGCAAATGATTATACTTTACAAATAATAAAAATAAATAGATGATGATGATTTTCTTTTATTTTTTAAGAATATGAGAATAATAAAGAAAATAACTTACACTTTGAGAGTTTCCTAAAAATGCAACATCACCGAATGATTCACCATCGATTCCGATATGTCCGGTGTGTTTAAAATCGTTTTGTGGCCTAGAAATCATTTCTGTTCGCAATTTACGTTTACTACAACGTTCATTGTTACGATAAAATGATTCCCTATTAAAAAAAAAAATTATTAAATAATTAATTTGAAAAAAGGTTTTTCAAATGGACTTACCGATTTGAACTAGGCGGAGTTTCGGTATAGGCAATAGTGTTTGCTGGGTTAAACAATCCCGTTTTCCCTGAGTTTAAAACTCCTCTCCAGAATGGAGTATTAGTATTTTTCTCAAGAACAGTAATAACTTCACCTTGCCGATAAATTAAATGATCTTTTTTCGGCTCCAATGAATTAACAATAGTCTTTAGTTGTTCAGGTTTCAGTTCAGGCAACATTTCATGGATTTCTGAGAATCTAGGCCTTTTAGATGGATCATGTTGCCAGCATTTCATCATAAGGTTATAATAATCCCGTGGACAACAGTCTGGTTGCTCAAGACGCTAAAAATGTACACAAAAAAACATGTAATAAACTTGAGAAATAAATGAAAGTATTTTAAATAAAGTTTACTTGATAATTTGGTTCATCGATAGCTTCAAGGATCTGAAGTCCAGTAAGTGCAGCCCAGGGTTGGAAACCATAAGAGAACATTTCCCACAAGCACACTCCATAAGCCCACACATCTGACGCATTAGTAAAACGTAGATAATTGATACATTCAGGAGCACACCTACCAAAGTGATTGGAAATAATTGAATATGAATTTACTGAAAAGATTCTGTTTTTGAGGGAGAGACAGTGAGAACTTACCATGCAATGGGTAGTTTAAGATTTACATTGAAATTAGTCTTGTAATAGTCCTTGCCAACGCCCAGCGCTCGAGACAGACCGAAATCAGAGATTTTCACTTTGTTCTTACTAAAAACTAAAATATTCCTGGCAGCTAGATCTCTGAAATTATTTGAATGACATAACCTTTTAGAATCCTAAATCCAATGACGTGGTAGAGATGTTTTTGAGTTGTTTACCTATGAATAAGTCGTTTGTTCTCCAAATATTTCATTCCATTGCAAATTTGCATAGCAAATTCACACAAGGTTGGTATAGTTAAAAAGCTAACACGCAGTCCAGAATCCTTAAGGCACTCCAATAGCGAACGTAAATGTGCCAGCTCAGTGACCAACATCAAAGAATCGGTAGCAAGTACAACGCCATACAATCGAACGATGTTTTCATGTTCGATTGAGTGCATAATCGCAGCCTCTTTGAGAAACTCCATAGGATTTGATTGCATTCGTTCGCGGCACAAACATTTTATCGCTACTTGAATCTACACACAAAACAAAACAGAAGAATAAAGAAATCACTTTTATTTTATGTTGCTGACGATGCGGTAATGGTGATGGTGATGTTGATGATGATGAAATATCGGAAAAATAAAACCAATCACTTACCCTTTCTGTGCCATTTGTCCAGACTCCTTGTTGAACAATACCAAATTCCCCAGTGCCCAATTGCTTATTCACACAAATTGAATCGGCCGGGATAATGTGTTTATTGTTTGGTGCTTTACTGGGCGAAGTACCCGATTTGGCGCCATTGCCGTCAGTCGATGATGTATTATAAGTTACGGTGCCATCATCCCGTTTTACTATGGTGGGTGTTTGAAGGAGACGTTTGATTTTACTAAGATATCCATGGGGATAGTATTTTTCATAGTATTTGCGTAGTCGACGTATTTCAGGACGAGAAAGTCCAATTTGTTTGAGGTCCTCATCGGTTGCGTATTTGAATTGGGAAGCGCTTTTTATTTTAAGTTCATTTCTATGTAAGATGAAAGAAAAAAAAAGAAGAGAAAATGTGATAAAAAGGATACTTCATAAATAACTTAAGGACATTAAGTAGGTAGGTACTTACTTGAACGAATTATAGTAATGTTGCAGCTCAGACTCAGTTAGAAACTCATACAGGTCAATTTGTCCGGGTTCTAAAAAGAGAAAAAAAAAGAACGATGATTATAAAGTTGGACATTTTTTCACACTCAAACATTTGTTTGTATGCAGGAACCCTTAAACAATATGTTTTAAGGTACATAAAAGAAGATTAAACACAACGATTTTTTAAATTGGAATTTTAAATGAAGCCATCAACGATAGGAGGTACAATAGAGACAGTAATAGAGGAACTTTCTCAATTTGTAAGCACAAGTTTTCTGGTTTTTTATAGAGTTAAAGTGATAATAGGCTGAATTGAGGTCAACAATCAAACCTTTCGGTAGAGAAATTTAAGATTGACGAGCAGTATTGGTACCGCGGAGAGACAAAGCATCCGATAAAGACCTATTGAAATGCTTTTAATCATTTAGACCAAGGGTGGTAAACTTGTTTAGAAATGAAACAGCATCCTTCTTACACAATTAAGTCATATTTTAATTTGGAGTCAAAATAAAGGGTGTCCCAAAATTAACGCAAGATTTGAATTAAATAGAAAACGCCGTTTTTAGTCTTTTAATAGTTATATTTTTATGAGTCAATAAAAATATAACTATTAAAGTACATAGGATAGGGTTATGTATGGAATAAAACATCGGACAAATGGCCTCCACGGCTTTGCATTCACATGCGCACTCTTTTGTTGAAATTTTCCATGACCATTCTGCATAAATGTGGCTGAATTTCGTTGATGCAGCGTTGAATCTCCTCCTTTATTTGATTTCAAATAACCCCATAAAAAGAAGTCTAATGGTGTTGAATCACACGATCTAGGAGGCCAATTTTGATAACCGAAACGAGAGAGTACACGACCTGGAAATGTCTCATGCAGTAATTGAATTGTTTCACGGG
The DNA here is from genome assembly GCF_945859685.1 of Eupeodes corollae. NCBI lineage: Eukaryota > Metazoa > Arthropoda > Insecta > Diptera > Syrphidae > Eupeodes > Eupeodes corollae. Next base: position 21,226,578 of record NC_079149.1, on the reverse strand, counting down.
CTGTATGACATGTGTCACCGTCTTGTTGAAACCACATATTGGACACATCAATATCATCCAATTTTGGCAGAAAGAACTGTGTAATCATGTCGCGATATCGAGCACCAGTAACAGTCACTGCTTGACCAGCATCATTTTCAAAAAAATATGGCCCAATTATGCCTCTAGCCCAAAATCCACACCATAGGATGATTTTGCTCGAAAAATCAGGGTCCATTTGTTGATGTTCAATAATCCATTCAACGAACTCTCTTCTCTGTCCATGGTCATTAGGCTTCAATTTTTGTGTTAATTGAATTTTGTAAGCATGAAGACACAGATCTTTGGTGAGTATACGCTGTAGAGAGGTTCTTGAAATTTGCAATTCTTGTCCAGGACGTCGAATTGAGGTTCCTGGATTGTCAGCAACACTCTTACGCACTGCTTCGACATTCACATTTGAACGGCTTGTTTTTGGACGACCAGTGTGTTTGGCGTCTCCAACGGAACCAGTCTCCATGAATTTTTCAATTAATCTCTTCACAGTTGACGAAGTTAAAACACTATTCCGACCAAATTTTTTTGTATGAAATTTTCGAACTGCAGCCGCCAAGCTTTCACTATTTTTGAAATATTCTTTAATAACGAAGACACGTTGTTCTATCGTGTAACGCTCCATTTATAATAACCCTATACTGTTAGCTGTCAAATTGCTTTTTTTTCAGGCTTGCCAACACTTCACTGCACAAATGGCGGCAAATTCAAATGTTGCGTTAATTTTGGGACACCCTTTATAAAACTGAAAATTATTCTAACTTATTAATAATATTATTGTGAGCATTGCGTCTGAACATCTTCCGTTAGATTAGCAAAATGAGGTTTGTGGTTTGGAGTTGCCACCTTTAAAGAATTCAATGTGTGAGCGTCTGTCAAGAGCACGGTGGTTATCTTTTGTTTGTTTTAGTTAGGTAAATGCTGACTCACATAAATATGTTGAACCAAAACACGAAAGCAGCTGATACATTTCTTCAAATTTGGATATTTCTTGTTGAAGACCAATGCCCAGAAATCTAGACCCGAGGACAATCTTGCTTTTAGAAATATGTCGCAGCGCAGAGTAATAATTTCGTTTTGAAGTGTCATGTGGTCCACTTGAAATGTTTCTGCAAATTTTGTGGACAATTCAAAGATATCACAGCGATGGAAGTATTGAACGGGAAACTAATAAATTCCGCCAACTTCTCATTTTTCTTGAAATCACTGAATCGAATTTAGAAGTTTGATACCGCTGCCTTAATTTCTGCTGAATACTTGTCAGGAATGAAATTGTATGTTTTTCCAAATGATCCTTGATGTTAAAAAATTGTTGAACTTTTTTCTTTTCGAGGTCAACTTTCCTAGTCGCTGCTTGAATTTGAAATGCTGCAATAGAACTTATCATTTCTGTTAGTGTTTTATTGATGCCTTGTAGTTCCAGTTTCAATATGGTCAGTTTTCCAGTAAACCCTGCTAAAAACGCTAAATCACATTGCCAGTCGAAATCATCATAATCATCACCAATCTCTTCAAGAAATTTTATTATTTCGTGCAATAGATTTCGAAATCTTTGTAAAAACTTGCTTTGTCAGTGGGTAATGCCAAATCTGGGTCAATCTCATCTAATTGCTGTTTAAAGAGCCGCTTTTGAAGAGATTTTCCTTTTATGGAATTTACAATCTTGAAAGAGATATCAATCACATGTTTTGTGTTTAGCCTCTTACTAGCCAGTACTTGTCGATGAATAATGCAGTGGTAGCTAATGATGTCTGGAAAATCTTCGTCTTTGTGACAAAGAGCAATAAAACCATTATGAATACCTGTCATTGCAGGAGCCCTATCAGTTGTGATTGATACGAGTTTAAACAAAGGTAGTTTAATTTGGTTAATATATGCTTTGAATTCCGTGAAAGTATCAAGGCCGCGAGTTTTTCATTTTAAGGAAATCATACGTAGCAGTTCCTCTTTCGTCGAGAAATTATCGAAGAACATCCGAATAAAAATATCTGTTGACTCTTCAAGTTGTAGCGAAAAAGCAACGCAGAGGACGATATCTTTTTTTGTAGTTGTTCTGTTATGTCTTTACTTATCGTTTCTATGCGGCGCATCACAGTATTTCGAGACATTTGTTAACTTTGAATAGCTTGTTTTTGAAATTAACAAAAAGTAAATGTGACACTGCTTCGAAGATTTTCTTGATGTATTCTCCATAGGAAAAAGGTTTGCACTTTTGTGCAATTCTATAGCTTACTTGGGAAGAAGTTTCAGCTGCAGCTTTACTCAATTGGCCCAGAAAATATGTTTTCCTGGATTTTTAATTGCTTGGCATTTTTTGATTTTGTGCAAGATTTGAAGATTAGATTACTTTGCAGCGATCGGTTGGCCACCCGATGATATATGTTTCCTGGTAAGCCACATCAGTGGACTGAATAGCAAGGTATTTCACATTCGTGTAGTACGGCTAAAGAACGAATCGCTGTACTTCATAGTACGGCGGCGGTAGTTGGCTTTAAAGATAAACTTTTGTACATCCCTAAAAACTTGAGAAGTAATAGAAGAATATGAACTACTGTGAAGGTAGAATTGGCTTCATGCTGTCAGCCAAAAAAGTGGGTTTACATTTGTAATAAGCATACTTTACGTTTGGTATTGAAAGTCTTCCTTCATAGTTTGTTGTCTGTACTTGAGTGCATTTTTGATATAATAGTAGTGAAGGTTCCACTCTTCTCCGTTTAGTACTTGGATAAGTTAGTCCCTTTGTCGAAGCATAGGATTTCCCTAGACCTGTATTTTTATAGTTTTCAACACTGGGTATATTGTAATGAAATGTTGAGTGTCTTCTAACTGCCTGAGGTTGAATAGGGTGCATGTTGATTCTGAGTTAGTGTCTTATCGTTTGCAGTTTAAAGGCAAGAGTTCACCTATGGTCTTAAGGTTGTCGATATCTTATCTACACTTAGATCATATTGGAAGTAATTTTTAATTCCTAGGTCATGTATGAGATGCTTGTACGTCAATTTCCTTTGGCTATCTTGGATTTGGTCGCGGAGCTAACTAAGCAGTTTATATTAACGACAGTACTCACTCTCAATCTAGTATTAAGTTTAAACTGTAAAAGGGGAATGCTGCAGATGGCTATTTCATTAGAGCATACTTCTTTAAAAGAACTTTTTTTTATAATAAGTGAACATAAAGGGTGTGAGCATTTGGAAAAGAGGGAAGGGTTCGATAGGAGGTGCCAGTGTACATTAATTTTGAATTCCTTAACATTACAATGATTGTGAAAGAAAGCGTGGCAAGTCGTTCGACATTCGCGTAGTACGGCTAAAAAATTAATTTCTGTCCTTCATAGTACGGCCGAAGTTCGGTTTAAGGGTAAACTGTACAAAAGGGTGTATGTAGTAGATCTAATGACGTTTTAAACATTTTAAAAGCTATTCCATGAATACTTAAGTAAGTTGCCTTAGCAGCAGCCCAGAGCTAGAGACGCATCATCTCTGAAAATTCAAACATCTTGTCGGATTGTTGGAAATAAAAAGAAAAGGTAAGAGTAATATCGTCAGCAAAATAAGAAGTTGCAGTTAGGAGATCACTTATAAAAATTAGGAGGACTGGAAACAAAACGAAACCCTGAGGCACACTCGAATTGATAGTGTTGGTTTAAGACTTGAAACGTCGAATACAGCTTGTATTTAACGGTTCGAAATAAAGTTTCTAAAGCGTATTATTTTTCAGGTTACACAATTTAGAGATCTCATAAGTGTCGTATCAAAAAACGGCGTTGGTACGAATCTTGATGTTAAGAAAAGATCAAGTAAAGCCTGGAAGGTTTCGGCTACTATCAGCGGACAGTTGAAGACAAATAAAGAGCTCCTGGACGTTGTCGTTGAGTCTATCAAGTGTAAATAGATGGAATGGTCACACTTATAAGAAACTAAACTATGATATTGGAAACCAGGCTTCGATGGAATCCACAGGGTGCATGGCGAGTTAGAAGACCAAGAACATTGTAAAAATCTTTGCTAATAGTAGAAGCAGATGTTCAAAGACAGATGTGGTCAGTTTCAATATCTTGCTGCTATCAGATCGCGATGGATGGATCTCAGGACTTGATATATGTTTATAATCTGACGCTATCTATCTAGGCTTGAGTCTATAAGTACATACACTTGAATGTAATAAGGTGTAGGTTGTATTTTCTGGATGAATTCTGCTTCAAATTGATGTCTTTCAGTTGTTGGTAAATGAAAAAGGGGTCATCATGAATTTTTTACGGTAGACAGCTGGATCGTTTTTTAAAGAGGAATCGCTTTAATTTTAATGGCTCCTCCTCCTTAAGCTTATATAGAAAATGTGAATTTTTCCAGATGTTATGACTTTTCCATCATGTCTCTCATGAATGTTTGCTTGAAAACGAACCGAATATTCTTGACAGCTGTTTATCATAAATTTTGATAAAACTCTTTTAAATTCTATCCCGTTTTTTAAGAATCACTTTTATTCCAACCCAGCAAAAGCTTCATATTTTTTTTATCTTACATTTAAAATTTGTTTTTGTGTGTGAAAATTGTAAATTTTATACATAATAGACATCTTTCTATGTAGATAATGTGTATGACAAGGTTAAATTGAACATCAGAAGGACGACGAAATAATCAAATCGATGTTGTACATGTCTTTTTATAGATTCAAAGAAAACTCCATTACCACTTAAATAAAATCCACACTCCCCAACGTGACATGTTAATAAAATTTAAAAATAAAATTCTATTCATCTTTATCGAAGCGGGCTAGGGCAAAGGGTACAAATGCCTTCGTCTGTCTTCTTGGTCCTCGTTTAGCGTTGCAGGCGCTTCGGTTCCTTTCACTCCAAAAAAAACCTATATCATCTCTTATGGTACATCACACCACACATCTTATACGAAATATTAAAATAGACACTTTTCTCGATTTGAAAAGGTGGTGGAAGGAGCATGAAGAAGGCGGAAAAGAAGAAGAAGAGTGTCCCTTTGTGTGTCAGCCACTTTTATTTTCATCGATTCTCAAACCCAACAACAAAAACTGTAAACAGCATCACGAGTTGTGTGAATTGAAATATAGGTACCTACTTGGAATAAACCCATCATCGAAGCATAGTCATAGTCAAAAGGACCATTCTGTTTCTGATGTGCCCAAAACCACCACCTGCTCCTTTGCACTATCAAGTGGTGTAGACTCAATATATGTATATAGGTATATTATTGACATATCCTTTTCCAACACTGATCTTGGAGAAACAGGAGACAGACGTTGTCAATGTCGGTTTATGATTTGTTTAGCCTTCTTTTTGTGTCTCTCAGTTTAAAGTTAGTAGCAGGAAGAAAGTGTAAAGAGCAATATTTTTCCAGCTGTTAAAATTGAAAACTTAATTTTAAGTGGCCTATCAGTTGTTAACAGTTAAGGCTTCTAATGGGTCGTTCAAACTGAATGCGCATTTAAAAACTTTTTGAATAGACAAAGTTCAAGGCAAGATTCAAAAGCATTTTTGATTGTCATTTCATTTTAATTATTATGCTGATTCTTGGAATTGAAACAAAACTGATGACACTTGTCGACAAAATTAAGTTTTAAAAGCAATCATTTTTTAGAATGTTTAAAAATGTTAAAGATAACCAAAAACTGTGTTTTTAAGACTGAGATAAAACACAATTTAACCTTTAACAATAAATTGTATGATGGTTAAAAAAAACAACAAATAATTGCCTTTTGGATGGTTGTATTGGTTTTCGAGGTCTTGAAAAATACGTTTTGGATTTTTAGTGCTGATTTCAAAACTTACCTTCGATTTAAACTAAATATTTTTAACATATTTCAAAAACTTGATTTGAAAGCTTTGTTTAGACGATGGGTTTGTTACAAAATAAGAAAATTACTTTCAAACTGTTTTGCTTTTTGGGTTAAAAACGGATTTAGAATAAGTAATTCGGCGTTTTTTTAAGATAAATAGTTCAACTGAATATTAAATATTGAAGATAGGAAATATAGATTTGAAAAACCATCATACATTTTATTGACCAAAACAAAACTACTTCAAAATTTTAAAGAGCCCCAAAAAGTGTTTTTTTTTTTGTTTTAATAAAGGGTGGTTAAATTTTAAGGGCCAAATTTAAATGTGGATCACACCTAAGTGTCAAATTTGTTTAATTTGACATTTATCAATTTTAGACCAATTCAATTTGAATTATGGAAAAAGCAACACGTTTAAGATATTTAGGCTTTCTATGAAAACGGGCGATCATGCTCGACAATTGCACATCTCACGCCTCTCTAGTCTCGACCTTTTCAAGCGTCGTCAATAGTTAGAATGATGGATGGCAAGAAATGGCAACAATAGATGGTCAATTTTCGAAGAAAATCATCTTCTGTGATAAGGCACATTTTCAACCCAGTGGATTCGACAACAAGCAGAATTACCGCATTTGGGCGACTGATAATCTAATAGTGATTTTGAAAAACCAATGCATCACCAGGGCCGGATTTAGAGGTTCAGAGGCCTCGGAACAATAATGGCTGAAACACATACACGCTTCAGCTTCGGCTTTGACTGCGTTACGTTAGGCCTGCTTCGAGGTTGCTTTGAATTATTTCATCCCTCCAAAGAGCAAATATTTGGTTTGTTGACATTTTTTTACAGCTGATGAGCTGTCAGACAAAGCAAATGTTCAGATAATTGAACTAGAGCTTCCGTTTGGAGTCACATTACGTTACATTACGTTCTTTTCCTTACGATTGTCAAACGAAACGTGAGGTCGAAGCACCATTGTGATAGCATGCATTGAATTCCTATGGCTGAACTCGTAAACGCCAGGCGAAGCCGAAGCTGAAGCGTGTTTGTGTTTCAGCCATAAAGGGTGCGGAGGCCCCCTTGCCACAAAATATTTTCAAAATAAAGTAAACTATTTTTTTCACTCGAGTTTTTCCAATTCCTTTGGCTTTGGACAAACACATATAAATGTAAACGGAAAAAGAAATATTTGAAATTAAATTTTAGAATTAACCAACGGAACCTTTCGAGCATTTTTCGCCGAAAAATCGTTGAAATCCAGTTCTCGGAGTAAAGCGATTTCAATGCTCAGGAGAGAAAGATTCGTACCATCGTTGTTCGAAGCCTACTTTTTATAATTTTCATTTCTGAAAATGACCGCTCTCCAATGCAATTTGTTACTATCAAAACCAATTACATTATCAATTCAATTTCGAGGTTTGGGAATGTAGCTCTGAATTTTTGATTTTCGAGAATTTGGTAGTAAAAAAATAGTAATTTTCCTTTTTGTATAAGTCAATCAAAGACACACATTGAACCAAATCATTACCAAGACTAGGCTCTAAATCATCCGGTAACACTTTCACCAATGCTGCATCGTGCACATTTCAGCATCCATCTTCTTGATGTGATTCAGAAATCCAAATCTCGAACGTACAGCTTCAAAGACATGCAATCTTTCAGTAAGAGAAACGGATAGCTGGTCAATCACTACGATGAAGGCGGATACTTTGTATTTTTCCTTGGGTGACAGATTTGCGTCTTGTGCTTTTCCGTAATGGATCGTTTTCAACCTCACATTTATCGTGCGGGTGCGTGATTGTACATATTAATCAGTATGGGATATTTTTTTGGCTGCTTTCTCGTATTTATCAAACTCATTACGTTTGGATTCCACGAATGATTTCAATGATTCTAGTGCACGCATTTTCGATTCAAAAATCATTTTCGGGTCTTGCAACATCTTTGTAGCGTCGAATCGCTCCAAGATAGCGTTCGAAAATGTTGCAAACAAAGCGATACCACTGATCTTCTGTTGAAAGTGTTGCTTCATTCCTCAAGATGTCTTTTTGCTCTTAGATATGCTGTTTAGAACTCCTTCGATTTCCGAATAGCCTTTGACTGAGGCTATCGTAGCTTCAGCTCTATAAGGCCAACGAGTGTCGCTGAGCTTTATCAATACTTAAAACTGCGCGCTTTTCTTCTCCGATAATTTCTCAATCAGAATTCGGTGCCGCTCTGTACTGGCTGTGAAAAACTTGTACAAATTCTGCACGAAATCAAAGAATTGAACAGCCGATGGACAAGAGTTAGCAGCTGCCTTTCCCACTAAATTGTCAAGACACGGAATCGAATGCCCAACCTCAGAGGTTGCGGGCAAGTACCACCCCACTCCGCCATTAAGCGATAGTGAATTGGAAGTGCTTCTTATCAGGGCCATTTAAGGTTCTGATATTTAACTGATTGCGTGATTGGAGTGAACAAAAATAAATCAATAATTTCTGTTATTAAATAATCATTTATGTACAAAGTACCGTAGGCTGTAAGTAAAGATAAAATAGCATAACAAAAAATACATATTAAAGGAAAAGATGTTTACTAGTTGGAATTTGAAACAAACATTTTCCGAAGTCTCTATTGTGGGGCCCCCAGTTTGTAGAGGCCCCGGCTGCTATCTCCTCAATCCAGCCCTGGCACCCATAAATACTGACATCATAGGGCCGTATTTTCCAAAATGAGGCAGGTCAAGCAGTTACTTTAAATGGTGTTTGCTATCGTGAGATGATAACGAAATTTATATTGCCCAAATTGGAAGATATGGATGTAGACGATATGTGGTTTAAACATGACGACCGCTCTTTCGAGCTACAAATTCAATGGACGTATTAGCTCAAGTGGTAGCGATGTCAATTGACATGTGATTTGATACGGTTGGACTTCTTTCTTAGCAGCTGGTCTTTTTCCTTAAACTAGCAAAAATTTTAGACCTAAAAGATGAGATAATTTGACACTTTAACGGCATAAAACCTTGATTATGCCTCAACGTCATCAAAAGTTTAGACCATTTGCCACCAACTATTTTGCCCATATTTTGTTACATAAATAATTGAACTATACCAATATTATCACTATAAAAAGAAATGACGATCATTTCATAAATAATTTGAGTTTTATTGAAAATCAACATCGGCCCATAAAATTTAACCACCCTTTAGTATCTCGAAAATCTGACGCGATGGAGTGGTTTTGGAGTCGGGTTTCAATTAACGCCATCAAAATCCATCCTGTGATGAATGCAACCTTTTCGACCAGTGTTATACGAGGATCTTATTTTATCAGAGGTTTCCTTTGTTGGCGGTGGTTTTAAACAAGAAGATTATTTGATATTTTAAGTGGGCATTTAAGCTTTAAAGGTTGTGATTGTCACTTCAAACCGAAATTCTATACTATTGTCATCTTAAATTATATCCATAAGTTCTGTTTTTTCTTTTTGAAACCTCTTAACTTGCCCTTAGATTATCAGGTCTTATATTATTATTATTTTTAGTATTCGTAGACTTTTTTTAAAGAGCGTAGAAAATCACTTGAACATTTTTGCTGAATCTCTAAATGAATAAAGTCATTACCCCTTCGCACCCTGCTGGGGTCTGACTAAGTCGATGACAATTAAAGCCCCCTCCCCAAGAGCATTGTACCACTTTAGAATGGAAAGCGGAAGCAAACAGCAAGAACAAAAAAAAAAAAAAAAACTGAAATGAAATCTTAAGATTTTCTTTTCAATGGAATTTAAATGAGAGAAAAAGAGAATGAGAGTTAGTCACTCGTTGGGTTTGTACTATATATTAAATCATATGTATTTATGTATCTTTATATTATATACTCGTCTATATATATTTATTTTCTACCTTCATCGTTGTAGTTTCCGCTGCTGACAATTGCTCCTCCACTTGCCCCTTCGCCATCGGCATCAGGGGGATTTTCATTTGGCAGTAGTTTTGTCTGCATGGTCCTTTTGCCGAAGCCAGACATACGAACATTAATTTTTTAACAAACAAAACAAAAACACACACAAAAATATACTATATGTAGGTAAAGGTAGCCTTTTTTACTTCTTCTTATTGTTGTTGTATTAAGCTTGAGCAAAGCAAGAAAAGGCAACTTTGCATGACAGGAAGTTAGTAGATGAAGACAACTATTTTATATATGTAGGTAGGATATGAACAAACAAAACTATTTTATACACATACTAAAGTAAAGTGCATATATAGAGTAACGGTAAACAAAAAAGTAAGCACGAACAAACGAACAGAAACGGAAGTTCTACAGCGCCACGTAGTGTCAAATAATTAATTTCTTACTTTTTGTTCGGTATATCAAAGGAGAATTTTGCACAAAAAATGTTTAATACGCTTCAAGCTAGTGTGGAGTTTCTTCAATAAATCTTATTAGTAAAATGGGGTTAGGGAATGGAGGCATTATATATTAGGTTGGAGCTGTAAACTCATAAGATTGTTCGAAAAAAATACAAGAGACATCAGACATTTTTTTGTTTCTTTTTAAGAAGCTTTTGAAAATCTAAAGACTAGATGTACAAAAGTCTGATCAGGTAGTCATAAATAAAACCAGAATAAAGATTGTACACAGTCCTACCATAAGTTCTATCCCTAACTCATAAGACGACACACCTCATAAAACAAGACCTAAGGCTTGACGCTTAGGCTGAAGGAATCAAACAGCTGGTTGTCAAAACCTTATGGTCACAGCTATACACAACGAAATTGATTTCCTCAGATATTATCTCGGTAGACGCTGACTACTGCACTCCTACTTTGAGCCTTAGTAAGGGTTTTAAGGTTATTTTCCCATCCAGAGAAGATTGGGAGGATGACATCGTGTCGATACGTTTCGACACAACCATCTTAACTGACGGCTCAAATATGGAGTGCGGAGTTGGTTCTGGGATCTTTTCTGAGTCCCTAAATGTAGCTAAATTCTTTAGGCTTCTTGACTTTGCTAGCGTTTTTCAGGCTGAACTCGTGGCAATAAGGGAGACATGTAAGATTCTTAAACAAAGCCCAAACCAAAACCGAAATGTGGCTATCTTTACAGACAGTCAGGAAGCTGTCAAAGCCATTAACTCGGCCACATCCTCATCTAAATTGGTCCAGCAATGTCACGATGAGCTTGCGAGCCTGAATATTAACCTCGGTATCACCCTGATCTGGGTTCCGGGCCATAGTGGTATCGTGGGAAATGAACAGGCTGACGAGCTAGCCAGCAAGGATCGGCCCTTCATAGCTCACTGGCGGAAATGGATAACATTCCTCTTGCGGCTATGAAGGGTAAAATCTTTTCTATCTACCTAACTGAATCAAACCGAAGGTGGAGCAATTTACTCAACTGCAATATATCTAGGAAGATCTTCTTTGCAGGCCAAGGCAAGACATAGGCAGGATTGTTGCGGTTCGTACCTATAGGAGTTCATGCGGAGAAGTTGGGTATCTCCTTCAACACCTTTTGCCGTAGCTGTAGTGACCAAAGAGAAAGTGAAACGATAATCCATTTCCTCTGCAAATGTCCTGCTTTGGCAAACACTAGAATGAAATACTTTGGAAAAGCATTCTTTCACAAACTTGATGAGCTATCTGAGACAAAGATTAGGGACCTAATCTTTTTTCTCAATGCGACAAAATGGCTCTAACATAATCGCTATAAAGCTTCTCTATAAATCTTTCCCTTTCTATCACAGGTCAAACAATTTTTTGGTATCAAAACGGCGCACTACAGCGCTAATTGGATCTCAGGCTAGGTTGCCTTGAGATCGCTATTTCTACCTACCTACCTTAGTGGGTAGTGTCGTAAGACGGTATTAAAAATTTGCAATTTTGTGAGTAGGGCAAGCAGGGATTTGTCAGCAAGACAGCGCCTACTTACAAGAACAACAAAACCAAGGAGCTTTGGCTTAAGGACAATTTACCATGGCTTATCGCCGCTGAAGATTAATACACTGGGCTACCGTCTATAGAATGTCTTGGAGGAGAAGGGTTTATGTAAGCTTCACCGATATATTGAGTCTCTTAAAGCTATTTTGATTATGACAGAAACTTTTTTACCCCTGGAAGTCATGCGTTCAGCGATAGATAGGCTAAAGGTGGCCATTTTGAATTTTTCCTACAAATTCATAATGTCAACGTAATACGCAAGACCCTGTCTGCGGCACTGGACACCTTGATCTACCTTACACCTCTTGACATATTTAGCAAACAAATAGCTGCAAGCTCTGCTATTCGCCTCAAAGCTTCGTCGCAGTGGACTAACAACAACATTGGCCACTCCGTAATTCCAAGCACACAGACTACACCATCCCCCAACTGCAATTCGACAGAAACTTCCAGATTTCTATACCTCCCAGATCTTTTTGGGAGGATAGGACATTCTTGGAGGATGAGTCAATCCATTTTTACACAGATGGGTCAAAAACTAAGGAAGGGGTTGGTGGAGGTATGTACTCTGAACGACTGAAATTAAGTCTCTCATTCCGCCTTCCCAATCATTGTAGCGTGTTCCAGGCGGAACTTTTGGCGATAAAAGAAGTCTTGTCTTGGCTCAAAGGAAACGTGATATCAACATCTGATATCCGTATTTTCTCTGATAGCCAGGCAGCTATCAAATCTCTGGACTCTGTCTCTACAAACTCTATAACAGTCCATAACTGTCAATCATCTCTAATGGAGATGGCGCAACAGTTTAATATTCACCTTTGCTGGGTGCCGGGCCATAGAGACATTCCAGGTAACTGAAAGGCAGATGAACTCGCCGTTTGGCAAGTACTGGCATACCAATAGCTACTTGTAAACTGCTGCTAATGCAAGACGCTGTGAGGAGGGCAGGCACCAGGTGGAACAACATCACCACGTGTCAAGTCACAAAAAACATCTGACTAAAACTTGATTTAAAACGTTCAAGGTCCTTGTTCTCTCTAAGCAAATTGCATATAAGCTCGATAATAAGTGTCATAACCAGACACTGTCTAAAAGGAAAGCACGCCACGAGACTAGGCCTATTCTCAAATGACTTTTGCAGAAGCTGTATGGACGAGGAAGAGGAAGAAAAGGTTCTTCATTTTCTCTGCACATGCCCTGCTCTGGCTCGAAAATGCAAGAATTACCTAGAGAATTCTTCTTTAACGATCTAAACGATCTAAATCATATCGGTATAATCAGCCTCTCACGTTTCGTAAGGGACTCAACCTGGTTCCATTGAGCTTAGGAGGAAGCCTCAAGATTCATGTGATATCACAATGGGATATTAAACTGGCCTAAGTGTGTCCGTTTCCATCTTGGACAGCCATTATAACCTAAACTAACGTATTTTCAAATAGACAACCATTTCAACATAGTTGAATTTCAATACACCGAAAACTTGAAAATTGCTGATAAAAAGTAAGAAAAGGTATCAACCTTTTACAAGGGTGATTGTTAATTGTAAACAAAATTGTTCAAATATTTGTCATTCTTAAAGTTAAATTAAAATTATAAAACAGAAACTGAAGCCTGAATAGCTTTTCAAAAATGTCCCACATCATGAAATCTTTTAGCAATTGAACGGTTATATGTCAAACTTTAAAATTCCTCAACCATCAATTGATTTGATAGTTCACTATAACAAATGAGATGATTTCGGAAATTTCTGTATTTTTAGAAATATAAACCAAATTTATCATTTCTACCGTCAAAAATCTGAGAAGGCAAGTTTTAGGATTTGATTTCTAAAATATTCGAATTTTAGGACTGTTCTGCTATTCATCGGGGGGAATTTTACTTGAATTTTCACTAATCCTTATTTTGCTATTTATTCGAAGTGAATCTGTGTATGTCGGTAACTTCGGTAACGTCGGTAATACTGTGCGGTATTCTTCTATTCAAGTGAAAGCATTCATTCTATACAATTCAGATCCGCATATTAAATGCAGCGGATTTTTCAATTGTGAAAACTAATTTATTGCTAAATTTAGAACATTTGTTTTATAAATAAAAGAATATTAACATTTTTAGGGGAAGGAAGACACTTTTTAACATTTCTCTGAAGTTCTCTGTTTGAGGATTCTCTTATTCCTCTTCTTACAATTGGAATAAAAAGTCCAATACTGCCCATTTCCAAAAATTACACAAATTAATCTGTATCGGTCGATTGATTAAACTTAATTTTTGTATGAATCAAAACAATTTATCCAACATTTCCAAGATTTTTACATGAACAGCTGTTTATTTGAATGTCAAATTGGTTTGGGATAATGTAGTTCACCCGATGGATAGCAGAATGCAAAGGCAGTGTGAAAGGGTATCGAATGGGTGAATCGAATATACGATCTACGTGAAGAGCAGAATAGGGCAGTTTAATTGAAGAATTCTGTTAAAATTTCTCTGATAAAATTCTTAAAAACTCTAAAAACATAATCTGTCAATTAGATTGCAATTTTTGACATTTGTTATGACAGAAAGAGTAGAAAACTATTATCAGCTGTCAAAATTACTGTCACTTTAAAGACAGTTTTGTCTTTTAAATAATTATGTTCAAGATTTGTGTTGGAGTTGCAGTTATTGACATTTGTTATGACAGCAAGTGTAGGAGACTATTATCAGCTGTCAAAATTATTGTCACTTTAAAGATAGTCTTGCCTTTTTAAATAATTATGTTCATGATTCGTGTTGGAGTTGCAGTTATTGACATTTGTTATGACAGAAAGTGAAGGAGACTATTATCAGCTGTCAAAATTACCGTCACTTTAAAGACAGTTTTGCCTGTTAAAATAATTATGTTCAAGATTTGTGATCGAGTTGCAGTTATTGACATTTGTTATGACAGAAAGCGTAGGAGACTATTATCAGCTGTCAAAATTACTGTCACTTTAAAGACAATATTGCCTTTTTACATAATTATGTTCAAGATTCGTATTGGAGTCGTGGTCAGTGTGTTTTTCAATATTCTCGTTTTTAATTTAGGTTAGTTAGAACGATTTTCCAAATTAAAATTCCCAAATGTTAACAAAATAAATAAGAGTTAACATTCAAAGGGTGTAATGTTTTCATAACATTACAAACTTTAAAGCGGTTATTTTTGGTATTGGTATTTTTTTTTTGACACTTGACAGGCAGTAAATGACATTTTTGGTGAGTTATTGACATTTGTTGCGTCAGAAAGTGTAAGAGAGAGAGAGAAAGAGAGAGAGATTTAAGCTTTCATCAACTGTCACATTTAATTCGGAGTTTCTAATTTGAAGTTTCGGATTTAATGATTCGTTGGTTTTTTAGCCCAGTTATCAAATGCCAACAAAATAAATCACTCATAAAATGTTATGAAAATTCACATAATTCACTGTAATTTTGCTCCTAAATTGACGAATTAAAAATTGAAACTGGAATCAATGGAAAAAATGTGTCTATTGTATAATAACAACTTTTTGGTTGAAATTGCTTTTTATTTTCATTGTTTTCACCCAATCCAAACAAAAAAATGTCAAATCATTCACTTTGACAGTTCGGCACTTTCAACTCATCGCTTGTTACAAATTGCAACCATTTGACAATTCAACAATGAGTTTAGAAACGACGTAATAACATCATATTGTCAACAAATTTTAACAATTCTTAAGCTTATTCACGAGAACAGTTAACGATTGTTATCAGTAGTTAGAAAATAACAAGTCAATGGCCAATTTTTTAGTGGCAATAAGATAGTAGACATTTCAAATTGATATGGCTAATGGCGATTTTCAAATCCTCTGAACTTCATAAAATGATAGTTATGTTTCTATAAGGCTTTCGAATAAGAGGTTAAAATTTGAATAGCTAGCTATTTACGTAGCTGTCACCTTTGAAGTTGTCATCTTTTGACATTTGACAAGTACGCCATTACTAAAAATTAAACAGTACACGCATATATGTCAAAACTAATCTATCGAATTATAGTTTCAAGCTCTAAAAATTGTTGAAACAATCATATTTAAAAAAACACTAAGGACTTAAATGTGACTTCAAATTCAAACTTATTAAAGCTATTTTACAACTTTAATTTCTTAGTTTTAATTGAATAATTGAATTTCGAAGAGAAGCAATTTCAGAGTTCTGTGAGACTTGCATATTCCCAATTAGCCAATTTTCAATATTCTGTCATAAATATTGAAACACAGAATTTTACTGAAACTCTAATTACAGACCAATTGCTAGCATCGAATAAACTTTATCTGAAACCGGTGCTCTGTGTCCTATGTCATGTTTATCAATTCCACACTAGCATTCAAAATAATGGACAGGTATGCAACTTTCCAAAATGTTTTTCAACAGTTTTTTGTTTTGTTTTTAAAAAAGATCTTTTATCATTTTTTGTGCTGGCTAAATTCTCAGGTAGGTGGTAGTATAAGGGGAAAGAGATAGAGAGAGATATTCACTGGTGTTCTTTGTAAAACAAGAGACCACCCACTATTCTTAATGACAATCACCATCCGGCGAACACTCGCACAAGTAAAAGAAAATTCACCCGGTAACCCCCTTTTTCCGTCCCTACCACCCCGAAAACTGAGTGCAGTTTCGCCTACACCGCCACCGTCGTTCACTATGGTCACAACAATAACACACAATTTTCGGTTCACAGCTTCTCCTTCATCCAGTAAAGGAAAAACTCAAAACTCGAAACACACAACTCACGAATTGTAGTACGGCACGACATGGACCATGTACCATGTACCATGGACCTTTTCTTTTTTCCTCAACCAACTCTCAGATCGACGCGCCACGACAACACGATGTTAACCATCTGCGGGTGATGCTGGTACTGTTGCTCTGGGTACAGAGAAACTTAGACAGTGATTGTCAGTTGTTGTGCAGCTATATGTATGAAACGACGACGTCGACGGACGGGTAGGTTATAATGGAGCTCTATGATGATGGCTGCTGGCTGCTAGCCTGGCATCACAGAGACAGAACACAGAAGTGACAGGCAGACTGTTGATTTAAATATGATACCTGAATGTATCTCCGATTACCCTTTTCGAGTGAGAAGTGTATATCGTATAGTGTATACAGTAGACCTATCTAGACTTTAGCTTCACTCAAAGTAGGTATAGAGTATCTATCTCCTTCGCCGTATTCCGACATAGTCGACAGTAACAACAACACCGGATGACATCTGGGGCAATGCTTGTGCTGGCTGTTTTTTTTTCTTTCGAAATGGGAGCTGTTTGTAGAGGACATAACAGCAAAGCCCACACTCGTACTTCATTTTCGTGCTACAGTGATGTGTGAAAAAGAATAAAAGACCAGCATAGTTAAGATAGTTGTGGTTTTTGGAATTTGTAAAAATGGCGCCCAACGTGAAGGTAAATGTGGTGATATTTTTTTTAAATAATTACCACACATTCAAAGGTTTTTGTAAAAATTTAATAAACCAGAGGAACAGAGTGAGAATTGGGAACATAGGAACGAAAGCCAGAGTGTAGTAAGGCATGCCACATTCGCTTAGTACGGCTAAAGAACGAATCTCTGTATCACAGTAGGGTTAACTGAAAAGTGAGTATTACGATTGAATTTTTTAATGATACTGGCTGTTTTACAAGAGCATAATCCAGAAGATTCCGGAGACGCTACAATCATGAACTGTATGCCTCGAATCATATATCATCTCAAGACTTAAGCCCGGTAGACTCCGGCGGGCTGGAATGAGCGAAGAGGAACCAGCCTGGAAGGTCTTTGTAGTACATCTTATGGTAGCCGAAAGAGTGGCAGACCAATCTTACGCTGGAGAGATGTGTTAGATCAGGACCCCCGAACTCTTGGGGTGTGCAAATGAATGGCGCCCGCTCACTATCAGGATAAATGGAGAGACTTGTTGAATAAGGCCAGGAATGGATCCTGGTTGTAGAGCCGATAATGATAATGACAGTTCGTTAAAATTATAGTAATACAAATTGAGGCAGTATGTTCGAATGGTGAAATTGAGAAATGATAACGTTATTGGCGCCAAAAATTCTATAAGTTCCAAAATGTTTTAAAATATTTTTGGAGCACCAGCTTAGCGATGGCATCTATAGTCAAGTTTTGGAGGTATAAAGTTTCTCTAAAGATTTAGCAACATCCAGAGAGATCGTTCCACAAGAAGTGGTTGGTCATACACATACCTAGAATATTGAGATTTTCAGTTTCGTTGAAGCAAGTGCCACTCATGGATACTTGCAAGGGGGATTTATCCCACTTCAACGATACAATACAGTATTGGGTTTTTGTTACCAACTGAACAATGCTGTGCGGATCGAAATTTGATGAGTTTATCATATTTTGTCGTTGGATTTTTACACCCGAAGAGGAGGAATGTGAGTACTATCGTCAGGGAAGCAGTATATCATTAGAAGTTGCAGATAGAAGATCACTTAAAGAAGAGAGAAAAAAGTCGGTGACAGGACGGAGCCCTAAGGCACACTGGCATTAATTTTGTGGTTATTAGGTCGGGAATTAAAAACTCGAACTTCGAGGATTCAAAATTCGTGCTCTTTATTGTACGTCTCGATACATTCTAACTCAAATTGTGAACTGTATTTCGTTTATTCAAAAAATGTACTAGATGAAAATGGACTGTCATGCGAGAAGTCTTGGGTTCGATCCCTGCCTATGCCACCTAAAGTTTTTTTTCACGGGAACTGCCTATTGCGAGGAATTGACAAACTATCCAAGAGTAATTCTTGTCATGAAATGTGCTTTCTCAAATTTGCCGTTTGGATTCGGCTTAAAACTGTAGGTCCCTTCCATCCCTGAAAACAGGAATTGTTGAGAGTTGTCAGTCAATAGGCCCTAGTTCTCAAAGGGACTGTTACGCCACCCAATTTATTTATTTATAGATGAAAATAAATAAAATTGTTCCAAGGTTCTAAGTTATTTTCTATTAAGTACAGGAGAAAATATGACTTTAAAATAACGGAAAGTACGATTGAATAGTGGTTATCAGACTTGAACTAATCCAATACTATTTGAATACAACGGTTCGAAAGACAATTTCAGTGTTTGTTGACACTTAAAGAACGAAATTTCGATGTAATAGCAAGACTTTTTTTTTATAATAAACGGGCACTTAAGGGGTTCTTAATACCCTTAACATGTTTAAAGTTTAAACATAGTACAAGCTTTAGGAAAATAGAGAAGGATTTAAAAGGAGATACCGGTGCACATTCGTCTTAAATTTCTAAACATCAAAATAGTAGGGAAAACAGAGCTGGGTAAAGCATTCCACATTCTCGATGTACGGTTAAAAAAAGAATCTCTATACTTGATAGTACGTCCGAAATTGAGCTCAAGGTTAAACTGATGTGCATTCCGAGAAGTACGAGTATTACGGCTGAATTGTTTAAGGGGGGGAATGCAACTGGCTAATTCGATAGAACACTGTTTATAAAAATATCGGTAGAACAACGAAAGGCATGAAACATTGCGGCGGTGTTCAAGTGACGTAATTGTTTCGGTTATAATTCTATCGCCTATCATTTTCAAAGCTCTTTTTTGGATCCTGTCTAAAATATTTAAACTTGTTTTAGGGGCACCTGCCCAAATATGCGAGTTATATTCAAGTTTTGGTCGAATGAAGGCTTAATAAATTACAGATGCTAGAGTAAATATCAAGCTGAGTAAATATCAAGTGCAACAATCTTACTTTCTCCAAAACTATGTTAAGATTTTTTCCACTATTTGGTGAGTTGAAGCATGAGACCAAAAGAAGCTGTTGGTGGAGGTGTGTACCTCCAACGACTGAAATTAAGTCTCTCATTCCGCTTTCCCAATCATTGTAGCGTGTTCCAGGCGGAAATATTGGCGATAAAAGAAGTCTTGTCCTGTCTTAAAGAAAACGTGATATCAACATCTGGTATCCGTATTTTCTCAGATAGTCAGGCCGCTATAAAATCTCTTGACTCTGTCTCTCAAAATCTCAGTCCGTAACGTCGATCATCTCTTATGAAGATGGCAAAACAGTTTAATATTCAACTTTGCTGGGTGCCGGGCCATAGAGAAATTCCTGGTAACTGTAAGGCAGATGAACTCGTCAGGAACGGTACAGTGCAGCCCATCATACGACGTTTGGAAGATACCAATCGCTACTTATAAACTGTTGCTAATGCAAGACGCTATGAAGACGGCAAACACCAGATGGAACAAGATTATTACGTGTCAGGTCACGAAAAAGCATCTGGCCAACACTACATCTAAAGAGTTCAAAGTGCTTGCCGCCTCTAAGCAGATCGCATATAAGCTCGATAAAAGCTTTCCAAACCGGATACTGCCTAATAGGAAAGCACGTCAAGCGGTTAGGCGTATTCTAAAATGATTTTTGCAAAAGCTGTACTAACGAGGAAGAGGAGGAACAATTCTTCACCTTCTTTGTACATGCCCTGCTCTGGCTCGAAAACGCTAGAATTGCCTAGGAGAATTCTTCTTTAACGAACTAAACGAGCTAAATCGTATCAGCATAATCAGCCTCTCAAGTTTCGTAAGGGACTCAAACTGGTTCCATTGAGTTTAGGAGGAAGCCTCAAGATTCATGTGGTATCACAATGAGCCATTAAACTGGCCTAAGGTGTCCGTTTCTATCATGGACAGCATGAGCCCACAAGTGGACCTATTGCTACGAAAGCCGGTCGTTAAGTTAATCAGTGTTTCAATAATCTTGGAAGTTAGTGAAATCGGTAGAAGTTTTGAGAATAATCAGCTTTCTTAGGGATTAGTTGAACAAATGCTGTTCTTCAACTACTCGGAATGAGCCCAGAAGAACATGATAGATGGAAAAGCTTACGCAGGGATTTTGCTAGCGTAGAAGAATATTTTTGTCTTTGATAGCGGAGATTTCATCCGGACCAGCTGATTTATGTTTTTAGAAATCTTTTGGAACTTTCGTCACATTATGGAATCATGACCCTATCAGTGAAAGAGGACTTCGGGGTGAATCACCTTACGAATAAGTTAGTTTTCTCAATAGAATTGACTAAAGGATTGTCATCGGCGTTAACGTAGGGACCGCGGAGGAATTCCCCAAATTCTTTTTCGAATGACCAATAATTCTTACTGTCTTCGGAACATAGTATATTATTCGTCGGTATTTTAAATACGCTTTAAACACCTTTACTGATTTTGGTCGAAATTTGACGAACAACTTTATTTTACTGGTCTTTAAAAGCTTTGTATTGACTTTGTTTATTTTTTTGATTTTTGACTTAAAGGGGGTTCTGAGACACACTGTCTAAATGAACCACGGGATAAAATAAATCAACAAAAAAGATGCCTTAAATATTCAAGCCCCACTAAATTGTTTTAGTTTTTTCTAAGTGGAAATCGTCAAGGGGAATTATAAAGTTTCAACTTATCATCAATAACCTACATTCAAAATAGATTTTAGGGAAAAAGATAACACTTCGCCCCTTTTACATTCTGAAAGGGTTACACTCACTTTTAATGGTTTTTCTTTTCGTTCCACCTTACTGTATACCTTTAGCGGAGGGAAGGGTGCGAGGTAAATGCATCGACAGACAAAAGTTAAAATATATACTCTTCTGCTTATAGTGCAAGAAGAAGGAAATGCGTTCTGAATTAAAAAACAACAAAAAAGAAAACTCTCAAAAAGACTACACAAACAGAAAAAAAAAAACAAGAAAACTTAAAAAACTTTTTGAAGGTGAGTATGAGCTTGAGGGAGGTTCTTGGAAAACTCTATGATATTAACACACAAAAAAAAGAAGAAGGGAGAAATGTTGTAATTAGGTAAAGTTGATATGATGAAGTGGTGCACATTTTATAAAATTCTTCAATGAAGATACAAAAACAACAAAGATTAAAAAAAGAGAGCAGTTATCAAGGTAATTGAAGTACATAAATTCTTTTTCTATTTTTTTTTTTATTTTTTAGACAAATTAGTTTTTTAAGAGAACAAAGAATACCTTACCAACTCACCCCCCCCTCTCCCAACGAACTTAATAACTCCTCCAAAATAATGGATGGAAAAAAAGAACAGAAGAACAGTATTGTCAAGGGTTATACATACAAAGTATGACAAGGTAAGTAAAAGTTAATACAAGTTCATCAAAAAACAAAGCTTAAGCAAAGTCGAGAGTTCATCTTTTTTTGAATCTTTAAAATTTAATTTTGAAACCCAATTAAAATAAGAAAAATTGATTGATTGAGTATGTTCCACTTCTGAGTTTACATTTATACTTTATTTGACTCTGATCTCAAAACATATGGCG
Organism: Eupeodes corollae; assembly: GCF_945859685.1. NCBI lineage: Eukaryota > Metazoa > Arthropoda > Insecta > Diptera > Syrphidae > Eupeodes > Eupeodes corollae. The sequence continues at coordinate 21,204,490 of NC_079149.1, read as the reverse complement.
ATAGCGACATAAAAGTATTCAAGAGATGCAAGCTTATAAAAAAAAGTTGTAAATGAGACAGAGACTTAACATGGGTTTTGATATGAAGGCGTTTTGTCATAAGAAGTGAAAGGCGTCACGGTTATGGTTAGACCTAATGTCTGACTTGATAATTGATTGCATCGTTGAACAAAATAAATTGTTAACAAATGGGTTACTCATTTTTTCACTTTTTTTGTTTTGAAGTACCTACAAAATAAAAGTCAAATGCATTTTGAACAAAAGATCGTTGAGATGTGTGTGGGACATAAATACACAATCCAAAGCGAAAGTTATAGATCACGAATCTAGATTGTTTTTTTTTTATTTAAAGCAAGTCAAGCCCCTAGAAGTGAAGAAAATTAAGATTGATGGTAAGGAAGTAGGTATCCAACTAAGTAAAAAATGTAAACCAAACAAAAAATGAAGTTCTTCATAGAAGTCTATGAGTTGTTTTCGCTATTCCATTTATGACGATGAGTATGGTCAGCCTATGTTTGGCTAGCTGTCAAAGAATTGCCTTCCAATTAAGGAAATTATTGTTGTAAGCTCTTATTATTCCTCTTATTACTATTTCTCAAAAAGTTTTTCTAGATCTTGGTGTGACACAAACAAAACTCATCAAAGTGTCAGTTCCAATTAACAAAATATAAATGAGATCCCTATCTTACTTTGACATATGTCACTTTGACATAGTCAAAATAATAACGAAACGATGTTGGTTTCATTTTGTGGGTCATGCCTTTTTGTTGTTTGCGTTGTAAATTTGAATTTTTGAACTAGAATAGAAGATTTAGAACAAATGCAGTTTAAAATTTAAAAGACAAGATAATTAAATTCATGGTGGATGTCAAAAAGTCTGACTAAGAAATCGGATTCTAGAATTTGGGATTAAAATTTCTTTTGCAATTAAAAAAATTCCTGAATAGAGGTTTGTTATGTGAAACTGGCTTAATATGAATTTATTTGGCAACTAAAATTTAAATTAAAAAAAACTAATAAAATACAAATTCTTCACAACTTGAAAAAATATTCTCGGATGAGCTTTGAGGAAATTTGCGTTCGGAATCGGAATTTGGATTAATATTTTAACCGAACTTTATTAATTTAAAGTCGAATGCCAAAACGGAGTATCAAAATGTCAAACTATTAGGATTGGGTTGAAGTACTGTTTTTCAGAACTCTCAACGATAAACATTCTGAATGATACCTTTTGGTTATTGTGCTGTATGTCTTAAATTATATATTTTAAAACACAGTAAATTAAGAATACTGTACGTTTTAAATTCTGTATTTCAAAACACAGTGAATTCAGAATACTGTATGTCTTAAATTCTGTATTTCAAAACAGTTGAAATTCAGAACACTGTAAGTATTAAATTCTGTATTTCCGAACAGTGTAAATTCAGAATACTGTATAATTTAAATTCTGTATTTTAAAACCCTGTAAACTCAGAATACTGTATGTCTTAAATTCTGTATTTGTAAACACTGTAAATTAAGAATATTGTGTGTCTTAAACTCAAACACTGTAAATTCATAACAGTGTATGTCTTAAATTCTGTATTTAAAAACACTGTGAATTCGGAATACTCTATGTTTTAAATTCTGTATTTCAAAACACAGTAAATTCAGAATACTGTATGTCTTAAATTCTGTATTTCAAAACACTGTAAATTCAAAATACTGTACACTGTATGTCATAATACTGTATCTTCAAATCAGTAGGAAAAATGAAGTATTTTTTTTGAAAATCTGAACAAATGCCATCCCGGAAAAACCACTGTTTTTTCGAAGGAAATTGAATTTTTTACAAAACTGATTCGAAATTTTGTGTTGTCATTGTCATTTCGGAGATATTATAAAATAAAAGCACGAATTGTATGAAAAATTATTTTATTGGCCATTACTGCTTTACATAACGAAATTATTACTATAAAAGGCCACTGATGATAGAAATTTTAAGAAAATGATCAAAATCTTCGTTTATTTTATATGGGAAACATTTAAATGCTATGGGCGACTAATGAATATTAATATTTAGGACTAAACATTTCAGGAACATTTTTTTTACATTTCTAACAAGTTTAAACTAAAAGTACAAAATGTTGAATTTCAGAATTTTGCTCTAAAATATTTTTGTCATATAAAATTTTGTTGATACAAGTTTTCAACCTCTAAACTATTTCCAAAACTGAGTATTTAACACCAAAACCGTACCCATATTGGAGGGGACTTTTCCTATCCTATTTTTATTTCAGGACATTTTATTAAATACAAATGTTTTTATATTTTTAATATTTTATAAACGAAAAAGGTTACAGATTTAAATTGTCTTCCAAACTTGAAACATGATGGCAGCCATGTTTATGAAGCTGCATCTGTCAAATTAACTGCCATTTATTTAGCCTATTATACAAGAAACGTTCGGTGTTCTCCATGTTTACTTTAACGTCACGTGGACTGTAATTTTTACGAAGAAGGCAATTCGAAGAGTGTTATGATACATTTGAGTCTACTGGGCGAGAATATCGACACCGTAAGTGATCACTGCCTATATCTTTTTGAAAAAAAAGAGAGTAAGGGGAGGATGATAGCGATCCAATGTTGAGAGAAGGTGAGGGCTCACAGAGACGACACAGTTATCGCAATCAGATGAGAAGATGAGATCAAGGTGTCCATAAAGTTTGCTACTCCATTTAGTTGAAGAAGACCACAATCAGACAGACCATCAATGAGCAGCGATTCAGATTCAGAGGAGATGTTAGTTGGAAAGAAGGATGTCTGATCATCTGAGCTGGACCCATTGAGATGGGAAAAATAAAAGTCACAAAGAACGATGATCAAATCATTAGGTTGCACTTGTTCAAGCAGATAATCGATGGCATTAACAGCAGCTTGAATTTGTTGGGCCCGTCGAATATAACGACAAAGGACAAAGAGACAAAACTTAGGGAGTGTTACCTAAGCTGATACACCTTCAAATTCGATTGAGGTAGGAATAATATGGAGTAATGAACTTTCAAAATTACTATTGATAGCTAAAAGCACGGCGGCGCGCATTCCTGGACATCCATTCGATGGATGGAATATTCGTTTGTGAAAAGTTCAAGACTAAGGATTTCAGGAATGAGGTTGGTTTCGGTAAGGGCAAATATGTCATAGAGAAGGTTTTGGGAGACATACCTCAGATACGAGTATGGGCCTCAAATAAATGTTTAGTTAACTTGACGTTTGGGGGGATCATTGGGTTAAAGAATCCTTGTGGGAAACTGAAAAAGAAGATGGAGGAATAGATGAAATTTGGATACGCGGATGTTTTGAAAGGAGGACGGGCGATAACCAAGATCCGGAGGAGAAGGGTTAAAAGAAACTCGTTGGCTGGAGTCTTTATAGAGATAGGAGGAGTTTTTCCTTTAAGGGACGAAAGTTATTTAGGGAGGGAAAAGATTTGAAAGATTCGTGTTTTAAGAGTCCAGTTGAGTTCAATATTATTTTTGTGATTAGGTTTATGTTTGTTAGACTTAATTAAATGATTATTGCTACACATTCTGGAAAGCCGCATTCGAGCAAGTCGCATATATACTCTTTGGTTGTGAAACAACCAGTTGTTTTCCGAGGCAATCAGGATCTCTTTTAAAAAAGGTTGGAATCCATGGAACAATTATTCAGCACGAATCATGTGTTGTTAGTAGATTCAAGCCTGCTGAGTCTTAAACTCCAATCGCATAACTTCTAGGAATGGCCTCATTCGTCTTCTTCAATGAAATTTACTGAGTTGGTCTGTTGCAGAGGGTCAGCATTCAGGTCTGCAGGGTTGTTTGATGAAGTCGTAGAGAAGCGATTCAATTATCTGCGATTGGACATTTAGGCTTCTTCCAAGTTCACATTGCACACTCTTATGAGATTATTTTGTATGGAGTCATTAAAACTTGAATTTTTCTTTGGAACATGAGAACATTATTTTGTGGACTTAATCCAATTGATACTTAGTACAGCTTTCTTTTGAATTATCTCAAAAAATACGAAACTTTGGATAAACGTAGAAGAAATTAAAAGATTTAAGGAAATTGTGACTCACTGCTTCTGAACTCCATAAATTTATAGTCATTCGGCTTACGTCTGGTCTAACCCAGTCTGATCTTATTCAGAAAGTGTGTGAAACTGAAAGCTTTTCCAATGATTTTACGTTAAATTTTACTCGAAAGAATGTATTTTTTGTTCCATATGATAACGGGTTTTCTAAATAGTTATTAACTATCTTTGAGTTTCTTTAAATTTTACCAAATAGAAAGCAATTACAAATTTCTTGCTCATAATAAGTCCGTTTACTCTATTTTTACAAACATAAATGCTCGTTTTTGTGAATTTAAACAAAATTGGTTTTACAAAGTTCGTAAACTTTGAGAAATTCTTTAAAGTTCTCTTGATCTTAGAAAGCGTTTTCGTAATTTGTCTTTAAACTTACATTTATAAATAAGTATCAACAAAATAATTAACATTAGGAAAGTTTAAGTATGGGGATTTTAAAATGTTACGGACTGTATGCATGTCGATTATTACCAACTTCTGTTCACATGAATTATACTTGCTTTGGTCTAAACTAGTCATTTTTTTAGCTTCGCCATGAAAATATTTCACTCGAAATATTTTATATTGAATATTGAAAATAATTTTTGAATGTTGGACACTACTATACCGACTTGTAGCTGCAACAGGACTGCTAAATACCAAACAGTTCAATCCACGTTCGAAATTCCGTGTTTTTGTGGAGTTGTCTAAAGTCGACGGTCTATGCTAATAAGTTAAAAACTTAATATACATGATTGAAAACATTTGATAAAATCTCACAAACACTTTGTTTATTTAAATTTCATTAAAGGAATCACTTATCAAGGAACCTATACTTCTTTCTATTTAAGTATTTATTTACATTGAATGATTGTCCGAAATTTTAAGCTCAATGTCTAAACATTAAAAACGTTTGTTCATCGTTATCCAAAATATATTTTAAAACCACAGACGACGTGCTTTTCTTGGAACACCCACAAAACCTAAATATTTCATTAATATCTTTCATCGTAATAAATAATTTGTGTTCGTTATAAAAAAAAACCACGATACAAACAAATTTTTGATTAACTTTAAGCGTAAATAAATCTTTTCACCAAACAGGAAGTTCCTCTTTCTGAAATGTTCCAAAATATTTTCTATTCTTGATGAATTTCTAAGAAAAAAAAAACTTTTAAGTAAACATTTTTAACACACAACAAAATATATATTCGATCACAAAAACACAGAAATTCGTCTGTGCAAAAATTTTGTATTTAATTTGAATTATGTTGCATAAACAATTTCAACCTCAAGAACATATGTAGATACATGTTTATATGTACATATGAACCTATAAACTACAATAAACTTATCTAAAAGTAAACATTTAACATTTTCCCTTGAAAATTTTCCTCGGGACATGCAAAAAGAAAATAAAGACTTTATTATGTGTGTGATGATACAGCACTAAGCTAAGAGCTCTTTAATCTAACGCAATGCTTTTTAGTTTTTTTTTTTACTTTAATTTCCTTTATTTTGTGTACATACACAGTCATGGCCAAAACAATAGAAACATTTCATAATTGTAAGTTTATTTTTATTTTATAGCAAAGCTAACATTTTTTAAAGAAGTAATTTTATATTAAGGGGGTCATCCCATGTGATGGGTTCAAAAAATCGATTTTTTCAAAACTCGAAGTCGTTTTAAAGATACAGCAGTACCATGGAAAAATATGGGGTAAAGTATCTTATATGCATCGGCATACAATCGGCATAGTTGAAATTGCTAGCTACTTATCAGTTATTATATATTTAATGAAGGTTTTGAAGGTAATTTGAAAGTAATGTCGGTTAAGGGATGCCCTATAGGCCGCGAAGCCCATACTTATATTGAGAAACGTGTTGAAAAGCGAATCTCACGTTCTGAGCGGTGCGTAAGTGATAAAGTTAAACAAGCCATAATTGATTCAAGACCTGAACAATCTGCTTTGAAAGAGTTTTAACAGAAGAGGAAGGAATACCCTATGGACCAGGCATCGCCGATTGAAAGGTAAGTTGATATTTTCATAGTTAAGAGGACTTGAAACTTTAAACGAGTTTTTCTACTATCGTATCTATAAAACGGCTTGAGCAAATGACTTGATGACTTTGTGGGATTCATCACATGTAATAAACTATCGACAAGCAAAAATTCAAAAAATTTCGATTTTTTTATAACACTCTGCTTACTTTTTTTGTTTAAGATAAGCCAATCAGCCGGAATCGTGGAGGAAGTGCGAGTCCATTTTTCCGAGGTGGAGTTGTTCACACCGGTGTAACTCATGTTCTTTACAATATTTTTAATTCATACTGTCGAACTATGTTAATAAATGATAATGAACTTAATAAAGTTGTATCTATTTACTGGTCGTAAAAAAAAATCTTAAACATTCCTTAAAATACAGGCCCCCTTAACGCTTAGGTTAGGTTAGGTTAAAGTGGCTGTCCGTGATGGAATATGACACACTTAGGCCAGTTTAAATGCCCATTGTGGTACCACATGAATCTTGAGGCTTCCTTCTAAAGGCAATGAAACCAGTTTAAGTCCCTTACAAGACGTGAATATATAACGTGGATCGTTTTGATCATAATAGAAGAATACCCTAGGTAATTCTTCCGTTTTTGTACAGAGAATGTGAAGAACTGTTTCCTCCTCTTCCTCGTCCATACAATTTCTGCAAAAGTTATTTGAGTTTGCGCCTAGCCGCGTGGTGTGTCCGGTTATGACACCTATTTACGAGGTTATATGCTATCTGCTTAGAGATAGCAAGCACCTTGATCGCTTTAAATAAAGTGTTGGCCAGACGTTAACGCTTAGAATGTTCAAATTGATTTTTATTTCTTAATTTATTATTACAATTCTTCAAAAGTTCAGCTAAAAAAAATCTGATAAGCACAGTATTGTCGTCTCTCCAGTTGACAATATTAAAACAAGGTTTTAAATTGGAGTAACATACAAAAAGGTTATAACTTTTTTAAATTAAAAGCAAAAAAAGATTCGTTTTTTCGTGTTGGAAATTTTCCTATGAAATGCTTCATCTCTTACCGATACATTGAGCAAACAATTGGCAGATCCTTACGATATAGCACGAAGTTTAATCGTACTAGTTTAATGTTTTTTGAAAACCGCAGGTATTATCTTTTGATTGAAATCTATTTTAAAATTATTCCTTTCGCAAAAATTATGTTGAAAAATAATATACGTGGCTCTATGTACTGAAGAGTCTACATTTTCTATCAGTTTTAGCGATGCATCGAAGGAAGGATGAAGAAAGAAGCATCGCGATGAGATTATACAGGAGAATCATTGACTTCCTTCCCATTACAGTCTTGAACGTTAAGAATAAAATCCATTCCACAGTAATCTGCTAATTCTTTCATCTTTTCGAGCCAAAGACTTTTTTTCTGAATAATATTCATCGAAATCACTTTAGGTAATCTCTCATCAACTATTTTAAAAAATCTTTAAAAAAAATCGATGTGTAGCCTAAGTGATTTGATGAAAAGTGATTATAGCCTAGTTTCAATAATTATCATGTAGTTTGGTGTTTTTTTTTAAGTTGGAAACATCTTTTTACGTAGAATCTTCATAGATTCTAACGATTTATATTTTCTGTAGTTCCAAACATGTGCTACATACATCTTTATAGATTCTACTACCGCAGGAAACAGTTAAACACTTTGTATTTTTACGCTATGTGAAATAGAGTAGTTAGCAAAACAGTTTTTCCATGAGGAACTAATGGTTATTTTCGCTTTAACCAATTTGTCTTTTAAATAGTTTTCCATATTCAGGTTCCTTGTCATAAGTTCACCCAGGTATTTATATGTTTTCAAAACATATGGTTGAAATTGCAATTTTTCATTTCTAGCCATTCTTCCAGAACGCTTTTTCAAAAACCAATGACTTCGATTTGTTGAGACGGTTGATCATTAGTTGGAGAGTAAGTAACAAGAACAACATCGCTTGCAAATAGAAGGGATTTGATTGAATCCTCAGCAAAATTTTTACTCCCGATAAATCATCAATGAGATTATCAATAAACAAAGAAAATAAATGAGGATTTGAGGGGCATCTTTGTTTTACCCCATTGTTGTTTCAAACTATTCAGGTCTTTCATCACTATTCCATACCACCGCTTTATTCCAACCATACAAGTTTTCTTTCACCCGTCCATATTTTTTTGACAAGGCTATTCTATTGGTTGAATCGCATGCCGCCTTGAAATCGACAAGGAGTTTATCAACACAGCAAAACGATCGCTTAGGATTATCATAAAATTTGTATAAAAGCTAATATTAAAAAATGATGTTAAGCGGTAGTTTTTTCGATCGGAAATATCGCCCTTTTATGAATTGGAACTGATTCGATTTGATTCCTGTTTGTAGTACATTTTCGCATATCACGATACGGTTTTGAGTGATTAAAAATGAGAACTGTGAATTCCATATTTAAGAAGTTCAACCGTGTTCCTATCGACTTCTAGAGTTTTATAATCTCTGACTCTATAACAATACTTCTTTTTTAAAATTGTCAACTTTCAGTCTCCAAAACGGGCATCGTATAATGAAACATTGGTGAATTGTGTATTGGGTTCAAAATTTTTCGAAAGTGATCTTTTACAACATTGGGAGATAGTTTACCGTTGATTCGTATGTTTTTTTTTCCATTGAGGGTTCTTAAAATACACAATTTCTTTAAGTCTCTGTAATGAGTCAGTTGTAAGACTCTTGTTTCATAAATCAAAGCCTTTTTTATTTCGCGACAAGTTTGTAATTTTCAATTTTCTTAAGTATATATTTTGTAAATCGTCTTTGAATCTTTTCAATCCGATGAGAATGAACTCTATAAATAGGACTTTAAATAACATCAGAATATTCCAAAATTGATCTGACGAGATATATACAGGGATAGTAACACGAAAGGGTCTTTAAAGTCTTTCCCATTTCGTTTTATGAAACCTACTAGCGAGTTGGCCTTAGGAACCAAATAATCGAAATGACCTTTAAATGAAAGTTGGGAATCAAGAATAATTCCTAAGTCTTTAATACTTGAAACCCTCGAAATCCACAGATTCAATTGCATAGTTGAATAAAAATATATGAGATTTTCTGGAAAAAGAAATCGTGTTACACTTTTTGATATTCAATTTAAGGCTATTGATGTGACACCAATTTGATAAAGAATCAATGTCAGATTGCAAAAGTTGACAATCGTGCAAACTCGAAACTTTTGAAAATATTTTCAGATCGTCCGCATATAATAAGCATTAACAATAATTAAAGACCGGGACAATATCATTAACGAACATTATAAAAAGTAGCGGACCTAGGTGGCTACCTTGCGGGACACCTGATGTACACTGAATTTCCTTAGAGTATGTGTCTCCAATCTTAACTTGTTGTGTTCTACAAGATAAATATGACGATAACCAACGAAGAAAGTGAGAATGAAAACCAAAAATCTCAAGTTTTTTTAAGAAGTATTTGGTGTTTCACAGAATCAAAAGCTTTACTAAAGTCAGTGTATACTGCGTCTATACGAAGTGAAATAAGTTAAATTGGAAACAGATGATCGACCGGATACAAAACTATGCTGTACTTCTGATAAATATTCACTTGTAAGAAAATCAAGCTTTTAATTATTTAATTAAAAATGTTATGAGTACACAAAATATGTGATCTAAAATAATAGGAACAGAATCTCATACAGTCATCCCCACGACTAATCGGACATAGAAAAGCAAACATTTCGGAGCGCAATTTCTCTAAGAAATGTATGGGAGTGTTACAATTAAACATCATATTATAATTATATGATCCTCAATAAAATAAACAAAAACAACATTTTAAATTACTATTCAAAACAAGGAAACTAAAAACTAAAACAACTCCATAATTTCATGTCTTAGAAATAATCGGCATTCCATTAAGTATTTTGTGGCGTATCCTTTTGATTTTATTGCCGCCTCAAGGCGTCGAGGCATTGAAGAAATCAGTTTTGAAAAAACTTTCAGAGGTATTTGTGTCCATTCTTCTTGAAGGCCCACCTTAGCTCCTGAATTTTTCAAAAATTCTTTTGACCGACTCACCGTCACTATTTATCCCAAATATGATCAATTGCATTAAGGTCAGGGGACTGAACAGGTGTTTTAAACACTTTGGGACAATTATACAACAACCACGACCTTGCTGTGTAACATATATGCTTGGGGTCGTTGTCCTGGTAGAAGATGAAATTGTCTCCTATTCCAAGCTTACTGACACTTGGCACCAAATTTGCATGTAGCACCTTTGATCCATTTTACCTTCCAAGTGTAAGTTTCCAACACCAGAACTCGACATACATACATCTCCATACCATGAAAGACCTACCTCCATTTTTCTTCATTTGCTTTTCTCCATACAAATATTCGTCCGTCTGATGTTTCCAAGTTAAATGTTACCTTATTTCAGAATGACAATATATTTTTATGATTACATTTTAAACTTATTGCTTCGCTCAAATCACCAACAATTAAATTGTGATTCTATTTTTTTGGCCATAGCTGTACGTTATATATACAAAACTTATATAAACATCAGAAACGATATATACGATATTGTATATACAAACTACTGCTGACTGAATGACCTTGTACTCGTTACTTTTGTTTATATTTTCGTTCAAATATCCCATCCAACTATAACTGAGATAGTGGGCCTTATTTTAGCATATTTCTGGGAAGCTGGAAGTTCAAATTTTGTGTACATTTATTTAATGCCCTTGATTTGACTTGGGACCAAAATTAAAAAAAGAACTCACAAAAATAAATAGAATTGTTTATATCAAGCCATGAACTTCCTTTTCTGGGTCACTAGGGAATTGTTATCGTTTGGAAATCGGTCTCATTTTCATTTAACAAGAAAAAAAAGAAGCTATGTCTCACACAGTTGCACACATGGAACTGAGTTCCGAGAGAAAAAGAAAACAAACAAAAAGTCAAACGAAAAATAGTTCTTTTCTCGACTTGATGCCTAGGATAGGATAGGAATAGGAGCGTATGTCAATGGATTCGATATGGAAAAAGTAAACTGCATGTGAGTGTTTCTATACCTCAATGGAAACACAAAAAAAAGGTAATCATCTAAAGAGCACATCATCTCCTCGCCATCACCACCACCGACCGCCTAGAGGTTTCTGATGGCTCTGCGATTAATTCTGCATCCGTCGTCATCGTCATAGCTATCGTCGCAGCTCAAAAGGCTTACTTATCCATCTGCAAATTGAATTAGTGTACATAACCCAAAGTTAGTAATGGCAGATAAGCAGCGTTGCCACGCTATCGGGTAAAGATTGTGGGGCATTTTATCAAGAAAACAAACAAAAACATGTCTTGCTGGACTAGGGTACACAATTTTATGGAAATATTTGAAATAACTCATTTCACGAATTTTTAACACATTTAATTATTAAAGAACATTAATTGTCAATATTTTCATGGTTCTAGCTGCATTTGACACCTGTCAAACTCAGCTGTCATTTGAGCTGAAGTTAGACTTGTTTCCTAAGCAAAAAATTACGCTCAAAGAATGCAGTTGACTCCTATTTAAGTTGGTAGATAGATAGATACAGATTTTATTGAATTAAAGTAAAATTCACATTAAACACCAAAAATGTTTACAAAAATCGTTATAGCATGGCGATTGCAGTCTGACAGATTAACAACAAAATACAATGAATGTAAAAAGCCGTCAATATATTTACTTTTCAATATTAAAAAAAGGTATTTTTAATTCATTTATTTATTTAACATTCATTTTCATTCAATAAACTTATCACTTGATCTTTCGATAAAATGTCTTTTCTGAATACACTCCTTCTGATTTTTCTGAGAATGGAGCATTTTCCCAAGAAGTGAACAGTATCCTCTCTTTTTTAAAGGTTGCGCATATTGCACTGTAGGGGTAAATCAGGTCTGTGAGGAATATAAATCTATTAGTTCACTATGTAGTCTGGCCATCGTAGAAATCACACGGACATTATTGGAATCTTTAAAATAGTTGTTCTGCAAGGTTATGATTTAATCTACTGTAACTTGTTCTGTACAAGGAATAAGACGCTTTAGCAATATATTCAGCTCTACATTTCTCATCAACCTTTAAAATAACTTCATACAAGATATTTGTATCGGTTGTTAAATCCTTGATGGGTAAACTACAACTAATTTGACATTCCTCAGTAAGATCTTGCCACTCTCGATACGAACTGTTTTGATCTTGTATGGCTTTTATATCCTTTTTTTTCACGACCCGTGAATCATTCATTTTAAAAACATTAAGCAAGAAGTCCGTTTGCAACTTCAATGTTTTTAAAAACAAAGGAGTAAGACCGGTTTACAGCATTATTACGTATTTAGATTGGCGTATTTTTCGGCAAATGAAATATTCTTTTCATAAAGTGCGTTAGGAGTTTTCCAACCGAATTGTGCTTTTTATATCCCCATACCTGCGATCCATATAAATGAATGCTTTTAGCAACTGCTTCAAATACTTTAAGCATGCTACAATGTGCTCTACACTTATTCATGAAGCATTGTTTCCGCGTCATTTTAATAGCAGTTTTCGCCTTAACCAATTTCTTCCACAAGTGTTTATTTATATTAAAATTATTTGTAACAGTTATACCAAGGTATTTTTAGTCTCGCACACATTCAATATTTTCGATATTGTAGCTGAATTTTCCATTTGATGCATTCCGTCCACCACCACTTTTAATAACCATAACCTACGATTTATCTAAAACTACTAAATTCCATAGCTGACAATACTGGTAAACCCTGTTAATCATGATCTGCAGAGTTTCCGGTGAATGCGCAAACATGACTATATTATTTGCGAATAGAAGTGCGTCCCTGCGAACTTCACTCCACCCGGCAGGTTGTCTAAAAGGTCATCTATGAATAATGCAAACAAGATAGGGGTTAATGTACAACCTTGTCTCACTCCCGATGAGGTTTCAAACCAGTCTGAGAGTTCCTTACCTGTGCATAAAGCCACCCTTGTTCCTCTATATTATGTGCTCAAGAATGCGAATAATATACCAAGCTTATTAAATAGTGCACCTCTATCGATGGTATCAAAAGCTGCTTTAAAATCGATAAAAAAAATACAGGTTTTTTTTTTTGTTTCAAGAAATTCTCTGCCAAGCTCCTGAATATATAAATGTTATCTATTGCTGAATATCCCGGTGTAAATCTAGCCTGGAACTCCCTCAGCAAGTTTCCGGTCTCAATCCAACTAACAGAAGGTGTATGCATCATCGTTGTAAATATCTTTTAAGATGCATTTAAAAATGAAATCTCTCTGTAGTTAGCTGCATCAAATAACGATCCTTTTTTGTGGATTGGAAATATAATAGCATCTCGAAATTCATCTGGCCACAATTCTCCCTCCAAAAATGTATTTAAAAGTTAAGCATGCCAGTCCCATATTTAAAAAATGTAAGAATTTTGTGTCGTCTAACGTGCCCAACCAATATTACTTAAAACATGATAATTCGCTAAACAATTAAACAACGCAACAACAAAAAGGTAATTAAAATACAGCCATTTTGGAGAATAAATCCATGTTTATGGTCGTCATAATCAAGTTAGGCGCAAAAGGAACGGGTCGAGACTATTAATCAGAGGGAAGTCACACACTTAGATGAGTTTGTATTCACTTCACTGCTTAAAAAATGTTCTTTAACGTTTTGTAAAGGAGGCTGACAAAATTTAAATAACATAACGTGTATATTAACCTTATATTTACTTATGTACGAGCAAAGCTTTTTGTAATCGCTTTGCTTAGATTTTGATGTTGATCTGAATGTTGATCTGATTAGCAAATCTTCACATATAATTATTCTTACTTACTTCAATCTGAAAGTATTCGAAAAATTCGACCAAAAAAGAGCGACGACGACGGTGGAAAACAAATTTAATTTTTATAGTACGGTGGTCTGTGCTTGAATGCCAGATCCTTCTTTTATTTTCTTCTTTCTCTTTCTTGCTTTCAATTTTAGTACAATTATGTTACAATAAAAAATGGAGGATGATTTTTAGTGGCGGCAAATTTGAAAAGTTAAGAATTTTAGTACGATTTTAGGATCTTTAAATTTTAAGCTATAATCGCAATGATTTTTTATTTACATTTTAGAATTTTAATTCAACTTTAGGGTTTAAGTTTTAATTCATGTTTAGACTTTAAGTTTTACATTTAAATTAAAGTTTAAGTATTCAAAATATCAAATTGAAAATAAATTTAGTTTTATGTTAAAAGTTAATTTAAATATAGATTTTAAGTGAATTAAAAAAGTGATTTTAATAAAATTCAATAATAGGTTAATGAACTGCTTGTGCTTCAACAACATATTTCAATTGCTAAAGTGATAACTTTAGTTATTAAATTATTTTAGAACACTGTTGTCCAGCAAGGTATGGTCTAACTATTTATTTTAAATGACTTTTAGATGACGGGAGTCTATTATTACTATCAGTCTGCTTACTCCTATTTTGCCCCAAAAGGATTCAACAAAATTTAAAAAATGTAGAGAGAAAAATGTTTTGTTCTTGAATTTAAGGAAATAGGTGCATTTAAATACATGATTTCTCTAAAAAATGGAATTGAAATTTATATTTTTGAAATTTGTCTTTAAATCTCAGTTCTCGATCATCTAAAATAATTATCTATTTGATTTTATGATCTTTGACTAGAGCTTGCACCGAAAGAGTAGATTATTGAAATGTTCATTAGTTCTTGAGAAATCTTAAAAACTTCTGGAGCAATACCAAAATGTATTTTTTTTGTAGAAAGAAGCGAAATTAAGAACATCAAATTTAGAGAAAGTTTTAAAAATTTGTAGGGGACTGCTGTTTTTTTGCGTATTGGCTGAAAACCTTAATTTCAATCAACACAATTGTTTGGGCTGTATGGCGCAAGGAAAGACAGACAGAAGGACGGAATCGGGTACCCACTTTTTTCGACTTCTCTACCGTCGTAATATCATGTTTGATGATGAGTTCTAGTTCGAAATTTTTTACTAATACAAAACTTGCTATTTACAATTTGTTAGCCCCGTTTTTTTCAACCAAACAAATGGTTTGTTCGATCCCTAATGAAAAAGTTAGTAAGCTTTTAATGGGATTACCCCCAAAACTTAAAAAACAGACTACCTTAAGCAATTGGTTACTAAAAACGGTAGAACCAAGTAAGTTAATTTTTTAACGAGTTCATAAGATTTCCCACAAAAAAAACTTTTTTCCTTAGTTCAAAAAGTATTGTATTTGGCACAAAAAAAGTTCCTATTCCAAAAAAATTGTAAACGAGTAGTTTAGAAATTTTATAAAAAAAGAGATTCTCATTTCAACTTTCGCAAATCAAACAGAAACATCAACGTCATAAATACAAAAATTTACTTAAAAGGAGTCGAAATGAGTGATCAAAAATCAGCAAGTCGAATTAAAAAATCCCATTATCTATTTATTTTTTGGTTTTCAAATGCCATTTTCGTGGAGGAGTCAGAAAATAAAGAAGAAATTAAAGTGTTCAGCAAATTGCATGTTATACAGGGTCCGGCAAAAAGATCTCCCATATCCATCTTGTTGGAACAAGACTGCTTTGTGGTTTCTAGTAAACTGATTTAAGTTCGGTTTGAGGAAAGCTTCAGGCATGTGACAGTACCGATCCGCATTAACTGTAACTTTTTGCCCATTTTCATCGAAAAAATACGGACCTAACACACCAAATTCAGCAACGGCACACCAAACTGTAACATAAGGGCTGTGAATTTCTTGAGGGTTTTATGTTGCCCAGTATCGGAAATTTTGTTTATTTACAGTACCCGATAAATGGAAATGGGACTCGTCAGACGAAATTAAAACAGCACCAACGGGAATGGTTTGAAGAATGTCTTCACAAACAACTCTGCAGAACAACCATTACGGATATATTCCTCTACGACAAATGGGCGATTCTCCGTGCCACGCCATTATGATTACTAAAAACGGCACTTAGACCTCCATCTATCTATACCCGCAATACCATTTTATCTATAAATAGCTTTAAATATAAACGTCTAAAAATACGGGAGGTTTTTTGCCGGACCCTGTATTTGACTTATTTATTTTTGTAGCTTTGTAATAACTTGGGAGCAAAGGCTGAGCTAAGCTCTTCGGATCCATGATCTAACTTAAGCTAAATATAAAATTCTTTCTTTTATTATAACTCTGATTTCACTTGATTCACAACTTTAATTAATACAAATTGTAAATTAATTTTCTTGGTACGATAAATCTGACGGTTCTGCTATTGTATTTGTTCATAAGGGCTTGGTCTTCAGGTTATGCAACCTTGCTAATTCTACATCGAATGCTGGCTTTTCCCTAATGTGTCGGTGGCTTTGATTAAGGTTTCTTGGCTGGCGGTACCCTTCCACGGCTTATAACCGGCTTATTTTGTATTTACTACAAGGCCATTACCCCTAACCACTGGTGGATTTAAGTCTTGGTTATAGCAAAGGCATTTAATCTCATTTAATTCCGGCACAGCTGTTAAGCGGCCCATAGAAATCACACTTGTGTACAAACCGGTGTACTGACACCGTTACACACGAGACACCAAATCGTTCACACATTAGTTGGGAAAGAGATCTCAAAGAGGAAAGTTCAGAATGAGTGACGTTAACGCTTAAAGCTTTTACTAAAACATCTTGCGACTCACCGCACTCAACGTTTCCGGTGCAACTGAATAGTGAATGTGCGCCCATACACATCACACCGATCACGACAACGACACAGGAACATCTTTCAAAACCAAAAATAAAGTCCCCAAACGACCCCAAAACTCATCTAAAAATCCCTGTGTAGAATATTAAAAAACATTGCGACGGCAACGCCATTCATCCCCACCGCACTTTGTGGATGTTTCTCTATGTTCTGTGTATACAGTAAAACCTATGTACCTATACTCAGGGGGTTACCATTTACCACATTCTAGTAAATCTCTCATTACTTCGATGCTGATTAATTATCCGCAATCAAATGCTTGAAGTTTAATTAGTGTGGGGATGATGCATTTTCATTGAAAACCAGAGATTCAACTATAACTGTAAATATTTAACACAGAATGTTGGTTGTTGTTGCATCTACAATCTACATGCCTAGCCTATACTTCTCTCTTAAATATGGGGCACAACGTCAACAATATGATGATGACGATGAGAACTTCCATAAAGGGGGGTATACAATTTTATAGTTAGGTATAAAATGGGTTTGATAAACTTGTTTTAATAGCATAACTATTTATAGACATCATATAACATCACATAAGGAAAACTTAACACAACACTCGAAAACTTCTCAATTTCAAACTGGGATACATTTTTAATAAATTGCTTCAGATGTAAGTTATACCTATACCTTAAAAGAAAAGCAAAAGTCCAATCAATAATCTTTTAACGACATTCAGGTGTGTACAGTTACACAATTTATATAGGTATAGGTATTTACTTTGATGAAAATAAGGAAGTTTCACAAGTACATATTTAAGACACACCTTATTGTAAATCAAAGGTTTCCTTCCAACTGGAACAACCCCAACTTACATTATATGATTTATGTTGAAATGAGTCTTTCATGACCCTCTCGAGGTACTTCAGATTGCTATTAAGTTCTCATTTTAAATAATATTTTAAATTTATAATAAAACTATAAACCCCAAAGGTGGAACTTCTGTTTTTGATAGAAAAAGGCTACAAAGTTTGTCCGATTTAAAAGGATAATAACTAACAAACAGTTTAGGATAACTTTTGTTTAAAGTTTATTTTGAATTGTTATGAAAATGTGTCTCTTTATTTATTTTGAAATGTGAAACTAAAGGGTTTTCCATTAAGAGGTTTCATTTGAATTGGAAAGCTGGTTAGACACCTGTCACTTTTAAAGACGTCATCATTTGGCATTTGATAAGTAAAACTACGCCATTTATAAAAATTGATTAGTTAACTCTTTAACGACACATGGAAACTGTTTAAATGCACAACAGACAGAAAGACGGACGCAATCGCCGGACACATATTTTTTGACTTCTCTACCATCGTTTGATTAAAATCTTGAGTTCCAAATTTTGAACGCTTCCAATACTTGCTCTCTATGGACTTTAGGCTAGAACACGTATATATGAAAAGTTGAAAGAAGGTGTCGGTGCACATTGGTTTTGAATTCTTGAATATTGCAATGGTTGGGAAAGACAGAGTGTGGCAAGGCATTCCACATTCTTGTAGTACGGCTAAAGAACAAATCTCTGTACTTGACAGTACGACCGAAGTTGGGCTCTAGGGTATATTGATGAGCACTCCTACAAGCTCCAGTATTACGGTTGAACTGTTTAAGGGGAGGAATGCAACTGGATATTTCTCTAGAGCTTAAACCATTAAAATAACGGTAAAAGAGGATCAGACAAGAAACATTGCGACGATGTTCAAGTGACGATAATGGGGGTATATCTCGCTTTAACGAAGCATTAAATTCCACGCGGTTTTTTATTCCCAATTTGACAATGCTGTTTAGGTCGGAATTTAAAAGGCTTATCATATTTTGTCGTTGCAGTTCCACATCCGAAGAAGAGGGAAGTGAATCTGAAAACGAATATAAAAAGCTAGCAGTACTATCGTCAGCAAAACAATGTATTGGATTAGAAGTTGCAGACAGGAGATCATTAATAAAAATGAGAAAGAGTGTTGGAGATAGAGCAGAGCCCTGGGGTGCACCAGCATTTATTTTGTGGTTATCAGACTTGAATCCATCCAATACAACTTGTATTGAACGATTCGAAAGGTAATTAATAACCCAATGAAGCAGGGATTCATGAAAACCGAAAGCACCCATTTTCGACAAGAGGGCCTATCAAAAGCTTTTGAAATATCAAGCGCAATAATCTTACTTTCTCCAAAACTATGTAAAGATTTGTTTCACTGTTTGGTGAGATGAACCATGAGATTACCAGTGGACCTAAGCTGCGAAAGCCGTACTGCCGGTCGAGATAATTCTTAAGATGATAACAAATCAATGTTTCATTGACCTTAGAAAGAAGGGACGCAGTGCAATCAGTAATTAGAGGGTGAGGAAGAATCGAATTTTTTTGGGGATCCGCTCGGAACGAGCTTACGCAGTGGTTTTGCCAGCGTTGAAGAACACCTGTTCAGAACAATAGCGGGGAGATCTTTAAGAACTCTTGCCACAGTACGTGTAGGAATGTACAATTACAAATAAGATTAAATTTACGGAGAGAGGACAGTTCAACATTTGAAGGAAACAAACCTTTTAAAAAAAAATATCAAATACAGTCCACAAATGAGCTACATGTCAAATAATTAATGGAATTGTTGTATGATCGATTAAACATAGTCTTGTGACTAAAAATATAATTCAAAATTAGATTTCTACAAAGTGGTTCATGTTTTATTTCTTTTTCTTTTTTTTGCTAATTTTTTATAACAAAAAACTTAGACATAACATTTGGTCCTTCGAGCCGGATTTGCAGATTTACCATGTTTAGGGGCAGACAAAAGACAAATGCTGGGCAGAGACAGAGGCCCGTGTAAGCATTTACGAGTCAGGGTTGCGGGTTCATGAGGGCTTGGATAAGTTCCTCCTCTAGAATGACAGACAATGAGACATATTTAGGCACTGAAATATTCGAGTGCGAAAAAAGAAAGATAAAACCACTAACTTTATCAAGTACAGGCGGATTTATAACACTCACTAGCAGCGAACTGCCTAGCAAAGCGACCAGCTTTTCCTAAAGAGCAAACAAATGGAGTGTCATTGATGACGAGCGCAGAAACCGAGGAAGAGGAGAATTCCTCATATTTTTTACAAATAACCAACAATTTTTACTGCCTTTTAGTGTATTAAGTAGTAGCACATTCCGTCGTCAACTTCCCAGCCCGCTCTTTAAAGCTCGGGTATGGCAAAGAATCAATGAACAAAACACTTCACTTTTACCATCATCGTGAAAGATGAACTGAATTTCTTGGTCTGATAGGTTTCTCATGATCGGTAGTTCAGTAATCGGTACTTTCCACTTTATCAAATTTATATAGGTTAAAGAATTAAAATTATGGGGCGCTTCGAATATCTTATGGGTTGAGGCATACTGCGAGCTTTTAGTATGCGTCGAGCTGCCAGTTCTCGAATGTATTTATTATCATCGGTTTATTATTGAAAGAAGAATGTTTTCAGGATGCGAAAAATAAGCATTTCGTTAAATTAGAGGATCGATCTCTTAAGATCTTTTTTTTAAGATGGAAGTTATTATTGTATTAAAAAGATGACCCGTTCCATCTTTGCATGATAGTTTATTTTTAATGTTGAACCAAGATGGCGCACAAACTTTTACAATAAATGTTGCCAAAATTACCAAGTTTTCCGAAGGTTTCTCTGTTGTGACCTACAAACGTATTATTCGGTTAGCACGTAGGATCTAACGTGCATGAGACTGTTTGCTCGGAGATTTATTTTAGAGATCCTTTGGAAATTTACCTAAAATTACCGCTGACACAATATGTGCAAATTTAGTTGATCTGAACTCAAATCTTTAGTCATTTCTGGCTACATGCTTGAAATTTTTATTGTAAGAAATATCAAAATCTTTGATATTTAAAATGGTCTTTAACAAGGAGCAGTTAACTCACCGATCTTATACTGCATTTACAACAGTGGTATTTTAGCAAGCCTGACTCAGGCAATAGCGTACGCGGACGACCATCAAGACACTTTTGCAGGGTGACTTCGACAAGATTCAGCAATACTGCGGTGGCTGGAAGTTGAAAATCAACATTCAGAAATGCGAAACTATTCTGTGCACGACTCCGATGTATGGAACCTCAAGGGATACGAGAAAAATCTAGTGATCGTTGGACCAAATCCACAGCCACTAGCGAATATCAGTATCAGTTGGATCAGTACTTGTATTTCGATAGACATATGAGTGCTGCTCTGGCCAGAGATAGGGGAGCCTTTGCCCTGAAAAAAACGGTTGTTTTTTTAGCAGCTGTCTTGACAGCAGGTTGTAGGTGATTTGCTACATGGCCCTTATCCGGCCGATGATTGCCTATGGGTGCCCGGTATAGTTCAACATTGCCCCATCTTAAATGGAAAAGATTGACCACCAGAGTCGAAGGACAAACATTACTATTTTAAACAGGTTCTATACAACAGCGCCAACATAGAGTAGATAATTTCTTGCTGAAGCTTGGTAGAGGTCACATTGCGAGAGCGATGTCGTCGACTAACAGCTTTATTTTTTGGCTTACTACCCCAAAAACTGAGTACTACGAAAGTGCACTAAACGTGAAACATTCCGCCCGAAGCTTTTCTCTATTTAGACAATCGAGGACTGATACAGAATAGGGTAGTTCCGCTAATCTACCACGTCGGACGTAAAATTGTATAGATAGGCTCCTCCTTTACAGTCCCGACTTCCTCGCCATGTTCAGTAGGACTGTTTCCGATAGGGACCGAAGAGATAGGCTGAGCCATGAGAACCAGTTTTGAT
This sequence comes from Eupeodes corollae, assembly GCF_945859685.1. Classification (NCBI taxonomy): domain Eukaryota; kingdom Metazoa; phylum Arthropoda; class Insecta; order Diptera; family Syrphidae; genus Eupeodes; species Eupeodes corollae. Next base: position 21,182,806 of record NC_079149.1, on the reverse strand, counting down.
GGCTTCAAATTGAGAATATCATTCAAAGTTGTCTAGATGTCGGCTTACCTAGGTTTTAGGATTAGGTCAGGGTGGCACCAAAAAAATTATAAAAAAAAAAAAACACAAAACAAACGCTGACATTATTTGACAGATAATTGTTCACAGGTTTCAAGTGCGTTTCCTAAAGTTCCGCTTTAAGACTTAGGCCCTGAAGTACTCTCATAGTCATAAAAGTTTATGTGCAATAGGCAAATTATATTGAAGTGGATTTGGAAGTCTAGTTTCGAGAAGTCTTATAATGCCGCCACATTTTTCTGTATTTACTTTTGTATCGTCAAAACTTATTTACTTTTGTTCCGTCACAAACGAAAGCCATAAGATGGTGCTGAGAAAATCTTTCATCTGTTAGAAGCTCACTGATTACAAATGGTACTTCTTTCGCTAAACCTGTGTTAGGAACTACATATCCCAGATCCCAGTTTTTGAATAATTAAAGTGTATTCCTCAAAAATGGTAGCCTTGTAGCATTTACCATCTTTTTAACTAGTTTTGTCCATTAAAATATAAAAAAATAAATCTGAAATACTCTTCACTTTCATTAGTTTTTCTCTTGTTTTAGTTGTCACTCTTCGAAATTTATGTCTGTCGATGAACCTGACTTCAGACTCAGTGTCGTACATAATAGAAGACGCAATTGCAGCTGGTGCCCTATCAGACACTCAGTCATCACAACGCGACTCTTGTTAACTTGTCTTGCAAAAGCAAAACACATTTTGTCCATTTTCCTCTCCTCTCTTCATGCTGTTTTTTTTTAATTTATGTAGGATATTTGCGTAGTATCTGCTCCTTTTGATACCCTTTTCCTTGTAATCAATAAGTAAAGTCCCATCCGAATCCCTAAAGAAAAGTAACCAAGATTTTTCCAGCCGATTGTGAGATCTTGATCTTCTTAAGGGTTGCTGCGCTTCTTTTGCGACTCATGTTTTGACTCAGGCTCAAAATGATAAACCCAAGTCTCCTCCGCAGTCACAATTTGGGCAATAACTTCATCTCTCTTACGAGATGCCAAGATGGTCTTGCAATGCCTAAATCGGTCGGCCGAAGCGGGGATCGTCTTCTATGGACTCTCTACTTCGTTTAAAATGACTATGTCATTTGTAAATCATTATTTTTCCAAAGTCCCCCTTAAACAGCTGACATCTCTTCCAAAATGATCTAAGGGGATTTGACTCGCTTAGTTAGAACTTTTTCACTGCCCAAAACTCAATTTTGTCCATTATGAATTTTTCTCTCGGAGTGACTTCCTCATTTAGCAAAAGTTCAAACACTAATTAACTTAACGCTCATTTAAAAAATTAAGAACGTTTTATATAAATATTTCAATGAGTTTGCGGAGGCAGTTACCCGTTAACGAAATTTAATAATATTTTGTATATTAAAGCCTATAATGCTTAATAAGGTCTAAAGATCTGTTAAGTCCGTTGGGAACCTCTTAAGGGGCATAGAGCCTCTGCTACACCTACGCGCCATATCGTGTACGGTTTCCAGAGATGTTTTTCAGCTACCTCCAACTCTTGCCTAGTGACGCTGATTCCGCCTCGACTGTCCTGCGTCATGTGCTTCTAGATAGTCCAGCTCTTTTTCCCTCTTATGTGAGCGGATTTTACTGCATTGCTTGGCCTGCAACGCAGTTGTTACCTTTTCAAAGTGTATGTTCAATCCATTGCCACTTACATCTTCGTATTATAGAGTATATAGGTTCCTCACCTGTCCTTCTATGAAGGACCTCATTTGATATACGGTTTGGGCAGAAAATCCTTAGCTTTCTTGTAATGGCTGAAGTAACCTTCCAAGTGCTGCACCCATAAAGAAGCACAGATTCGACATTTGTGCGAAACAGTAGCTTTGTTCTTAAGCTGACAGAGTTATTCCGACATATTTTCGACAACATACCGAACGCCGGTTTTGCTTTGCAGGTGCGTCAGATGACGTCTTGTTCGGTTCCGCCTTCGATGGAAATGACACTTCCAAGGTATTTAAAGCTCTCTACTTTTTCCACCGGTTGCGAGGAAACATTCATTTGAGAGGATCGTCGGGCTCCGAAGTTGATCATTTTTTTGTCCGGAATTTATTTTCAGCCCTTCTTATTCTGCTTCTCTTTCAACACTTGTTGTCATTTTATGGAGATCCATGATCCTATGGAGAATAAGCAAACATTGTCTGCGTAATCCAAGTGCCTTAAATAGGATGTCAAAGTCCATTGGATTCTTCCGCTAAATGACAGAGCTGAGCGCAGTACATCGCTTATCATAAAAAAAAAACAATATTGGAGACAGAATACAGCCCTGTCTGATTTCAAAATCATCTGCCAACCTACCTTATCGTGCAGAACGTGACACTTAGATCCATCATATGCGGCTTTAATAATAGCAATTCGTTTTTCTGGGATGCCTCTCCTCCGCAAAGCTAACCATATTATTCCCTGTTAACGCTTTCAAAGGACTTCTCGAATTCGATGAACAGCAGGTGTAGTGGTGATCGATATTCAACGCCCTGTTCAATAATGATCCGCAGGGTGTTGATATGATGAATACAGGAGAATCCAGCACGGAATCCTGCTTGTTCGGCTTGTACAAGTGTGGCCTCAAGGTGTTCTCTAATGCGTTTCAGTATGACTTTTGCTACTATTTTGGCAGCGGTAGGTAGAACGCAAGTTTCTTTCCAGCTTTCGCAAGATCTCCCCTTCTTGGGAGCTTGACGATTATTCCCTTCTTCCACTTATTGGGGAAGCTTTCGGTGGTCTAGTCTTATTTTATGAGCGGATGAAGCAGTTCGCTTGATGACGTTGACACTGCTTGTAAAAGCTCTGAGGAAATTCCATCAAGTCCTACCGCTTTGTTGTTTTTAAGTGCTTTAATTTTAGTAACGAACTCATCTTTACTGGGAGGTAGTGCGGTGCGGATTCGGGAATTAGTTTGTTCAGGGGCTACAGAAGGCATCGGCTGCACGTTGTTTGCAAACACTCGGTTTCAAACCGAGGAAAAGTTTTCTTTCTGAAAACCTTCATACTTGCTCATCCACCGAACTTATCCCTGTACTGTCTACTTCTTTAATCAGGTGTTGCTTTGAGCTGTGTGCACCGGTCAGCTCTTTGGTTATTCTGTAAACGGTCCTGCTTCTTACCTGTTTGCAGCATCTTCTTCTTCTTGCGCCAATGCGAATCTTATTTTCTTTTCTTTGATAATTGCTCCAACCTAATGTACATAGTTTTTATAAGCCGCATATAAAACAGTATTGAAATGAAAGTAAGTAATTAAAACAAAGGGTGAGTGTGAGTTCCTGCCTAGGAAATAAATTCAACCCCAAAACAATCGCTATAAGTTAAAAATATTAAAAAGACTATTTATTAAGTTGAGTCAGAATCTTGGCACTCATCTCTTTTTATATCTAAGAGTTTCTTTTTTTTACAAAACCATAATTTACCACTAAAGCACTTATACTGCAGTAAAAAGTCCAAAACACAACCCATAAGAAGACGAAAAGAAAAACGCTAGACAGTAATGGATAATTTTGGAAAACATTGTGTAGGTTACTTAAAAAACAACAATAAAAACCGAAAGACAGAAAAGCTCTTCAAATGTTGGCATTTTATTGGTCTTTCCCTTCATTTTCAACAAAAAAAAAGGAACAACGAGCAGACGTTTGTTGCGTCTGGAAATCATTTCCGTGAAAGAACCAACAACGAACGACTACGACGTAGACAACGGACATGAGATGCATTTCCTCCCACATTTTAATTGATGTCGAAATTTACCAGACACAGATTCCATGATTCCATCTCATCTCATCTCGTTTCAACTCAATTCAGTTCAAAGGGTAAAAGAATTGAGTCTTCTTGAAAAATGTTCTGCTTTTTTTAAAAAAATAATATTTCTATAGAAGGGGATTGATTTTGTTTATGAAGAACAGAATCTGAAAAAAGCAAAGAAAAACGATTATTTCTAAATTTACGAGGAACCACAAAACAATTAATTATTCCTTTTCTTTATTTTTATTGTCCAAAGAATTTATTTCAAAAAGAACTTAATTTATACTGAAATTCTAAGAATACTATATTAAAGATTGTATGAAGCGGATTTGAGGGTCTCTTGGTTGCTTTTTTGATGATTCATTACATAACTTGATCCAGATTAGTAATTCTATTTCATGTGTCCGACCGACAGCCGATAAAAGAACAAATAAAACAGAAAGTTTTTATTATAATTCAAGGCACTAGCTGAGACTTTTTGCATGCAAAATGCATTTGAATTAAATTTTTCAGAGGGTGAAGAAATGAGGGGTAATGATTTCCGTAGCTTGATTTAAATGACGATCATCGTGATCGCACAATAAAAAAAAAAAACAAAATATTTCATAATAGAATTATCTGAGAACAAAAATTTAAAAAAAGCTGCAAATCAATTTAATTAATTATATTTTTGTTTGTATATTGCAACAAAATGTGTAAAGGTTGTAATTGGTCATTTGTAGGTTACACGTTTCAATGATTTTGTTGAAGGAAACTGAACATATGTACCTTAGATCATTTAAATTATTATGTTAAGACACATTAATTTAAATTGAGTACTTAGCTTAGCTTTGCTTGAATAATAATTACACACACCTATCATAAGATATTTTCAAGGCGCCGCCATTCCACAGCCGATAGCAACGCAGCGTAGTTCAGAATTTAGTGACGCATGCACTTTGTTGAACATCATCAATGATGCATACAATTTTCCTTAATAGATCTTGAATGTTTCAAGTTTCATATATGAGTGTTTTATAGTTTATACTTGATAAGAGCCATAACGGTTTTTCTAAGTCGTCATCCATGATTTTACTAGGTTATCAATTTCAATAACCTATTTCTTTTTTTTTAATGAAAATACCCATTTTTGGGATGCGACATTCCATGAGTAATCAAATTACAAACAAATTACGGGCTTTATAAATAAAGAAATAAAGTGTGGTTAAATTTTAAGGGCCGATGTTGATTTTGAATAAAACGCAAATTATTTAGGAAATTACGACCAAATGGCCGATGCGACCTCGGCGGCACACCTCCAATCGAGGTCCAAAATTTCAATGACACTGAAGCAAAACTCAGGTTCTATACCTTTAAAGTGCCGAATTATCTCATTCTTAAGTTCTGACTTGTGCCAAATCGACATCGCAACCACGTGAGACAAAGGTTAGGTTAGGGTTAGGTTATAGTGGCTGTCCAAGATGGAAACGGACACACTTAGGCCAGTTTAATGGCCCATTGTGATACCACATGAATCATGAGGCTTCCTCCTAACCTCAATGGAACTAGTTTGAGTCCCTTAATAAACGTGAGAGGCTGATTATACTGATATGATTTAGATCGTTTAGATCGTTAAAGAAGAATTCTCCTAGGTAATTTTTGCGTTTTCGAGCTAGAGCAGGGCATGTGCAGAGAAGATGAAGAACCGTTTCTTCCTCTTCCTCGTCCATACAGCTTCTGCAAAAGTCATTTGAGAATACGCCTAGTCTCGTGGAATGCTTTCCTATTAGACAGTGTCCGGTTATGACACCTATTATTGAGCTTATATGCGATCTGCTTAGAGAGAGCAAGCACCTTGAACGTTTTAAATCCAGTGTTGGCCAGATGTTTTTTGTGGCTTGACACGTGGTGATGTTGGTCCACCTGGTGCCTGCCCTCCTCGCAGCGTCTTGCATTAGGAGCAGTTTACAAGTAGCGATTGGTATGCCAGTACTTGCCAAACGTGGTAGGATGGGCTGTACTGTACCGTTCCTGGCGAGTTCATCTGCCTTTCAGTTACCTGGAATGTCTCTATGGCCCGGCATGGCACCCAGCAAAGGTGAATATTAAACTGCTGCGCCATCTCCATTGGAGATGCTCGACAGTTATGGACTGTTATAGAGTTTGTAGAGACAGAGTCCAGAGATTTGATAGCGGCCTGGCTGTAGGAGAAAATACGGATATCAGATGTTGATATCACGTTTTCTTTGAGCCAAGACAAGACTTTCTTAATCGCCAAAAGTTCCGCCTGGAACACGCTACAATGATTGGGAAGGCGGAATGAGAGACTTAATTTCAGTCGTTCAGAGTACACACCTCCACCAACCCCTTCTTTGGTTTTTGAGCATTCTGTGTAAAAGTGGATTGACTCATCCTCCAAGAATGTCCTATCCTCCCAAAAAGATCTGGTAGGTATAGAAATCTGGAAATTCCTGTCGAATTGTAGTTGGGAGATGGTGTAGCCTGTGTGCTTTGGAATTGATTCTAAGTACCTTGGAATTACGGAGTGGCCAATGTTGTTGTTAGTCCACTGCAACGAAGCATTGAGGCGAATAGCAGAGCTTGCAGCTATTTGTTTGCTAAATATTTCAAGAGGTGTAAGGTAGATCAATGTGTCCAGTGCCGCAGACTGGGTGGTGCTAAGCGACCCGCTTATACATAGGCAGGCTGAACGTTGGACTATATTTAACTTATTCCTGTTTACACCTTTCTCTAAAGCAGTCCACTATACTGTCCCACCGTACGTTTAAATCGGTATGATTACCGATGTGTATAGCCAATGCGTGATTCTGGGTTGTAAACACCATTTATTACCAATAGCTTTTTTGCAAGAAAAGAGAGCTACAGTAGCTTTTTTGAATCTCTCCGTTACGTTGCGTTTCCAATTTAGTTTTTTGTCTAAGATAAAAACCAGGTATTTAGCCTCGTCTGAGAATTTTAATTGGATTCCTTTAATATAGGGAGGGTTGACAAATGAAATTTTGTATCTCCTCCAAAATAAGATCAGATCGGTTTTGTGTGGGTTAACACCCAGTCCACACCGATCCAAAGTATTAGTCTATCTAAGGCATTTTGTAAGAGTTCTTTTAGGATATTAAGATGCTTTCCTGAAACTGCTATAACAACGTCGTCCGCATAGGCTATCACTCTGAAACCCTCCGCATCCAGACTAGTTAGGATTTCATTCACCACTAGGTTCCAGAGGAGAGGGGATAGAACACCACCTTGCGGTGTCCCTCTACTAACGAATCGTCTGCTAGAAGAGTTGCCCAGTTTTGAGTTAATTATTCTGCTAGTAAGCATTAAAGGGACGGACTGTTGCGCCACCCCATTTGATTTGAAGAATTAAATGAATTAACTCCTGAAGCGAACTCTCTACATTTAGAGATGTTAGTGCAGATTTGATTGCAGATGTGTCCACGTTGTTAAAGGCACCTTCGATGTCAAGGAAAGCAACCATAGTGAACTCTTTATGATGGAGGGAATATTCGATGGTGCGTTCTAAAGTGTGTAACGCTGTTTCCACTGATTTACCTTTACAGTAGGCATGTTGAGACGAAGACAGAAGTCTTGTTCCGATACGTGCCTTTAAATGGATATCAATCAATCTTTCCAGGGTCTTAGGAAGGAATGACGATAGACTTATAGGTCGTAAATCTTTAGGATTGACTTGCAAGCATTTACCTGCTTTAGGTATAAAAACAACTTTAACTTCTCTCCATGCCGAGGGAACATGGACCAGGTAAAGACAGCTGGTAAAATTTGCCTCAAGGATTGGTGCAATTATATCAGAAGCTTTTTGTAATTCGTGAGACAAAACGGCTATTGAATTTTTCACGCAAAAGCGCCATTGTTTCGTAAGCTATGTGGCAAGGCAAGTGTCAATCGTCCTGTTGAAACCGTATACTGTCCACATTCGGCCATAAAAAGTTGATTATCACCTCAAGATGAGTGTCATTCACAGTAACTGCCTGCCCGCCTTCATTTTGGAAAAAAAAAAATGGCCCGATGATGCCGCCAGCATATAAACCGCACCAAACAGTCACTTTTTGCATTTGTTTTTTTGACAATAATTCTTTGATTAACATTCTCCCAAATGCGAAAATTCTGCTTATTGACGAATACATTGAGGTGAAGATGATTTTTACGAAAATTGATCATTCAATGTTGCCATTTATTGCGACCATTCTGACTATTGGCGTCATTTGAAATAGTGAAAAGACTTTAGTTCTTCAGTCAATTGCACCTTATAAGCATATAAATGCAAGCTTGTATGCATAAAATTTATCAACGTGAAAAGTTGGACACGACGATGAGTTAAGATAAACGGCTCTTTAGCCACACTATCGCGAACATGTTTTCAACAGATCCACTTTGCTCAAATTTTTTAATAGACGCACGTTTTTTACGATTAAATTGACCGAAAAAATCATGAAATTTTTATAATAAGCCTTTATAGTTTCAAAGCGTTGCTTGATTGGGTATCTTTCCATGGTTCAAATTGAGTTAGTCTGAAATTAAAAAGCTATAGACTTAATTTTTAGGTGTGGTTCACATTCAACATCGGCTAAAAATTATAACACCCTCTATACATACCGCGTGTTTCTTACCATTTGGTTTCAAGCAGTGGCATTTGGCACCTATCAAACTCATCTGTCATTTGAAGTGTCAAAATATTAGTTGAATCATTGTTATCGATTTTACGACATTAGTAGCAATTGAACGTACTGGCCCTCCTTTTTGGCTCGCGAGTGAGGATCATGACTTTTTCCAACAATCTTGGTCACGTGAATTCAAATTTTGGCAATTTCAGTCGGCTACCAAAATCATACAATATGACTCTTTTTTTTTTCTGTGGAACTACGTAAAAGACCAGATCTTAAGTCGGTCGCAAATACAATTTACAGTGGAATTTTTCAAAAGATACAAAATATGGAACGTGAATAACATCAAAAAATAATAAATTCAATTAATCCATTGCTGAAAGAAATATTCAACAGAAATAGAATTACAATAAACAGTGCGGAAGTATTCAATTTTGCTATTTCTTGAATTCGAAAAATTACTAGAAAAATTTGATTCATGACAACCCTTAGAATATTTATCATTGCGGGTACACGTTCATCGTTTTAGTCCTGGGGGGTCATTCCGTAAAACGATTATCGTCAACCTATAGCGTTTTGACGATAGTCTCACTTCACTCACGTTAGACGATAATCAACAAAGTGATATTGTCAAAACGATAGCGTTTGCTTTCGTTGAGTTAATTTTGACATTTCAGTTATGAAGTAACGTGAAGCAAATTATTGACGATACATTTAATAATAATCGTTTTGACGATGGGTCCGATTTGTCAAGTTGAAAATTTTGAAATTTCTCGACGTTTCAAGGTCCCTAGAGTCGAAATAAAAGATTTTTAGAGAGATGTATGTGTGTGCGTGTGTACGTACGTTCGTACGTCCGCGACGTTTTTTCGTCGTCCATAGCTCAAGAACCAGAAGTGATATCGATTTCAAATAAATTTTGTTATACAGATGATAAGGCAGAAAGATGTAGAAAGGGATCTCAAGAAAATTGCGTGGGTGTTTTTTTTACCATAGCAGTTTAAAAAAAAGGTGAAAATTTTGGTTAACCCTAAATATCTTACGAACCAAAAACGCTAGAGACTGAAACGTAACTGTAACGTGATATCAAAGAAATATATTTTTTGAAAAAAAATCCATTTAACGGTTTTTTTTATAAATCAAAAAAACTGAAAAAAATTTGTCACCTCCAAAATTTTACGACTTAAATATGATTTCATCTCAAAACAATTTTGTGCAACGAAGAATAATGTTTTTGACATCTGATAAAATTTTGAGAAAAATCGAATTGACAGTTTTTTTTATAAAAAAATTACAATCTAAAAAAAAAACATTACTCAAAATTGTTAAAAATTGAATATCGATTCAAATATCTTTTCAAAAACTTGAAATTTAGGCTTCAAACTTATTTTATCTGATAAAAAATATTGTTTTCAACATTCTGAAAAATATTGAGAAAAATCGAATAAAAACCTAAAAAAAAAATTAATAAAAGTTGGTAAAAATTGATTTTCCAATCAAATATCTTTTCAAATCTATGAGATATTGGATTTAATTTACTTTTAGCTTTCAAAAAATACTGTTGTGAACATTCAGTAAAATTTTGTAAAAAATTGAATTGACAGTTTTTTTACAAAAAATTAAAAACCGACAAAAAATTAACAAAAGTTGGTAAAAGATGATTTTCGACTCAAATATCTTTCCAAAACTTTGAAATATTGGTATCAAACTAATTTTATCTTATAAGAAATATTGTTTTCAACATTCAGTAAAATTTTGAAAAAAATCGAATTGACAGTTTTTTTACAAAAAAAAAAAAAAATAAAAACCGAAAAAAATAACAAAAGTTGGCAAAAATTGATTTTCGACTAAAATATCTTTTTAAAAACTTGAAATTTATGTTTCAAACTTATTTTATCTGATACAAAATATTGTTTTTAACATTCTGAAAAATATTGAGAAAAATCGAATTGATAGTTTTTTTTACAAAAAATAAAAACCTAAAAAAAACTAATAAAAGTTGGTAAAAATTGATTTTCGACTCAAATTTTTTTTTTAAAAGTTGGTAAAAATTGATTTTCGACTCAAATTTTTTTTTTAAAACTTTGAGATATTGGATTTAATTTACTTTTAGCTTTCAAAAAATAATGTTGTCAACATTCAGTAAAATTTTGTAAGAAATCGAACTGACAGTTTTTTTTTACAAAAAATTCAAAACCGAAAAAATTAACAAAGTTGGTAAAAGATGATTTTCGACTCAAATATATTTATTATATTATTTTATTTCACAGAAAATATTGTTTTCGATATTCAGTAATTTTTATATTAAAATCCAAATGCGCAAATTTGGTAAAAATTGATACGAGTACATATAGACAAACTTTTAAGCAAGACAAATCGACAGACGGCATGGGAAGTTATCAGTGTAGGTCGCATCCCAGCATCTTTTTTGAAATATGCTTAGGTCAGTTAATTGGAGATGCCAGCCCTTAACAAAAAAATTATAGAGTAAAAACTACTCTTAACCTTTTTTGCTGGTGTGCTTTGGGTCTTTAACTGTGGAAAGACCTACCTTTCCGGAATTTTTCCTTTCTGTATTGGAGAAAGCCAACATAAGAATCATTCCATTTATTCGGAAGTTTTATTATATGAGAAGCAACTTAATACCTAGGAACGTATTCAGCTTTCGGTAACGGTTTTACATATTCGAGAGAATTCGAACGTCTCTATATTGAAATATTTTACTTCTATCGATAAGGTATTCCGCTATTCTTAAAGGGACATAATCAACATGGATTTAATAAGGTTACATCTATTTGGTTATATATAAGTAACCTCTTATTTCCAAAAAATCTTCTAAAAATGTTCACACTTAATATCAATAGATTTTAATTTTAGTTGTCTGCAAGTATCATAATGCCCTTGTGTTTCTAAAAAACCTTTTACTGATTTTGGGGTGAAAACTTCTTTTTTTCCTGGCATTTTAGGTCACAATATATTGAATTTCAAATAATTATTGCAGAAATTTAAAGTTCTTTTTGATTTTTCGAATATGTTTTCCATTTCAATAGATGTCATTGAATGATTCGCCACTTCTCCGGAGTACAAACGTTTATTATTATCAATCTTCTTCATTATCGACATGAACAACCAGATCCATTTCTAGACTCCTTCAAAAAGTTAATCCTTCCAACAGCAACCCAAAATATAAGCAAATATGTTTTAAAATATTAGAGATTACTTTAATACTTAAAATTATTATAGCTCCAATATTCACAAGACCCAAATTTATTATTTTTACTGGAAACAGCAAACAACATTTAGAAAAAATTTGATATGCCATGCGATATTTTTCTTATAGTATCAAAATGTTTTTCTGAAAATAATTGGAATATTCAAATAAGTGCTTATTTTTTAGTCTCTGCTAGAAAATATTGAAGGAAAAGCTACAAAGCTATTTTGTCTGCAGCTTTATCTACAGTCAGTCACAGTAATATTCGTACACCTCTTAATTCTCAATAAATTGCAGCCCAAAAAGTGCAATAAGTAACTTGAATTGAAAAATTTAATTTATTTAGCTTAGTTAACATATAACTTTTTAAAAAAACATAACAAAAGCATTTTTTTATGTTAATAACAAAAACAAAATTTATTTAACAAGCACCACGTTAGTATTCGTACAACTCTTCATTTAATATTTATTAAAACAAAAATAATAACAAAATGTATGTTTTTTTTTTAAATAACTTATGGTAATTTTTTTATTCCCTTGTCCAAGTGATCCCACAGATTCTCTATGGGATTTATGTCTGGTGATTGTGGTGGTGTTTCCATTACTTTTTGGGCAGTTGTATAAACAGCAGGTACGCGCTTTCAAGGCAGTGTGTTTGAGATCATTGTCTTGGTAGAATAAAAAGTTGTCGAATGGCACTTTCCTTAAGATTTTTTTCAGGGTATCAATATACACATCCTGATTCATTATACCATTAATAATTTCAAGGTAACCCACGGAACCTGCACAGTGTTTCACGGTTCGTACTAAATTCTTAGAATCAAGCTCTGTGTTTGATTTTCTTCAAACACTCTGACGGCAATCCGTTCTAAACAAGTTAAATTTACTCTCATCCGGAAAAATTACCGGTTTCCAAAACTCAATGGTTTCGTTTTTATATTTGTTCGCGAAAGCTAATCGCTTTTTCGGTTCAATTCTGATATCCAAGGCTTTTTCCTAGCAACTCTTTCATTGTTTTCTTATAACTCGGCGAACGGTTTCAGGACTCACTTGCTTGTTGAGGTCACAATTAACAATTTCAACCAACTTTGGTGCAATTAAATTAGGACCTTTCTTTATTTCGCGGATAATACATTTTCCATTAGCCTAGCTAAAATTTGTCTGGTTCCTTGGCTTGTTTTCAATTCCGTTTTCTTATATACTGAATAGTTGAACGGCTATTATTAATAATTGCACCTATTTCCGCGTGTCATTTTTCCTTTTAATGGTGGGTAATTATCAAACTCCGAACTTCAACACATGTTTCTTTAGATTTTCTTTCCATTTTTCAAAATGTATAAACAAAACCGTCCACACAACTCACTTAACGTATTGACAATGCTTTTGCGTTAAGTTTTTTTTCACGATTGAAATTTTGATTTGCAAATGTGACGAAAATGACTTGCTTAGTATAAAAATGTATCTACAAATTATATTCCGCAAACCAAATAACTTTAGTTCACACTTGAAGTAATTCCGCTCTTCTGTACGAATACGATTGGGACTGACTGTATGTATAATTGAAGTTCAAGTAAAATTGCAATTTGGGGTTGAACCAATATGGTTCGTAAATTTAAAATATTCAACAATATTCCCATTCATTCAGGTAGAACTTCAACCCTAAAAAAAAAACAAGTTCTTTACATTTAATTTTGCATTCAAGCGATCCACATTTTTAAAAATCGGAAATGTTTTTGTTATTCCATTCCCCTCACTCATTCATTACTAACATTTTTCTCATAAGCATAAAATTTAAATAAAAGTAAACATGACAATGATGACACATTTGCCTATTCACTGGAAAACAATCCATGCGTACCTAATAATGCTCCAGTTAATCATTCGCAAAAAAGAAAGAAAACAACCTCCCTTTCTGTTAATCTAAAATCGAACATAAAATAGAATTCCCCCCTCAAGCCCGCTGATTAAGTGCTTATTCAACTAAAAAGTTTAAACATCCATTTAATATTCTCGAAATACATTGGCCAAATCCAACTTGAGAACTCAATCTAGTCAATTTTTAAATCAAATACAAATCTTCAATAAAAAAAGGAACCAAAGGCTGCTTTACCGCCTCTTGTGCATTATCATTTCAAGTATTTTATTCCACGGCTATTATCACGATTCTCTCTAAACGTTCGGTTATTTTTATTGCCAAAGAATCGCACAATTATTCGATGGTCTGTTATGTTTTATGTGTATCGAAAGATGTTTGGATAGATTCTGGTCATTAAATGGTCAATGCCATTCCCACCGAATACACACGAAGAAGCAGAAGAACAAAACCACATTCCGAATGAATGACGCAAGTGGTGTGGCTAATGCCAATAAAGTACCTTCTACCTCTCTTCACTTAGATTTAAACAAAAAAAAACATATCTCCATATTATTTCATTCGTCTTCTCCTTGCTTTCACTCCATAGTTCACCAGTGAAGCCATTCAAAATATTGATATCAATAAAAGTTGAGTGACTCCAAATAGACATTGCTTCAGTGATGCATAATTCTCTTCAGCTTAAGGAGTGTAGAAGTTGATTATTTTAAAAATGGATACAACAAAAGCAAGAATGAAACGCACCCTAAAAAGACTTTTAATAACAATTCCAAAACGCAATCGAAGAAAAACTTAAGGGCGCCGAAAATTCATTGAAAATTCTTTCACAACTCACAAGCAATTCATTCTTCAACAACACGTGTAGCTTAATTTATTTTATTCGAATTTATCATTCTAGGAGAATATAAAAATAATATCACATGTGTCACTGTCGTCGTCGTCTTCGTCGTCGTCGTGGTATGCTTTTGGATTTACAAAAAAAAGTACCTACGTCGCCAGCTTGTCCAGCAAATGTAACGGAGTGAGAAGCATATAAATTATACGTGTGAAGAATTGTCAATTATTAGGTAGATTTATTTAGCCTGATGGCAAATCAGAATTTCAATTGACTGTCTCTCTAGTTGATTTAATTGAATTGCATGTAAATTGTCAGTCTCGAAGCTACTAGTCTTACAGGATATGCACACGCGTATTACCAAATTCTACAATTCGATAGCAATGACACCTATGAACCTATATCCTATGGTTATGCTCAAAGAATATATGAATTCATACTTCAAACTATGTACATAATTAAGCTTTTAACATCAATTTGAATGATATGATCTAAAACACGTACTATGTATGTATGAATAATTATACTGTTTTCGACAAAGTAATGTGTGTGTTTATGGCTAACGTGAAGAAGTGGCGAATGAAAAACGCAATATTGCATACAGCCATAAACTACTACAGGGATAAAATCTAGAATTAGGTTTTTTTTTAATTATTGAACATTCTTCTGACTACAATCCAAAAACTCTGTGTTCTACACGTTTTTGTTTTACCTTAAAAAACGTGTTTGAGGAATGTTTAACTTAAACTAAACTAATCGAGTAAAAACTTAAAAGAAAGTCTTTAGGGCTTTCAAACTGTATGAAGTACTCCAATTGTGTATCTAGTGATATGAACGTTATATGTGATTTATTTGCTTCTGCTCCTTGTGAACCCTCTGATTTTTGACCGTCTTATGCTATTGGTATTGGAAGTATAGACTTAACCGTTTCTGATGTTTTTGAAACTCTAGCTGGCCTTGATTTAAATAGAAGTGCTGGGCCAGATAAAATAGCCTCTGTTGCAATAAAAAACTGCGCTGTTTCTTTGGCATTACCGCTCAGCTTGATTTTTAATCAGTCTTTAAAAAGTGGCCAGTTTTTGGACTGTTGAAAGATCTCTTATATAAGTCTGATTGGTATTTAAGTCTGACTCGAAGCAAAATTTGACCAATTTGTTTTTTTTATATCAAAGTCCAAATCTGGACAGAAATTCAACTTTCAACGAATTTGATGCTCTGTCTGACTTCATTTAAAGAATTGTTGCCCATTATCCTCACAAAATTCTTCTTGGATTCGTTATTCTGGCCAGTCAACACTGGAAGGAAGGTATGTTGAGATCTTTGCTGAGTTAAATCAATAAATCAGTTGTCGACGAGCCAACTCGAATCCCTGACGTTGCAGGTCGAAAAAACCCAGTTAAAGAAAAAACTCCTATGAGAACCGTTTGGCAATATGAGAAAGCCAACTGTTACGGTCTCAATGAATTCTTCAGAAACTTTAACTGGTCACTATGCTTCCTCGATAGTGTCGTGGATTCCAGCGCAGATATGGTTACAAATTTAATTTTTTATGAATGAGAAATTTTATTCCGAATAAGATGAAATCTATCAAACCCAAAGAGAACTCATGGTTACACTCGAGCTGTAAAAAGGTTATTAGGTTTAGAGATGTAAGTTTCCGTTGTTATAAAGCCAACCCGAATGAGGAAAACCGGAATAAGTTTTAACAAGCTAGAAAGACCTGTAATGGTCATATTCGACGAAATTCAGAAATTAAGGCAAAAATATTACAATGTCCCAAAGGATCCACTTTTACACAGATGGCTCAAAGACCAAAGAAGGGGTTGGTGGTGGTGTGTACTCTGAACGACTGAAATTAAGTCTCTCATTCCGCCTTCCCAATCATTGTAGCGTGTTCCAGGCGGAACTTTTGGCGATTAAGGAAGTCTTGTCTTGGCTCAAAGAAAACGTGATATCAACATCTGATATCCGTATTTTCTCCGACAGCCAGGCCGCTATCAAATCTCTGGACTCAGTCTCTACAAACTCTATAACAGTCCATAACTGTCGATCATCTCTAATGGAGATGGCGCAACAGTTTAATATTCACCTTTGCTGGGTGCCGGGCCATAGAGACATTCCAGGTAACTGTAAGGCAGATGAACTCGCCAGGAACGGTACAGTACAACCCATCCTACCACGTTTGGCAAGTACTGGCATACCAATCGCTACTTGTAAACTGCTACTAATGCAAGACGCTGTGAGGAGGGCAGGCACCAGGTGGACCAACATCACCACGTGTCAAGCCACAAAAAACATCTGGCCAACACTGGATTTAAAACGTTCAAGGTGCTTGCTCTCTCTAAGCAGATCGCATATAAGCTCGATAATAGGTGTCATAACCGGACACTGTCTAATAGGAAAGCACGCCATGAGACTAGGCGTATTCTCAAATGACTTTTGCAGAAGCTGTATGGACGAGGAAGAGGAAGAAACGGTTCTCCATCTTCTCTGCATATGCCCTGATCTAGCTCGAAAACGCAAGAATTACCTAGGAGAATTCTTCTTTAACGATCTAAACGATCTAAATCATATCGGGATAATCAGCCTCTCACGTTTCGTAAGAGACTCTAACTGGTTCCATTGAGCTTAGGAGGAAGCCTCAAGATTCATGTGGTATCACAATGGGCCATTAAACTGGCCTAAGTGTGTCCGTTCCATCTTGGACAGCCACTATAACCTAACCTAACCTAAAGGTAGTAAACATTTCTGGTCATTTGTAAAAAACGTACAAAACACCACGTCATCCTCGGTTCCAACGCTCGTCCACAATGACACTCCCTATGTAAGCTCGATTGATAAAGCCAATTTGCTTGCAACACAGATTGCTGTTAATTCGACGCTTCCGGAGATTGTCATGAGTCCTCCTGTTCTTGAGAGCGTAGATGATTCTATGGGACGAATCTTCTTTTGCACTCCTGCAGTTGCAAGAGTATTGAGAGACCTAGACATACAAAAATCCGCTGGCCCGGATAGTATCGCCCCAATTGTTCTGAAGAGGTGTTTTTCAACGTTGGCAAAAACCAATAAACTCTTCCATCTTTCCTTCTCTATAGTTCACTTTCCGAGCGGATGGAAAATAGCATCTGTCCAGCCTGTCCCTAAAAAAGGCGAATCCTCGTCTCCCTCTAACTATCGTCCAATAGCACTCACGTCCCTACTTTTCAAGGTCATGGAAACGCTGATTAATTTTCAGCTTAAGAAATATCTTGAAGAACGGAAGCTTTTTAATGACCGGCAGTATGGCTTTCGTAGCAATAGGTCCACTGGTGATCTCATGGTTCATCTTACCGAACTGGAACAAATCTTTACATCGTTTTGGAGAAAGTAAGATTAAGTGCGTTTTGTTCGCATTTCATATATAGTAAAGTGAGAAATTTCCCAACAAAACGATGCGCAGTGGCCAGATTTTTGTTGTAAAAATTGGTACAACTGAAAGAAGATCTGTCAAAATAATAATAGAAAACTTCAAAAAGGGGGTTTGTTCGTAGACTACTACATTAACATGTGGTGTTGAAGTGAGCTTGAAGCTCGGCTCAATTCTTTATATACCTGAATCGAGTTGAGATTTATCTATTATAAACTGAGATAAACCTTTTTTGAAAACATAGCAAAACATAAATATCTTTTCTATTGTTTTTTCTTGCAAAATAAGCCCAGTTGGTCCATTTTCACTGACAAAATTAAATAATATCAACAGTAATAGATTCGTTTTTACCGCAATGAAAAACACACATGATTCCAAATTCAGAACTACTCAACGAACACAGCCATCGAGATACAAATGCAATATCAATCGTACCAGCATTTGAGAACGAAATGACGTAAGATCCATTCAAGGCTCGTATAAATGTCAAAAACCTATCCATAGTGAGATTCTACTCTAACTTTTATCGGTGTTATTCTCACTATGGATATTGTTTTTGTTATTCGTGTAAAATCCTACTTTACTACGGATAGATTTCCCAACAAAACACGGGTATTATTGCACTTTATATTTCAAAAGCATTTGATAGAGTTTGGCACCAAGCTCTCTTATCGAAAATGCGTGCATTTGGTATTGATGAATCTCTTCTCCGTTGGATTAGAAATTACCTTTCTAACCGTTCAATACAAGTTGTATTGGATGGTTTTCAGTCTGAAATTCATAAAATAAATGCTGGTGTCCCCCAGGGCTCCGTTTTGCCTCCGACTCTCTTCCTTATATTCATAAACGATCTCTTGTCTGTCACTTCTAATCCATTAAACTGTTTCGCCGACGACAGTACCCTTAGCTTTTCATATTCGTTCCTTGTCACACATCCATTCACAATCCTTGTCCTTCGGATGTGGAATTTCAACGGCAGCGTATGATAAGCTCATTAAATTCTGATCTTGACAGCATTGTCCTTAGGGAATCAAAAACCGTGTAGAATTTAATGCTTCGAAAACTCAATGCTGTCTCCTGTCGTTAAAGCGTAACCCACCCCGATGCCGCTATCCTTGAGCGTAACTAATCAACTTTCAGTACTCGGTATGAATATCACAGATCACATTTTAGATATCGCCAAAAATGCTGCCAGGTGCTTAGGATTTCTCCGACGATGCATGCAAGAAATTTGTCACCCCTTCTGATCTGGCTATAATCTACAAAGCTTTTATCCGTCCAAAGCTTGAATATAATTCGCATATCTGGGCAGGTGCCCCCAAAACAAGTTTAAATCTCTTGGATAGAATTCAAAAAAGGGCTTTAAAAATGATAGGCGACAGAACTGTAATCGAAACATTTACATCGCTAGAACACCGTCGCAATGTTTCATGCCTTTCGTTGGTTTATAGATATTTTTACAAACAATGTTCTGTCGAATTAGCCAGTTGCATTCCAATCTTTAAACAATTCAGCCGTAATACTCGCACTTCCAGGAATGCTCATCAGTTTACCCTTGAGCTCAATTTCGGGCGTACTGTCAAGTATAGAGATTCTTTCTTAAATCGCACATCGAGAATGTGGAATGCTTTGGCCAACTCTGTTTTTCCCTCCCATTTTGATGTTCAGAACTTTAAGATGTGCACCGGTATCTCCTTTTAAATCCTTCCCTATTTTCTTAACGCTCGCACTGTGTTTAAATATAAACATTCTAAAGGGTGCTAATAACCCCTTGAGTACCTACTTGTGAATTAAAAAAAAAATTATATGACTATCTGCAAATTATAAGTGATCCCAAAAATTTTCGAAATGCTTCAATTTTTTTGTTAAGGATTTAATATCTGAATACCAACATGGTTTTGCTATGCCATTCTTTACTTTGGGGGATCGAAAATGGTTTACAGACTGATGTTATCTTTACAAATTTTGCAAAAGGTTTTCATAGAGTTAATCATAGTATACTAATTTTTAAGCTTTCAAAACTTGGTTTCCATTCTAATTTCGTAAAATTTCTTCTTATTTAAAAAATTGTGTTCAATTTGTAAAATTGGGAAAATTAAAATCCAAAAGTATTGATGAAATTACAGGTGTTCCGCAAGGAAGTCATGTTGGACCTTTGTTATTTATTCTTTTTATAAATTACATTCCGGTAAATTTTAAATATTCGAAGTATCTTATGTATGCCGATGATGTCAAGATTTTCCGGGTCAAAAAATCTTCTACAGGCTGTTTGTATTTCCAAGAGGATATCCAAAAACTGGCTGAAAGGTGTGAATCTAACAAGTTGTTACTGAATGATGGCAAATGTCAGAGCCTTACATACATGTCATAGAAAAAAAAACACCTACCTTTCAACAATACGAGTTTAAATAGGGTTACGGCAAAAAAGGATTAGGGAGTTATAGTGAATGAGAAGCTTTCGTTTAATAAGCTCATCGATTACATGGTCAGTAAAGCTAATGGGATGCTAGGGTTTATCAGAAGATTTTTCCGACCCTTACAGCTTTAAATCATTATATATATATACTTGTTAGATCGGTATTGGAATATTGCATTAAAGTTTGGAACCACTTTTATATAACTCATTCTTCTAGAATAGAAAAAATACAAAAAAGTTTGACAAGGTATGCTTCAATAATGTTTGTAAAGATTTAATAATCAACCGTGTCAAATGTTCTTCTTTGTTAGAGCGAATACTTTTTTACTTTCCATCAAGGACTCTCCGCTCTAACTTTCAATTGCCAGAGAACGCACTAAAATTTAAATTAAAAATTGTTAAAAATGTTGTTCTGTTGTGAAAAGTTAAAAAAATAGGTTGCGCAAAAGTCTGTTGAGAACTAGGGCCTAGCGACTTACAACTTACAACATTTCTGTGTTCGAGTACTGTTGTCAGGGATAGAGGGGACCTGCAGTTTTAAGAGGAATCTGAATGGCTAGTTTTGTGAAAACACTTTTCATGACTAGAATTACTCTCGGAGAATTTGTCAATTCCTTGCAAGAAAAAACGAAACCTTGTCGCTCAAGAACAACTGAAAATATTGGTTTCCTGATTGAATTAATTCTCGAAGAGGTGATCAAAATCGTCCACTTATGTAGATCATGTAACTTCGACCTTTAGGAATTGTTTCTTAAGGACCACATGAAAGATAAGGTCTTTACCAATTTCTCATAATCGATTCAACATTTTTAACATAGAATTTAAATGACAATTTCATTAAAAGGATATGATGCTGCAGCCGAGACCGCAATTTTCTTTTGTTATTGGCATACGTTCCTCTCTAAAACCAGTTTTTTTTTTCAAATCAACATGAAAACTTTGATTGGAAAATTTTATAAAAAAATTTACAATTTTAAAACCGTCAAGTTTTTGTTTTTTTTTTTCAAATTGATTTACATGCATACAAAAAACTATTCGAAAATGTATTTAAGAAGTCAATATCTCTTGAGAGAAAAATAGATACGGGTCGAAAGCATACAAGAACCTACCTACATCTCTCTAAAAACAATGGATTTTAATTCTAGGGACCGTAAAACTTCTTGAAAAGTTAACATTAATTTGAAAAATCGGAAAATTTCCAATGGAAAGTTAATAAAGAATGATAACTAACAACTGTGAAAAAGATTGATCTCAATTATTCATATGCCTCTTTTTGAACAGAGTTTTTTTGAACTTCTTTACATTTAAAAATTTAACTTTTGTTAAATGTTTATATTTTACTAGCTTTTACCCACGACTTCGTCCGCATTAGATAGTTTTTTTTGGATAGTAGTATGAAAAAACCTGAGCTGTACTTTTTTGTACGTACATATGTTTGAATTGTGCCGAGATGGGATGAGGCCATACTTAGTGTGATTGTCATAGGTTAAGTAAGGTTAATAAATTTTAAGAAGAAGATAGGTTACTGCAATACATTTTTATATACGACTTTTTTGTTTTTCGTCCTAGGTGAGTAATGTGTAGACGTGTGCCATTACATAACAGGGCTAGAACACCAACCTTCAATCTCAACTTATAAGAAGGCAACCCTGATAATTCCAAAGTATTTAAAAACTCTATAGGGTATGATGTTACTTGCTCCGTGTATATTGAGAGGTACTCGAAGATATCTCCCTCCACGAACTTGTTCGTTTATCGCTTACTATCTCACAAACCCACTTCCGATTACCCATATATTTATATGCAGGTTTTGATAGACATTACTTTTTAATTTATCTGTGCTACAGACAATTTGACAGAATTCATGACTCAACGTAATCGAGCCGTTAAAGTCTGTTGTCATACAATCTTCTCCCATTTTTAGAAGAGCAACGGCATTTTGACCTGCTTGAGAATCATTGTGGAGCTGTACTAGCATATTCGTAGTCAGACAAAACTATTTTACATGTACCCATAACACAGATGCTTTCAAACATACGTTTATTTCATCTGCCGGTGTATCTCTAGTAATTACCGGCAGGGTCTGTCTAAAGTAGCCAGCTAAGAGAACCACCATCACTCCCATGATAGCCCGGTTGTTCTTGATGTCTTTCAGTGTACGATCTAGTGCGTCAACTGCTTTTTTTTGGGACATTGTACATTCATCCCAAACCAACAATTTACATTGCTGCAACATTCTTCTACACTTGCTACTTTAACTTATAATACATACTGGCTTTTCTTATGAGCTGGTTGAGCATAGCAAAGTTTAGGTTTAAAATTATTATTTGTGGAACTTGGTGGGAGCCACAGTTTGGGAATGCGTTGTTTCCCCGAGGTCAAAAGTAAGTCATGTCCCTTCTTATGTCTCAAACTATCTGCTTACCAAATTTTATTTTTATCTGTTCAGTAGTTTTCTAGAACAGAGTTTTCCCATGGGAATGCGTTAATTTTCAGGGGTAAAAAGTAGCCTATGTCCTTTCTCGGGTATCAAATTTCATGCAAATTGGTTCAGTAGTTTAGGCGTGATTGAGTAACAGACAAACAGACAGAGTTACTTTCGCATTTATAATATTAAAGTATTAAATGTTATTAGTAGGCATTTAAAAACATCACATCATTTCAAAATAATAGTAACACTAGGCTATAAAATACTTGTGTTTTTTCGTGGACTTTTATTTATTTTGAATAGCTTCATAAGGGGCCGTTCATAAAATATGAATGGCGAACGTCACGTTACTATAGACCCCCCGTCACCCTTGTCACAATCAGCCAGAGCAGCCCCTTGTGCGCGAACGTATTTTATGAACGGCAATCTTGTAAATTGGACTTTTTCGAGTTGATTAATTTTAAATTTTAAATTAAAAAATCATAAAAAAATCTAGTTTTCGTAAAACCTAATTTTTATTTAGATTTTTGTAATTCTAGCAAGGAAATTAAAATTTAAAAAAGTTGGAAAACGGGTTTTTCATTTTCTAAAGAATTTCGAAAAACAAAATATCTTCTTACGGTTTTATAATTTCATTGAAAGGTAGACACACCAAATTTTAGTAATATTCACAAAAATCAGGTATTGTCGATCATTGTTTTGCAAGATGTTCCGTAAATCGTTTAAATCGCATCCGGTGTGTCATCGTCTTTTCACCAATTTGAAGTGTTTTCATCAAATTTCTGGTTCTCACAGAATATTTCAGGTTTAAGTATAATGCAATCAACACAACAAACATCCTCTGGGTATTTTCGAGGAAACTCAAATTGTTTGATAGACCCTAGGTTATCAAAAAGCTTGGGGCAATTTTGAGTAAAGTCCAAAAGAACAAACCTACTTTAAAAATAGATTAAAGTGAATTTTTCCTGGCCAAAATATCTGTTCCCATAAGAAAGCAGGTACCTATAGGTTGACTGTTAAAGGGAACTTCCCTATACCTAGGTACTTTATAATGTCGATGATGCTATAGTGCCGTTTTTTCTCTTGTCATTAATGAAATTGACCCTAAAGACTCAGTAAATTGAGATCACTACAGTTACATCTTTATCAATTCGATAAACACGTTCCAAAAACTAAACAAATAAATAAACATTAAAGTGCGCACACTCAGGGAAATTGGGGTCATTCAACCGGTGTGTCAATGAGAAAAACAAACCAATTTTAATTTGGTGTGTCATGTCTTTTCAAAAACAGTTTCCACGATCTAGATCTGTAGCAACTTATCTCGATCAAAACTCTTAGCCAATACCAATACCATGAGTCAGTCAGGAAGTTGAGTAACAGAGAAATAAGTAAAAGAATAACCTAAAAAGCTTGAAATCTTATTCAAGTACCTACCTACGTCTGTGAAGGTACTTGTATATGCCAACTTATATGAGATAGGTACTCTTCTGTAGTTCCCAATTCCCTCATCTCAGGCGATTCACTTCCATACAAATTAATTAAATACATACCTACATCATTTCCAGAATCCCCAAATAACTTCTCAAATTGGTCTTATCGCATTCAGTAAGCGATTGTTTCCAAATAATCACCACCACCAACAACAACAGCAACAACAACAACAAAACACAACCAGAGCAAGAGATAAGAAAACATTCCAATTTCATCAATAACATTGACTCTTTTTCGATCTTTTGAGCTTCTGATGATGACCTTATGTATGATGTTCTGTGCGGTGCCGAAAATCCAATTCGATTTATAGTAAAAAAATAAAATAAAAACAAAAGCAACAAATATGCTCCATAAACCAATAAGAACAACAAAAAAAAGGAGGAAGAAAACCAGAAACAACGACAACAAAAACAACATCCCAAATTAAACAGAGGCAAAAAAGCCAACACAAAAATACGAAGGACACAACTTTATATTGGATGGAATACGAAAACGAATACGAATACGAGTTACGCGATATATACGTTCGTCGTTTTCGTCGTTGTCGTCGTCGTGGGTCGTTGAGTAGAGTATACGAGAGAACATAACGTCATAGCGAAGGAATTTCTTGTTTCGTTCGAAGGAAAGGACAACAAAAACAAACAACCAAAAACCGACCAACTCCCAATCCAGATTCCAGACAACATTTAGCTTTGGCTTTAGCTGCTCTTGGGTTGGGATTTTATGGGGGGGTTAGGTATATATTCATTTTAGAGATAGAGTAGAAGGAAAAGGCCAACAGCCAGTATTAGCAGCAGGCATTTTGCCAACAACTTGGAATTAGAAATTGTCCTTCAATAATATATTCTCAACAAAAATTATGTGTATATGTGTGGATGATGACAAAATTATCTCGATGAAGAAGAATTTTTAGGAAGAATCATATTCTCCTCCTCCTCCTCCACGTTCTCATTCTCCTCCATCGACTGCTGCATCACATCAACTAGATACCAACTTATGATGCTGTTGGGTACCTTCACTGTGACTGCGACTACAACTGAAATTCTTGAACCCCATGATGAGTAATTTTGTTTTATTTGTGAAGCGCATCACACAGAGATTTGCTCAGAAAATACAAGAAATTCCATACACACGTCCACAAAGACTCAAGGTAAATTTACTTTTCGTGGAATTCGAGTAAATGTTTTGTTCGGATACGGATCGCAAAGTCAAATAACCTTCGTAGTTCGTATTTGCATTTGGAACCAAACAAAAGAGGAAACACCTTCGATTGTGTTTTTCATTGAGGATTAATCGAGTTAAGGTGAAGAAGCAACAAAAGGGGTTGAAGAAACACTTTTATGCCAATTCTTTTTTGTTGTTTGTGTTCCTGAATTGAAGTCGAGGCAGCAAGCAGAAGACGCACCCCTCACTACTGCTGATGCGGTCTTTGATACCTTATTCTGTCGCATTTTCTGTTGGAAATGTAAATGACGATGGAAAAACCCACTAATTGGAGTTGTGAGTTGTATTTTTATTTTATAGACCAACGCAGGGAGTAGGTACAAGGAAGTACATAGTAGGTTTGACGAACTTTTAAGTAAAGTTGAGAAGAATTCGCCATCCGTTCCACCTACACACAGGCTACACAGACTCAACCAACACTCCTCTTGCGGCTCTGGCTGCGTCTTTTTTTTCATCATTTATGTCGATAAATTTTTGCACTCACCCGTCGTCATGGTGGTAGAAGCAGCAGCAGCAGGAATTTCCTTTAATTTCTTGAATTGAAAATATTCCTGTTCCTTTGGTTTTTGGTTTGTTTTATTTATCAGACATTCAGGAAAAACAAGAAAAATTACAAACCGCACTTTGAAGGGAAATGAAAAATTTTCTTAACTTCTTTCTTTTCTTCTTTTTTTTTGCTTTTGGACACTCAGGTTTTTCTTTTTTTCTTCTTTTCTTTTTCAAATATAAATTCACTTGGGGAGAAAAATCACTAATTTTTCTTTTTTTTTTATTGAGATTTTGAAAATGAGACCACTTCACTTTTTGTTTGGTTGCTCACATTTTGATGCAATTTAAATGCAATTGGAATTTTTCTTTGATTAAAATTAAAATAAAATATATAAAACCAAGAAATTTAGTTTTTACTTTGCACTCCTCGACTCGAGTTTTGGGTTCGGAAGATTGATTAAACCGACGACGACGACGTCTGACATTCGGGTGGCCATTTTTTTTTGTTGTAATAAATAACTTTCCAAGAAGCTAAGTTCGCTTGAGAATGCTGGTGATTTGTTTTTTTTTTTTGGATTGCATTTTGAAGCGAACTGGAAAGTTGGTTTTGTTTTGATGGAAAATGGGATGTGTTCGGAGAGTTGGGTTCGGATTGGATTGACAGATGGGTTGGTGTCGAAGATAACATAGCAAATTCATCGCATGAATTTTATTTTTGATGTTCTTTAAATTGAAGTTGTTGACATTGGAGTCTTTAAAAGCGGCTCATTTTTAAGTTTCATTAATTAATCCTACTCATAATCATTTTAAAACGTATTCACCTCACTTCTCAATCTTTTTAAACAAAATGGTGTAAACGAGAAACATTTAAAAGATGTCAAGTTGAAAGTCTAACGTGAACACCATCATTTAAATGGGAAAGAGTGGATAATATTAATAATAAATTGTTAGAAATAAGTAATGCAACAAAATCGTAAGAAAAAACATTCTTTTAAATATAATCAAATACATATTTTAATTTATGAAATGTTTTCTTTGTTAAATGTTATTCCTTATGTTTATTCGATGTTGTCTAGTAGCATATTGCGAGAAATAGATGTCGCCCGCGACTTCTATAAGCGGAGACACAATCTAATTTTAGTTCTTGATTTTACTTGTTAGTAAAAAGGATGTTGTGGACTGAACGAGTCGAGAATTGAGTTTTTCTGTTATAATTTTTGAATTTTGAAAATTTAAACTTTTTGAATTTTGAAACGTTAAAATAAATCCAATGAATTCGGCGTGTGGTATGTCTTTTCTTGGACACCATTTTGATAAAGTTGATTTTTTTTGCATAAACGTCAAAACTATTGTTCGGGCAGTGACATTTTTTGTAGAAATTCAAATAGAATTAAACAAAATCAATTATTAAAGTAAATTATAATCTTCATGCTATTCAAAATAATGGCCATAATTTTTGTCTTTGACGGAATCTAAATGCACCTACATATTTGGAAATCACCTTTTTTGCAGTTCTTTCATTTCGTATTAAATAAGACCTAGGAGATTTGGCTGCTCCTACAATCTTGGCTGGTTCCCATCTTCCATCCCTCCTATAAACAACATTATCCCCTTTTGTAAGACTAAATTCGTAATTCCACTATTTTTGTTATACCAATTCTGTTGTTTCTCTTTTATAAGGGACATCTTGTCCCTGATTTCAATAGGTACAGTTTTTGGTATAAGTAGGCTTTTAGCAACAGGATGTTTTATTTTAGGTAACTTACTATTTAATAACTGTGATGGGGTATAACCTAAACTTGGAACGATTGTTGTTCGATATTCAAGTAGAAAAATGTTAATATCCTTATTACTTTCCTTAGACTTCCTCATCATAGTTAGCGCGGACTTGAATAAATGAACTTTAGACCCCAGTCGTTTTCAAAATTATGGCATTCAAACGAATTAAATGGCTGGTTATTACAAACCACCATTTCCGGTATTCCATGAGTGGCAAAAATTTCTTTTAATACGTTAGCAACACTTTTGGCTGTTTTAGTTGGTTGCTTTTTAAATCAAACCAGCGCGAAAAATAATCTATGACAACTAAAAATGATTTTCCTTCAAATTCCAAAATATCGCAACCAACTTTTTGGTAAGGATACTCTGGGATTTCATGTGGATGTAAACTCTGTTTTATATTTGAACTTCGAAATTTTTCACAGATTGGACAACTGTATATCATATTTTCAATATCCTGAGCCATCATTGGCCAGTAAAATAACGTTTTAGCCCGTGAAATAGTTTTGGTGATACCAAAATGATTTTCATGTAAAGCCTTTAACGTTTCATTTTTTAATGTTTTAGGAATAAATATCCGATCTTCGTAAAAAACTAGTACATCTTCAAAAAAAATTTTATCTTTTATATTCCAATAGAATTTCATATGATCTGGTAATTTGTTCTTAGAGTTAGGTCATCTTTTATTCAAAAGTTCTATTAAATTGCTTAAAATTTCATCTTGAGTAGTATGTTCTTCATACTGTATTTTCTTAGGGTCACTCATGCTAACGCTATGGACAACATCTGTTAAAATGTTTTCTAGATTTATTTCATTATCAGGTTGTCAGTTTCGAGAAAGCAAATAAGCTATATGAAGATCTTTACCCGGCATATATTTGATTTCAAGATCGTATTTAAAAAGTTTGACTTTCATACGTTGCAATCTGCCAGAATATGTTTTTTCTAAAGGTCTATTCATTATGGACACAAGTGGCTTGTGGTTAGTTATGTGCCGGCCATAAATATAATCATGAAATTTTTGACATCCATACACGATCGCCAAAAATTCTTTTTTGACGAAAAACAAACTGGCCTTCCTTCCTGAAGTAAGCAACAGCCTAGTCCATTCTTTGATGCGTCTGTCTGCATAATTATTGGTAAATCGGGATCAAAAGAACTTAACGTGCTAGCATTAACAATTGGATTTTTAATATCGTTCAGTGCTTTCTCATGTGCTAGTGACCAGCGAAAAATATTTTCTTTCTTAAGTAAATATCTCATAGGAGCTGATAATTTAGCTAAATTAGGAATAAACGAGCGTAGATAGTTAATCGT
Source organism: Eupeodes corollae (assembly GCF_945859685.1). Lineage (NCBI taxonomy): Eukaryota > Metazoa > Arthropoda > Insecta > Diptera > Syrphidae > Eupeodes > Eupeodes corollae. Next base: position 21,153,922 of record NC_079149.1, on the reverse strand, counting down.
GCCTAATATTTTTTGTAGGTCATTTTTATTAGAGGGTGTCTGAATATGTCTAATGGATTCAATTCGTTTTGGATCTGTCGATATTCCCTCTGATGAAAATATGTGCCCTAAATATTTTACCTTATCAACCATATACTGAACTTTTTTCTCATTAAATTTTATGTTTATCTCTCTGGCCCTTTGCAATACTCTATCTAAATTCTTATCATGCTCTAATAATGTTTTGCCACCAATAATTAAATCATCAATATATCCAAATACACCAGGCAAGTTTCTAAAATATTTGTCATTAAGTTTCTGAAATTTCTCAGGGGCGGTTTTGATACCAAAAGGTAAGACTTAATACCGGTAAGTTCCAAATGGTGTACTAAATACCGTGAGTTTTTTTGATTCTTCATTTAGTTCTAGTTGTCAGAAACCCTCTTTAAAGCCCAATATAGAAAAGAACTTCATGTCTTGCATTTTAAAAATAAAATCTTCTATTTTGGGTATTAAATGATGTTCTTGTTTTAATCCTACGTTTAAATCTCTTGGATCTAAACAAATGCGAATAGACTTGTCACCCTTTTCCACTACAACCATATTATGTGACCAATCTGAAGGGGTCTCAACCTTTGTAATTATATTTTTCTGTTCCATTTTCTAAAGAGTATCGTAAACCTTTGCTCTTATACTAAGTGGAATTCTGCGGGGTGGCTTACTAACCGGACAAGTTGAACTATCTAATTCCAGTGATCATTTGTCAGGAAATCTACCCTGACCCATGAAAACATCTTTATTCTTCTCTATAAAATCACGTAACACTGAACTTTTCGCCTCAACTGAATTAACGCGACTTATTAGGCCTAACTTAACGCAAGATTCAAGACCTAAAAGTGGTTTTGAGTTGCAATCAACAATAACAAAATCGAGATCAAAATTTTTTGTCCTAAACATCGTTTTACAGCTTGCTGTTCTCAGAGCACACAATTTAAGACCACCATAAGCTTCAAGTTTTTGATTAAATGTTTTTAAATTCGATAAATCTTTAAATTTAGTAAAAATATTTTTTGGCAGATTTAAATTCAATAGGCACATTTTCAATGTGCAGAGCTTCTGTTCAGTACTCTAATTTATTTGTATTGATTGATTCAACCACGTGATCAATATATAAAGAGTCATCACTCTCTTCAATATTTTCACAAGCAACATCACTTACCAGCCAATCTTACTTATACCTTATACAACACTTTTCCAAATTAGGTTGACGATTTGACAACGAAGAAAAAGTTTCTGTCAAAAACCGGGTATTGATTGGCCAGTCTATGTTTCTTAGATTTTATTGGCTGCGTACAATCTCAGACAGATAGCGTATCACGATACCTTTTTGTTGGTATTTAACGTTTAAAATAAAAGCTGAACAAAAACAGCTGAGACGTCAAAAAAGGAATCCAAAGGTATACATATAAGAAAAATCTCGCAAGTAAATTATAAATCGTATAGAATTCCAATTGAGCTATGTGGAAATATAACATAGATTAGAGATTAAGATTATCTCTCATTTATTAAATTGTTACGCACCTATCAATTCATCATCGCCTTACGAATCAGTTGAATTATCCATTAAATGTTTTATCTTATAACAATTTTGACTTCGAAGCTTAAATGTTTCTCTGTTATTTGTGAACAGCTGAAAGTTATTTTTATTTTTTGACAGCTCTCTCAATACAGCTATCCAACTCTTTCCACAAGGTATCTAAGAATCCATCTATTCAAGATCCAACACAAGATTGAACGCAGCCATTGAGAATTTTTTCAAGCGATTTGACATAGCAGAAGAATAAAATATAAACACAATTCACTATTTATTCTTTTCGTCCTTTTTGAATTTTAGTATAGAGAATTCTTGAGAAATTAAATAAGAAAAATTATTTTCTCAGATTGCTTTCTGACAGCAAAATACATTGTTGTATTTGTAATTTTGACAACTAGTCCATGAATAGATATGAAAACAAACAAAAAAAAAACGATGCCGTGGGCTAGCTGCACTTTGCAAAGCAAAAACAAAATGGGGAGGTTAATAAGTTTTTTTTTCAGATTTTTCTTTTTACTTTTTTTTGATGAAAAAGTCAGTTTTTAGCTTTAGTTTTGCATTCATTTTGTTGATAGCGAACCAATGTACATTTTTGTCTTGAAAAAAACATGTTCAACATTAGTTTAATATAGTTTACTCACTCATTTACAGCAATCACTACGAAATTCTTTAAATTTCATTAACTTCGGATTATTGTATCAAAGATGCGTTCGAAGACCCAGCAAGTTAAGGGTGCGAGCGCAATTTATTGAAATCAAAATTTTGTTTTGCAAGTAATTATAGTTTGTTTTTGATGATTTAAGCTTGCAACTATGTTTTAACTCCATTTTGATTAATAAATTTTAAATTAAAAAAAAAGAGTTGTCATCGAAAAATACATCATCCATAACATTCTTGATTAATAGAAGCATACATGTATTTGCTATCAAAACAAAATTATGCTTCAAAGGAACACCAAAAAAAAATCAGAACGATTATAGCGAACTTGTTGAATAAATGCAGAGCAAACAAAATGCAAATTTTGACGTTTATCACAAAATAAAAACGTCAAAAAATCGTTCTGAATTCATGCAAAACTTATTCAATAGATCATGTAATCGACATGAATGTTTATTGCTGACGTACAGAACTTTCTTTCAGTGAATTCTCACAGTTTAACGCAAAATACAATTTTCATTCATTCCTTAAAAATGTTTGGTTATCAAGTTCAAATTTATTTATTATTGTTTGAAGGGTATGTTAAGTAAGATTAATGCTGCTAATTATGAACAAAATTAATGAGTTTTACAAACATGTTTTTGTTTTTCTTAATATAATAAATACTTCCATAGATTACATTTTATAAATGCAGAACATAAACAATACTTTTCAGATATAAAGCAGAGGTAAGTGTAGAAAAATATTTTTGAGAAAGCCAATAATATTTTAGGTATGTGTTCATTAAAGAAATATCCGCTTCCGCTAACCTTCATCAACTTTTTAGAAAAAAAAATAGCAATAATAGCAGCCAATTGTTTTATAGCATATTTAATTGTTAACATTGTAAAATGTCTAGAAATGTTCATATGCTACAGAATTCGTAATTTTATGCTTAAGCATAGAAGATAACATTATTTAGTCAAAAAGTATGCATTTTGGCGCGTTCACCGATTTGTTTTCTATTGGTTGTTCTGTTTCCCTATACTGGAATAAAAAAGTTACTTAAATCTATTTATTGCACTCATTTAGTTGGTATTGTGTGTAACCATATTGCGTATTTCTATTCCTTAAAGATCACAAAGCAATTTATTTTTAAAACATGAGAAATGTGAGAATGTGTTTGGTTTTTGCATCATTTCACTCACACTTTCTTACATTTAGTCTGCAGTTAGCTTGTAGGCAAACCGAAATGTCAGTCTGAGATTCCCATCTTGTTAAATGGAGTATTTTTGATTTTAATATACAAACAACGAAAACGAAAAACGGGCAAATCCCATTTCCGAAATTCGGGGAGGAATCCACAAAATCATGTTTTTTCTTATCATCACTGCATTCCAATGCGGAAATATTGGCTCCCGGAAATTACGCCAGAATTTTTTGGTAAAAACCCAAGAAAATTCTTCATACAAAATTCTGACTTTTTATTCCTAGGAAAAAATCCCAAATTTTTCTGGCAAAATTTGGAATTCCAGACATTTTTTCCTAAAAATTTTCTGGCGTTTTTTCTATTTACAGAAAAAGGCAAAAAAAAAATATTTAGAAAAAAAGTCAGAAATAAAATTTCTGGCGTTTTTTTCCTAAACATGAAAAGGAGAAAACTGTATTTTGTATAAATTGTTGTAATAAATAAACAGTTTTACTACACATTCTTTGTCTCTATCATCTATTATTGTTTAGTTGCTTTCGCGAATTCATCATTGACACTTGACGTTGTAAAAAAAAAACATGCAACGTTGTGTTGCTGCCGTGCAGGCATATAAAAATATGCTCGGAGTGCAACTTAAAGTTGCAAACTCAAGCAGTTGCAGATTCAAACGAAAATAACAAATGTCCATGCTGCCGGGAAATCGTAGCAGACACTTTGCAAGTTTACATTTTTAGTAAAAATATTTTGTTCTTTTCTATTTTTTTAAATAAATTGTTACAAATAAAAAAAATTATTGAAAACTTTAGTAATTTTTTGCGTGGCAGCCACGCCGTAACCGCGCCGGCCCGCGACCGCCTCCCCCCGCGGGTGCATGTCAGGGGCTGTTTTTTCCTGTTGTGATAAAATGTCTACAATATTGACCAAGGAGCGACTTTTAAAATGCAAAACATTTTCTGGCTTTTTTTCCAAATTGATTATAGGAAATTAGGCCAGAATATATCAATTGGTTTTCTGGCCTAATTTCCATTTTGGTTTCTGTTTTTTTTTTCCATTTCTGTCTGGCACAATTTCCAATGTTTTTTGCTTATTTTCCACAAAAAATTCTGCTTCCTTTTCCAATTTGAAGCACAAAACATTTTCTGGCGATTTTTCCAAACAAAAATTCTGGCTTAATTTCCGGGAGCCGGAAATATTCTTAATTTTTTGTTCAGTGACGCAAACGGTTTTCATTAACGTATTAACGTAAGCAAGTTGTTTTAGCTTAAATTTGTCCACTAGTTTTACTATTTGTGTGGTGAATTTTAATGTATTTTTGGAAATGGCAAAGCTTTTCATGTTAAATGTCAAAAGATGACAGTTTCAAAAGTGACAGCTACCCACATAGCGAACTATTCAACGTGAAATTTGTATTTGGAATATTCCATAATCGGGTTCAACATGATTTAATTATAAATTTATTTTTGAACTGAACTGTCAAAACATAAATTTCCCCTCTATTTGCATTCGATGGGGCAAAATAAATTGATTTAGTTTTTGGTTAAAGATCAAATCTTCAGATCTGAATTTTTCGGCAGATTTACCCCTACAATTTTACAATTAAAAAAAAATGTTTAGTTCAACAGCACTCGTTAAGAAGTACACAAAGTTAAACTAATACAATGTCAAATAAAACAACAATTCCAATCGTGTCCTATGCGCCACGAAAAAAAGTCAATTTTTAAAGGAAACCTAGATGTACCAATGGAAAACCCCATAACTTCAACATAAGAGTTCCAAACAAATCAGCGATTTACCAAAATGCCAATAACTTTGTTTTAGCAGTTATTTGATATTAAAGAAATGTCAAAATAAAAAAAAGGAACAGGACAGTCAAGTCTTTTAAAAAAATATCCACATTAACTTGACGTCTGGTGTCAGCTTAATCTTTCTAAGAATCAAAAAAAAGACTTTATATTTATTAATTTGCAATTTTATTATTAATTTATTTATTTATTGAACTTATGCTCTCAGAATGGCGTGTTACAACAAAATCATACATTTTATTATTATTATTATTTTTTGTTTTCAAAATTTATTTTCAACTAGAATAACGAGAAGTTCAAACTAAAATTGATATTAGTTAAATTTTAGAGGATTAAAATGTAAATTTCTATTTTTTGTTTTGACTTTAATGGATGATAATTCTGCATAGAAATAAAATATAATTTTAAACAATTTTTCTTCTTTAAAAGTTTGTAATAAAAAGTTATATAAAGGATATTGCAATAAGTTTTATTTCCTATAATTTAAGGATCTATATAAAATATCTTCAAAGGCACTAAAGAGTGAGTGAATTTTTGTCTACGATATAAAACTGATATTTTCTTTGAATATTGATGGCAAGAATATTTTTGTTTCTATTTTATCTTCGTGGATATTCTTGGTCTATATAAAGTTTTTAATATAATTATTGTTGTTAATAATAATTTACTATCCTCATTTTGCTTTTTGTTTTTGGATTTTATCATGACTAGTAGTTTCAAACTTTTTGTTTTTTAAATATTATTTAAATTCATGTTTTTTTTAATATTAAACACCACACCGTAAAGATTGCTACCATTTTTAATATATTTGCTTTTTAAATTTTCAAATTATTGCTTTTTCAAAATATTAATATAATCATAATGTTTTTTTTGTTTTAATAATTAAGTTAAATTTCTTTTGTGCGAGTGTCAAATTAAAATAAACATATTTTGGTTAACATTATTTTTATTTTTTTAAATATGGTGATAATCTTTTTAACAGGGGAAACAAAAAATAAATAAATATAAGTAATTACAATAATTTTAAATATATAAACTGAATTGTATATATTTTCATGTAATTACATTATATTACTTTTAAATATTATATTTTACTCTTCTTTAACATTATTAATAATAATAAAAAATAAATAAAATAGCATTAATATAATTTAAGAAAAAAAAATGATAATAAAAATCAACAACAAATAAATTAGATAATATTATAAAACAATTCTTTTTTTCATTAATTTTTTATAAATTATATAATTAATATTGGTTAACAACAAAAAACTTCTCTCTTTTAAGTAAATATACGAGTTCTAAAAATGATAAATCGGTTATATTTATAAATATTTTTTTTTGTTTTATTTTTTTTTTTGAAATATCATAACTTTTTATCTTTTTGATTTTTTTGGCGTGGTTTACACTCGTTCGACATAATTGCCTGGGAAAGTACCAAAACACCCTGTACGTTCTGATGTCCCCACAAACCAACCATCATCGCATTTTTCTAGCACAAAAACAATATCGCCCTCGTGGAGTTCTAGTTCGTCAGTATTTTGCGGTCGGTATTTGTACAGAGCACGGTAACTGAAATGAGAAATACGTATATTTTAGTTTTTAGTATTTTAGATTTGTCAAAAATATAAAAATGGAGAGTAATTTAAGTGACAAGTGATGGAAACCACTAAAATAAGAGCTAAAGCTTTATTGGAATGTAAATTAAAACAGAACAGATTGATATTTTATTTCAGATTTGACATTTATATGTCATTTAAGTTTGCCCAAATTTGATTGTCAAAAACATTTTGATTATTAGATTTTTGACAAGCCAATTTTGGTTTAAAAACACGCATTTTGAAGCAAAGGAAGTCCACAATAGTGAAGCGTGACAAAAATTGAACTTTGAAGCTGTCAAAAAAAAAACAATTAATGTGTCAATTTTGTGCAGGAGTTTTGTTGTCGTTCTGTATTTGTTAATAAATTCAGTATTTTCATTGATTATATTACAAAACTTCAGAATAGTAAATGTTTTCAACTTTATCCCTCAACTATCCATATAAACCTTAAAAATGTTAAAATTCTGTGGAGTTGAAATCCAAAATAAAAGTTCACCCAACTTGCTCTTCAGCTTCGGCTTCAACTTCGCATTGTGTGTAGTCTTCAACTTTGACATCACCACAAGCTTTAGCTTCAGCTTCACCATTGTGTTTAGCCAGTAAGTGAAACCAGAGTTAAGCATTATTCACATGAGCACGACCAACGACCAACGAATATTCGTCGATTTTGACATTTCTTTCACATGAGAGTTTTTTATTCGTCACAAATAAAGTTTGACTTTTGACCACCGAAACCCAAACAAGAATGATTTTTATAGGTTAAGTACACGCGATTATTTTATTTGTTGGGAGTGTGGATAATGTGGAACGCGAATAAAGTTTGACAGTTCGTATTAACTTCAATTTTTTTCGCTACGAATAAATTTGTTTTCTTAAATTTATTAACATATGATATTAAAAAGTAAAAGTATTGTTTTGTTAAGGATTTGTGTGGAAATATGTTTTCAAACGTAAATAAACTCATATTTTGTAAGTCATTCGTCGTTCGTTGGTCGCGCTCATGTGAATGCTGCCTTAAGGGCCTTGAACATGAGAGAACAACGAATGAAGGAATGGACACATTTAAAAAAGTCAATTTCAAACAAAAACACATTCAAATTATAAAAAAAAACAATTGACACTTATGTTAGGATAATAAAATTTGCATTTTGTTCTCTAAAACAAGACAATTTTGTAAAAACAATTTGGTTGTAACGAATCGCAGTGTGGTTGCTACGAACTGTCAAACTCTATTCGCGTTCCGCATACCATCCACACTGCAACGAATAAATTGTTCGCGCTCAACTTAACCTCAAATATAAATTGACGATTCAACGCTGTCTGCGAATAGAAATAAAGTTCACGTGAAAGAAAAGTCAAAATATGCGAAAATCCACCGTTCGTAGCTCATGTGCAAGATGCTTTAGCTCTTTTTAGAAGTAATAGCTTAAATCTGAAGATACTGACATTGACATTATCAATTCAAGTCTGAAAAATATGATTGAGAATACCGTATTAATCTCATCAACTAACTTATTGAAAATTGACATCTTATGTCAAATTGATAAGGTGAAAGTTAGTGCTCATATTGAGCTCTTCTGAGTTGACAAAGTTTGACGTTTTAAACCTTCAAGTAAAATTGGTACATTCATAGGTGAGACAAATATGTTTAGTTTAAGAATGAGTGGAATCGAGACAAATAAGAGAGAGAGAGACAGAGAGAACGCCAAATGCATCCAATATGAATTCGAATTTAAATTGCATTTACACTTTTACAAACTTCTTGCATTCTGTCAAAATAATTAAAATTTTAATTGGCCAGTTTATATGTTCAAGATTTCTGAGATTTTTTTCAGACAGATTGATGAGAATAAAGAGAATACACTATTTATTCCTACCTATCAAAAAATGTTGTCATGTTGATCTCTGCATTTCTTTTCTTCCTTTGTGAATTGTGCGACAGAGAGAATTCTTTAGAAATCGAATCATAAAAATTCTCTTTTCAGATTTTTGACAGCAAAAGTGAAAAATGATGTTTAAATTTCTGAGAGTAGGTACGGAAATCTCTGAGATCTAAGAAATACAAACTGGCCCAATGTGTCCTTATATTCCGAAAGAATACTCCCATAATACTGTCGGTTTTTTGATTTTTGAATACAACATATTCCCTTTAAACGGCAAACCGATGGCAAAAAGTCAACACCATACAAAAATATAAAATAGCTAAATGTCATGTTTCAAAATGGCAATTTTGACATTTGGGAAAAAATAATAACAAATAAACTGGAGTCAATTTTAATTGTATGTCATTTCTATAGCAATCTTTTAACAGTTTCTAAGAACAATATTTTGATAGTTGAAAGTGTTATGACTGTTTCCATTTTCAAATTTTTTCCAAAAATCACAAGCTTTTTGAGTCTTAATTATAAAATTTAAATAATCAAGAGCTACGAAAAATTCTATTTGACTTGATCAATTATTGGTTGTAAAAAAACACTGGGTGTCCAAAAGAAACCAACGAAATGTCAAAATGAAATCAATTTGCTAGAATTTTAGTCAGGTAAGTAATCATGACAATAATGGCTAAAACACAAACCAGCTTCAGCTTCGGCTTCGCCTGATGTTTACGAGTTCAGCCGTAGGAATCACAATGAAGCTTCGACCTGACGTTTCATTTGACAATCAAAATTAAATAACGTAATGTGGCTCCAAACGAAAGGTCTAGTTCAAATTTGCTTTGTTTGACAGCTCAAGAGCTGTAGAAAAGTCAACAAACAAAATACATTTGCTTTTTGAGGGATTCCCATGGGTTATTGTATTGGAAGCTACTTCCGCGATAAATTTAATTTTTTCGATTTCAAAACTCATGTTTAATTTTTATTTTAAGAAAAAATAACAGCTGCTAATGACAGGAGTGCCATTTTAGAAATGTCATGTTGGAAGGGTCATTTAAAGTAACCTCGAAGCAAGCCCAACGTAACGCAGATGAAGCCAAAGCTGAAGCGTATTTGTGTTTCAGCCATAAAATTCAAACAAACAACAAGAATTATCACTGCCAGTTTTTAACAGTTGCTAATTTCGTTGATAGTTAATTTCTGGTCACATATCCACCATAAATACATTAGGGTTGCATTCTTTTTTTACGATAGTCAAAAATTATTAACAGTTTGTTGTCGTTTTTTTTTAAACTCAGAGCAGGGCACTGAACAGAGCTTGAGCACATCGAGAAAGATCTGAGCAGAGTTTTATCATAGGTCTCCGACTTATTTATAAAACACACTTGAAAAATTAACTGTCAATAGTTAAAGAATTTTCCATCGGTCTTTTTAATACCAAACGAAACAAACGTCAGCCACGCACAGCTTATAACTCCATTTACTCGGTCATTTTATTCAGAGATCTAAGTGCTAGCTCTGATTGAAAAAAGAAACACAAGCCGAGGGTTTTGATATTTCTGAACAAAAAAAGAAACACAGATCGTTTTTTGACAGCTCAGTTCAATGAAAAACGCTAAATATTGTAAAGTTTTGTAAAAACTTTGTATATAAAACCTATAGTATTGCCCATAAAACCCAGAATGATAGTACTAAAGGTTTTTTATTATCTATTATATATTTCTGTAGTTTCAAATAATTACGAGATTTGAAAAATTCCACAACTCAGCTTAAAAGTGTTGAACTGTCTATGTGAATATTTTTTATACAAACAAGTATTTATTTTTGTTGGTTTGGTGGAAAACAATGAACCTTTTTCTTCGTAATAATTTTAGCAATTTAAAGTTTAAAATTTAAAAATTGTTCATCTGTCAAACGCCAGTATCAGAATGGCGTTTGACAGATGAACAATTTTGAACAATAGTCATTCTTAAATGACTTTAACAAATTTCAGCAATGTCATTTAAACAAGTTTGGTTTTACATAACACCAGCGGTCTGTTTCTTAGCTCTTAACTGTCAGCTGTCAATATTTGTTTTTATTTTGCTATTACAGGAATTTCATACCTTATTGTACATTTCTGGACACCCGTTTTTAGAAAATGCTTATAAAAAATCATTCTCATAATTAATCAAAAATAATTAATTATTGCCTCAGAGACACTTTTATATTTGTCTATTTATCAAGTCTTCTGCCATTTCTTAAGTGATGGTCATCAACAAACTTCAACCTAATAACTTCCTATAAAAAGCTCCAAATTGAATACTTTTTTTTTCTGTTCCACGAAAATATCTCATATGATTTTCTTTTATAAGCTAAGCACCTAAGTGGTTTCTTCTTTTTTTGACAAATGCTCAAAGTATTTCTAAGAATAATAAAGAATATCTTATTGGCAATTGAAACTATAAGTTAATCCTTCCCCCAAAACCATCATAGCACATATTTCCCTCACATGAAGCAAATTTATTTATATCGTCCTTTCACCCCTTGATGGGTAAAGTATAATAGCCTCTTGAGGAAGCTTAAATATATATACGCTTACGCTTTCCTCTAACATTCCTGCATCAAACCCCCTCTCTACGTACCGGAAACAGGATATAGTCTTGACCATTTGTAATAGCAAATTTCATCCAATCAAACCTCATAAACTTGTGACCATTACCTAGCAATAAACATCCTTATATAAGCTCTGTTCCAGCTGTTCCTTATTTCGTCTATGTAAGAGGGAGGAGGGGGATTAATACAGAAGCTTACCCCATATTATTTGTAGCTCTACTTAACCACACTAAAAGTGGAATTGTTTACAACTAATGCAATTGTAGTCACATTTAAAAACCCCAAAGTCAGCAACAAACCGAGCAACCGACGACAACTATCTCCTTCATCCCCACACAATTATTGTATGGTTCGAAGAAGAAGAAGAAGTAAACGAAGAAATATTTCGGAGCAGAGGCAACCCTAAACTTATACTCGTATAATATAACATTGACCAAAGCAATCGTAAGATTCTTTAACAAATTATTTGGCTTAAAGCATCATTTAATGGCCGATTGTCGTTCTCGTTCGTTTCCTATTGTAGGTATGTAAGCAAGTACAGTTATACTAGGAGTCGGCTTTAGTATGTTTGTCATCCCCCTGGGAAACCAAAAACCAGACTATGGAGACTCGACCACAAAGTCCAGATCTCTGCATAGCTTCAGCGAGTCCTGGTGGTTATATAAACTATATATATGTAACGTATATGTATAAGGAGTCAGTATCCTGTATTGTGTACATATATGTAAACCCTATGTGGTATTAAAGGAGTCGTATAAACTTGTATCAATAGATTCTACTTACGCAACTGGATCGGCATTTGTATCAACGTGAAGTACTTCGGTTTTATGGAGAGACCTTGTTTCCCTGAGGATGCCATTCGGGGGTTGGCCATTGGAAGTGAGGCTATTAAATTCATTATTTATGTTTGTGCGAAGGGTGTCCAGCGATGGTCGCATCGATGATGATGATGTCTGTGTAATTATGGATTGTGTAACTGGTAACCGGCCTCCTGCTCTATCTTCAGCACCGATATCCACAAGCACCTGAATGAAAAAAAAAAAACAAAAAAAAAATCACATCACGGTTGAAAAAGTTAGCATCCTTGTAAAAAAAATGCGACGGAAACCTACCTCAACATATGAGACTGGGAAGATTCCTTTGCGATTGGCAATTTTTCCTTCATACCAATTTTCATCGACCCTACGGGTTAAGGTTACATGTTCGCCTTTGTTAAGTGATAGTTCAATGCCCGATTGGGCCTGGAAGTTATATTTAGCACGTGCTTGTCCCTCGGAGGGTTTCTTTGGTGGTTGGCGGATTCCATCTTTGGTTAAAAGCTGCAAGTAAAAAAGAGTTAAGATTACAAAATTGATTTAAAAAAAAAAATAAACAAATATAACTATTTTAAGGGCCTTGCTAAGATTTAAACGTTGGATTATTTAGGATATGCGGTTAAAGAGATTAAGACCTACTGTTTTGAAGAGTTATAATGGAGACAATTTATGAAACGTTCTTCGATAGCATACGGATAACAAAGGACTACAGGATTCTAAAAGAAGATGGTTTATTTTGGAAAATTAGCTATGATAAAAAATATCACTTAAAAAAACTTTCATATTTTGACATTTGATTATTAAGAACTACAACAAAGTAAATTGGGCTTGTAAACATGTAAGAGTGGCTGCGTTTAATGTCAGACAGATAGGGTATCCGGATACCGTTTTGTTACGTGTTTTACGTGTAAAATAACAGCTGATCAAAAACAGCTGAGATGTTAAAAAAGAAATCCAAATATATCCAAGAATTTTTGGGGTATGTATTTAGGTATCTAACAGAAGAGCTGATTCAACACATGGTCGAATTTCAAGAAACTTGAAAATTGATTTCAACTTTTTGTATTTGTTGGTAAACATACCAAAATGTTAGTTGAAGTTGTATTTGGGCATTTTCAGTACATAATAGACTATGAAGAAGCTATTTGTCTCCGAATTTCGGAGGGTAATCATAATCTATTTGTTTAAACTTCAAAATTGACATATTTTGTTCTCGTTTTGTAGATGACCAATTTGCTAGGACTTACCTCCAGTCTATCTTACAACAACTATGACTTCGAAGCTTAAATGTTTTTCTGCCTTTTGTGAAAAGCTGAAAGTTGTTTTTATTTTTTGACAGCTATCTCAATACAGCTATCCAACTCGTTCAACAAGGTATCTAAAAATCCACCTATCCAAGATATCCTCTCCAACACATGATTGAACGCAATCAATGTATTGTTCCTACTCCTACGAAAATTAACGTAGGAGATTTTCTCCGATAGATTCGATAAGAAAAAACCACCTGTCAAAACTTATGTTCGAAATCCGCCATTAAAAAAAAATCTTCGAAAAAAACTGTCAACAGAATACAATCAGCAAGAAACAGAGTGGATAAGCAAAGCAAAGATATTCTAAAAAGTGTCTTGAAAAAATTATATAATCATCGAATTACATAATTGCGAATAATCATGAGTTTTGACATTTGATTCACTTGATTTGTTGTAGCTTGTGTACAATTGACAAGCTACACTAGAACCAAGGAAAGTTTGTATTCGCTAAATTGTCGAGTGTAGGCGGAGTGTTATTTTTTTTTCTTCGGCAAATAGTTCACAGAAGAAAATTGTTAGTTTTATAGAGAATTATGTAAATTTGGTCACATGACATTTAGTGAAAGTTTTCTTATTATCTGTCAGAGCTCTTCAGAAAAAGAAACATTTTTAAATTTTGAATTGTTATTATGTTATTAATCGTTCATCAAATTGCCAAATTAATTTGGTATAGTGCTTTCCAGTAAGAGATTTAACTTTGAATAGTCCGCAATCTAGGCCGCTTTCACTTTTGACAAGTAAAAACTACGCCATAACTAAAAATAAGATTAAGGCAACTGTCACTTTTAGAGCTGTCATCTTTTCGAAATTTGACTTGTAACAACTACGCCACAGTTAAAAATTTTGATGATACACTTTAACATCGCTTTGAAATTTTTAAAATTCATCGCAAAAATGGTAAAAGCTGTTTTGGGTGAGGCGGTTATAAAAACTGGTTTAAAAATTTATTGTTAGGAGACAAGTTAGAAATGTAAATTTCAAAACCATGTGCGTCGCTGGAACTCAAAATGTTAAAGAAAACCTTGTTTTGTCATTGCCATTTGCCATTTGCTCACGAACAAGGTCTGTTTTTTACGGAATGGGTACAGAGAATGCATTAAAATAATCTGGGTTTTCATTCAAAACACAGTCTTCAGTGATAAGTCAATATTCACCTCTTAGACATCGTTAAAGGAGAATTGTCGCGTTTGGGTTAATAATGTTGGATGTAGCTTTTCGTCTGGATGGATGGCGGTGTGATTGGACATCACTTACCTATGTGGCTAAAACACAAACACGCTTTAGCTTCCGCTTTGCCTGACATTTACGAGTTCAGCCATAGTAGTTCAATGCATGCTATCGCAATGAAGCTTCGACCTCACGTTTCATTTGACAATCGTAAGGAAATATCGTAATGTTACGTAATGTGACTCCCAACGGAAGCTCTAGTTAAAACTTGATGAAAATTTAGTTTGTCTGACAGCTCAAAAGCTGTAAAAAAGTCAACAAACAAAATACATTTGCTTTTTGAAGGATTTCAGTTGGTTATTATAGGATATGTAAGCTACTTCCGCTATAAATTGAATTTTTTCGATTTTAAAACTCATATTTTTTTATTTTTAGAAAAAATAACAGCTGCTAATGACAGGAGTGCCATTTTAGAAATGTCATATTTGAATTGTCATTCAAAGCAACCTCGAAGCAGGCCCAACGTAACGCAGACGAAGACGAAGCTGAAGCGTGTTTGTGTTTCAACACAGATGGCGCTATTGTGACACTTAATATGAATCGGGCCTTATACTCGTATATTGACATTTTGGTCCACCGAGAGAGGGCTTTACTACTCAATTGCTTTTTAAGTAGAAAGAAATAGTGGTAAGCAAGAGTTATTCTTCGTTTGATCTCAGCGTCGATGTTGTAGGTCCTTTCTTAATGACAGCATGAACTTTGTTTTGCCCTCGTGAACCGCTAAACTTATTTTTACCGCCTCTGCAACAATACTTACAAAATACCAATTGACATCACGCTGAGTTCTTTCGATTATATTAATGTCATCAGCTTATTCCAATAAATGGACAGACTTTTGAAAGACAGTGCCTTTAGTTGTTGACGTGGGAGCCTTTTACTATTTTTGAAAGGATTATGTTAAATAAATCGCGTAGTACCCGTGGCATGATGGCTAGTGTGATGGACTGTCATGCGAGAGGTCTTGGGTTCAATCCCTGCCTATGCCACTAAAAGTTTTTTTTCACGGGTACTGCCTCTTGCGATGAATTCACAAATTCTCCAAGAGTAATACTTGTCATGAAAAGTGCATTCTCAAATTTTCCGTTTGGATTCGGCTTAAAAATGTAGGTCCTTTCGATCCCAGACAACAGTACTCGCACATAGGAATGGTTGATAGTTGTCTATCACTACGCCCTAGTTCTCAAACGGACTGTTACGCCAATCAATGTATGTTAAAGAAATCCCATGACAGTACACCACCATACCTAAAGCCTTTCTAGACATCGAAATGTTCTGTTAAGTTTTGTCCAACCTTTGTGGATCAGTGCGAATTTTCCATGCTCATCCTACACAAACGGACGAGTTCGGCTGGGACACCCAAAACAAGAGAGGGCTGTCATATGCTGCTTTCAAATCGATGTAATGTAAATATTTGATCGACTGCGGACTTTCCTGATCTAAAACTACACTAATATGGACCTAACAGGTTATTAGCTATGGGCTTAGATGTTCACATATTAAGCAAGAGAAGATTTTGTTAGCGATGTTACGGAGACTGTTTGATGAGATGATCTTCTTTTTTTAGTATCAACAATTGGACATTACTAATTCATTTGGCACATTTTTCATAATGTATAAATTCTTTCTTATGTCCAACTCTGCATTCATGTTCACACTCAGCGAAATAGTCAAATAACGTTTTAACTGCGTTAATACTTCACGAGATCTGGCAAAAAACATATAAATCAGCAACTTTTTGATTAAAAAAATATAAGAAAGTGGATTGTACATTTCTTGAAAGTTCTTAGAGCACTTATTTAGTATTTTGAATAAAAAGCTTCTAAAATATGAATACGTTGCTATCCTTGTATATTTTTCCCTTTACCGAAATTTATCTTTAACAAAAATTCACAAAAAACACTTCTGTAAATAACTGAAACTCCTATTTCTAAAATTATTTTGAATGTAGGAATCCTCGTAAAATAAAGCCTATCAATTTAAATACATACAATATCTACAATCTAATTTCTATTAACAGTAGTTGTACGTTCCGAAATTTGAAAACCCTACCTAATAAATAGCAAGTGGGAAATTCCCAAAAACCAATTACGTGTATCTCGAAGTAAAAAACAATCAATACCATTTTTTAAAATAAACGAATCCAATACCAACGATGAACCTAAAACAGAATCAGAGAACTGAAGGATTTCAGAAAAGTGGACATTGTTTTTTATTTTTTACTATAAATTTTGTCCCTAGTTGTTTTTGTATGTTTATCGTAGGAGTCCATCGGCATAACATATTTCTAAATCGCTTATTTTTCTTCCATGAGAAAAAAGTTCAAATATCTATAGCCTTAAAAAAATACCTAAGTTCCAACACGAAATGACAAAGACATATCGTTGAACAAAAAACCCATAAAAAAGACAACAAACTGCAGAAAACCAGCAGAGAATGGGCTGCAGGAACCATAATAAATAAAATCCTTGCCAAAGAAAAAAATATAGAAAAGCTATAATATTATTATAGGTAGTCGATTAAATTCAGTCCATTTACCTCGACGTAATTTGATGGTAAGAGTCCGATCATCGCATTGTGTTCACCCTCGTACCAATTTTTGTCTATTTGGCGTCTTATGTAAATCACATCACCCTTTTTGAATGTCAGCTCCCTGTAGGACGAAAAAAGTAAACAAAAAAATAAGAAAACATTTTATAGGATAATAGAAGCAGCAAAACAAAATTACATATAAAACATTGTAGAAAAATAATTTGTAGGAGACACAAAAAAGATACCTATAACTCGTATATTATTGAAAACCCAAAACCCAAACCTATCCATTAAGTAGCAAGGATACAGCGATCTCCTATAAAATAGGGATTCATCCATCCTCCACCTTAAATTCTGTTTGTTTTTTAGTTCTTCTTCCTGTTTACAAAGCAAATATTCATACGTCGTAAGGTATCATCGCATTTGATGTAAATGAGCTGGAAAAGGTCCTGATTTGATGTTCACTTAGGAGGCGTGAGACATTAAGAATTCCTTATAAATACTTAAAGATAGCTAAGTGCGGAGAAAAAAAAGTTGATTTCCATTGATTCGGCTTCTTTTCTTTTTTGTTTTGACAGAAAACGCTTTTTTAACAAAATAATCAATGTCACCGCTTTGAGGTTTTTTTTTAACCTTTTTTGTTTTTTATGTTGCTATAGATTGAGTTACAATGATTTTGGGAATCTTAAAGGTTTCCCTTAAGTGAGTTGTATCCAATTGAAAAGGTAAATGAAGATATGGCTTGAGCTTCAAAAGGGTTTATTTGGGGTGTAAAGGTGAATGCTTGAATTCAAAATTTGACAAGAGGACGATGACGTGTTAAAATGTCAAGAGTTAAATGAGGTTGAAGTTTTGTTTTTATGAAAAGTTTAACAAGCTGTTTTTCATTCAGAGCTCACTTTATAGCATATGGAGGCATCTAGGTAAACAAAAACTCGAATAATAAAATATCAAAGGCTCTACTGCTTTTTATAGTCAATCTAGAGTAATCTCAATTAAAAAGGATGAGTTAACTCGATTTCAACTTTAATTTGACACTAACAAACTGAGCCTTATAGTTATACATAAGCTTTTTAGTGAGGATTCATTATTATGCAGTGATGCTATAGGTTCATATAGTTAGAGCATTCATCGCCATCACATCAAGGATTTTTCAAAATGGATAGGGTAGGTTCCATTTCAACAGAAAAAAGGTAACTAAATAAAGTTTTACATTTGAAAGCCTACCTCTGAACATTTTGGAATTTTTTTAGATATGACATCGTTAAAATGCTCGACGGGGCTTTGCCATGGAAACACGGTGAAAAGGATTCAGTTTTCAATGATTCTGATTATAGGTTAAAGTAAAGTTCAATGATGGAATGGGTTATGTTGAATTTAAGACAAAAGGTCTATGGAGGCATGTGGCAAACACCTGTGATTTTACGGAACCTTTTGTACTACTAAAGCAACTAAATACATATGTAAAATACTTATTTTGCTGCCTGAATTAAGCGCTTCTTGATGTAATCTGGCATCACTGCCAAAGAAGTAATGGCTGAATCACAAACACACTTCGGCTTCGTCTGCGTTACGGTGGCCTTGCTTCGAGGTTGCTTTGAATGACATTTCTATTATTTCATCCCTCCAAAGAGCAAATATTTTGTTTGTTGACATTTTTTTACAGCCGTTAAGCTGTCAGACAAAACAAATGTTCAGATAATTGAACAAGAGCTTCCGTTTGGAGTCACATTACGTTCTTTTACTTACGATTGTCAAACGGAACGTGATGTCGAAGCTCCATTGTGATAGCATGCATTGATTGCCTATGGCTGAACTCGTAAACGTCAGGCGAAGCCGAACCTGAAGCGTGTTTGTGTTCCAGCCATAAACAATAGATTCAACCAGAAAAAAAAACAAAATGGCCTCCATAGATTGTCATTCATTAGGCAGTGTTCACATTTGAATTTCTTAAAGCAAATCATTTTGACGTCTCGTTGTTTTACTTCTCTTTCACTTGATGCTTTAAAGAGAAATAGGAAAAGGAGTGAGGTAGAATTTTACTTTTTTGTGTAAAATAAATAAAACATTTGGAAAAATTTAATATTTCACTCATGTTTTTAAAGTAGATGGAAAATATTACATGATTTTACATTTCATTAAAACAGTTTTAGGTTAAATAAACAATCTTAGCGTTAACTGCAATTTCTTTAGACTTGTATCTTACCTGTGTTTGTAAAATAAATTGAGAAAGATCAAATCATGAAATGTCAATGAGTTGTCTTAAAAGATTCCAAGGTGAGCTTTCCTTAAGAAAGTCCTGTATATTTTTAAAGATCTTTACACTATGATTTGACAACTTTAGTCTTTTATTGTGAAAAAGTGCTTTATAATAATAAAACTGTCAATGTCAAAAAAATAACTAAATTGTCAATGTAATCTGATGGAAAGCTTAAGAATGCCAAGTTTATCAACATATTGATTGATTAAGTCCAAATTTCTGGCTTAAAAGCTTCTTCAGAAACAAATTATTAATAAGTGCTTTGTTTATTGAATTGACTTGTATCTAAATGGGGACTTAAATCATGTTTAAAGAAAATTATGTCAGCTGTGTTAATCCAAAATAATTGTTTTGAATTAATCGATCGCTGCTCACGTAACGGTGGTGGACATATGAACTACGAACTTTCGAACTCTACATGACACAATTTACGAGAAATCTCAAGTAGCTTTCTTCTTTTTTTTTTAATTCTTATTGAAAAATCTTATAAACTTCTTAAATAAAACCAATTTGAGACTTACTTTTACATTCACCAAAGAAATTTAAATATTTTGAATTAATCGATCGCTGCTCACGTAACGGTGGTGGACATATGAACTACGAACTTTCGAACTCTACATGACACATTTTACGAGAAATCTCAAGTAGCTTTCTTCTTTTTTTTAAATTCTTATTGAAAAATCTTATAAACTTCTTAAATAAAACCAATTTGAGACTCACTTTTACATTCACCAAAGAAATTTAAATACTCAAGCCTTCTATTTAAGACATTAAATTACAGTTAAAAAGTATTAATGTGAGAGGATCCAGTACATAAGTCTCTGTAGATTAATAAATGGTTATTCATATTATTGTTTTAAGTTGGTACCTTTGAAATTTGACACTTATCAAGCTCAGCTGTCGTTTGTCTTAATATAAGCTGAATGTTTGTCACTTACGATATTGGATCGTTTATCAATCAAATAACTCCCGTTCAGCAATTTTAAGAAAGTGGAAGTGTTACTGATATTGTAAGCTCTGTAAATCATCGTAACATAATAGTGAAGCTGAATTTGAAGCTTATGGTACTGTCAAAGTTAAAAATACGAAAGCAGCACAAAGCGCAACAATGCGAAGTTGACGCCGAAGCTGAAGCACAATTTGGGTGAACTTAAACTTAAGACTTCATGCTGCGCATATTTTTGACATTTGGTGTTTTTTTATTCATCTTTAAAAGTTTTGTAAAACAATCAATGAAAATAATGAATTTATTCATAAGATACAGTGCGACAACAAAACTGCCGCACAAAATTGACGTTTGAATAGTTTTTTTTTTTCTTGACAGCGTTAAGGGCCTTGCACATGAGAGCGAACAACGAATGGACGAACAAACGTGATTTTACACATTTCAAAAAGTCAAAACAAAACCACATGTGAATTATAAGAAACCAATTGACACTAATGTAAGGATAATAAAATTAACGAATTACAGTGTGTGTAGCTACGAACTGTCAAACTCTATTCGAGTTCCACATACCATCCACACTGCAACGATTAAACTGTTCGCGCTCAACTTAACCTCTCAAAATTATACCAATCTTTTTTTGTTTGTTGAAAAATAGAAACAATAGCTCATGTGAAAGAAAAGTCAAAATATGCGAACATCCACAGTTCGCAGTTCGTAGCTCATGTACAAGATGCTTTAAACTTCAATTCTTGTAGCGCTTCACTATTGTGGACTTCATTTGCTTTAAAATGAGCGTCTTTAGCGTTTTTTAAAAGCTTCAAACTTCACCTATTATGTTCAAGCGGTAATGCACGCCCAGCAGAAAGTATTTCTAGTTCAAAAAATATATTGCAAATGATCCGAATTTCAATATATTTCTTTTTGCGGGAATAATCCCTGCTAAATATATGCAAAAACCATCATATTTTAAGTTATGGCCCAGAATCTGCTCGAAATATGCGAAAAAGTTGTTTAAAATTACATCAAAAGAATTGTATGCTGTGGTTCTCAAGTGACTGCCATTTCAATACTAATATATTTTAGGCTTCCATTTAAACATTTTATATGACATTAGGTTAACATCAAAAATGTATCGCTGTGTTTTATCGATGTAGCTTTACTTTCTAGACCCAAAAATATATAATCTTACAACAAAAACTCGACCGCTGATCTGCCTTCTTTGATTGTCAAAACAAAGATTAAAAATTTAATTGCACCCCACGCGTACTTTTTAGAATAATTGATAATCTGAAGTCCCCTACATTGGACACTTATGTAAGTGTCACTTACGGATTTGCTTTCAAACAAACTGTCAACAGTAATATTGCCAGTTTATTTAAGTAAACAAATATTAATACACTTGACAGAAGCCGTCAAAACAATAGTACAATCAAATAGTTACAAATATTGAAGCTCAGATGAATTGACGCAAAAAATACTTCGTTAAACATTGACACATGCTAGTTTTAGGTTGGAAGGACTGTTGCAAGTGACAGTTGATTTGACAGCACAATAATTTAACTTCTTAGCAACCAACAAAATAGTATCATGGTTCTTAGTCTTAATATAATAATTGTTACATGTTTTGAATTTTTATATGTCCCTGAAGAAATATCCTCTAAAAGCATTCAAATGACATCAGTCGAATTAAAACGTGTATTCGCTTGAAGTAATTAAAACCTGAAGACTGAAATAGAAATGTTTAAAATTTTCTATGCATGTCCTTAATTGCTACAACAAGGCTGTTCTCGTAAACAATCAACAAATTTCAATTTAAAACAACTTATGTGACCCAATTAATATGTAAATAAGTTCCATATCCTTGTTTGATAAAATTTATATTTACAAGGTGAAAATGGGGTTGACATTTTTTAAATAACTATTTATTTCTCCACACTCTGGGATATTATATAATTACCATTCTAATCAAGATTTGATTTTCACAACAGCAATCACCATAATATAATGTTATATATTCCATCTGTGTGCTCTGGAGTTATAATAATCATCATCAGTTTACCATAAGAAACCCATAAATTTCTAACTGCATATGCAGTGTAGTCATAGTCATTATACTCTCAGTTTCTGAACACCTCCCTCTACACTACGTATATGTATTTAGGGGAGTGTTGTTTTTGTATACATGAATTTAATCGACTTAAGCTTTAAGAACCTCGATAACTGTGTCAAACCAAAACGTTCATAACCTTTCATATAACTTGTAATTAAGCTATAAACATCATAGTATAAAGAAACCTAACAACAAAAATAGTTCAAACCTCCTTGAATAAAGTGTAACGTAAGCTTAAAACATATTATAGCAAAGAAAAACATTGAGTACTTGAGGTCTTTTCGATGTACTCGTACTTACCTTGCTGTTTGTCCTTGGAAATTATATAATGCCCTGGCAACGGTTCTTGGATAGTTAACAGTATTATTTGGTGATTTTGGCGCCAAATCTGAATTAAAGTCATCATAACGATTCAATGGTATTGGTGATTTTTGTGATGGTGTAAAATTATCAGTATGACGTCTAGAATTCATGTCTTGTAATTCTTGTAGATATTTTCGTCGTCGTTCTTCTTGATATAATTTTTGCATTGTTTCAGCTTGACGTATGGCTAACTCTTCTTCGGGTATTGGATCTTTGTATTCATAGCGTATTGGTGTTTTATAGTGAATATTGACGTCACTCTCGAAATAACGATTCGGAGATTCTATTTTAAGAAAGAAAAATAAAGAAAATATTAAAAATATGTAAATTTCTATTGTGGATTAAGAAAATGAGTTAAACAATCAGAATAAGAGAAATATCGATAAATCAGCTAACTCCATAGAATCTATTCATAGCAGAAGACACTTAAAGTAGTCGAAATTATTTCTATTAGTTATTCCTTATTTCTTGAAGCACATTATTTCTTTAATCTTGAAATTTTATCTTTTTTAAATGAGCAGAAGAGTCTAGATATGAGCTCATGCGGTGGAGAAAAAGTGGAGTTAGCTGATTTGGTAATTAAGGTGCAATATTGCTAACTCTGTTTCGATTTTTTTATGTTGGCACAGCATAAGTGCCAATCTTCTATTTTGAAGAGTTTATTGAAAAACCATCAATTTAGATATAAAAGCTTGAAGTGGTGGTCATTTCTTTAATAACTAAGTCTTATCTTTACGAACAAAATGGTATAGTTTGCCTCCCAAAATTATAGGTAAACACTTTAATTAGGTTATCTATCTGTTTCATGGTTTCATGACATTAAAAGATAAAATTCTGTTTTCATTCTTTAAACAATATACAAAAATGATAACGATATTCTTACTAGAATCTTGATATACAAATAAATTGGAAGAAATTATAGCAACTTTTTTCTCAATAAGATATTTCATTTTTGATAACTTGCTATTCGAACAGCTGTTACTTTTGAAGCTATCATGTTTTTTTTTTTAATAATTCACAAGAACTCAAGAGGTTATTAGTACCCTTTATATGTTTATATTTAAACACAGTGCGAGCGTTAGGAAAATAGGGAAAAATTTAAAAGGAGATACCGGTACACATCAAAATGGGAGGGAAAAACAGAGTTGGCTTAAGCATTCCACATTCTCGATCTGCGATTTAAGAAAGAATTTCTATACTTGACAGTACGCCCGAAATTGAGCTCAAGGGTATACTGATGAGCATTCCTGGAAGTGCGAGTATTACGGCTGAATCGTTTAAGGGGTGGAATACAACTGGCTAATTCGACAGAACATTGTTTGTAAAAATATCGATAAACAACGAAACATTGCGGCGATGTCTAGCACCATCGGAGAAATAATAAGCACCTGGCACCATTTTATGTAATATCAAATATATGATCATTCCATAAAAGGTGATCTGTGATAAACATACCGAGTACTGATAGTTGATTAGTTTCCTGGATGCAAGTGCCGCTCATGGATAGCGGCATCGGGGTGGGTTACGCTTTAACGACAGGAGACAGCATTGAGTTTTCGAAGTATTAAATTCTACACGGTTTTTGATTCCCCATTGGACAATGCTGTCAAGATCAGAATTTAATGAGCTTGTCATACGCTGCCGTTGAAATTCCACATCCGAAGAACAAGGATGTGAATCGAGAAGCGAATATGAAAAGCTGAGGGTACTGTCGTCGCGTGAAACAGTTTAATGAATTAGAAGTGACAGACAAAAGATATTTTATGAATATAAGGAAGAGAGTTGGAGACAAAACGGAGCCCTGGGGGACACCAGCATTTATTTTATGAATTTCAGACTTGAAACCATTCAATACAACTTGTATTGAACGGTTAGAAAGGTAATTTCTAATCCAACGGAGAAGAGATTCATCAATACCAAAGGCACTCATTTTCGATAAGAGAGCTTGGTGCCAAACTCTATCAAATGCTTTTGAAATATCATGTGCAATAATCTTACTTTCTCCAAAACGATGTAAAGATTTGTTCCACTGTTCGGTGAGATGAACCATGAGATCACCAGTGGACCTATTGCTACGAAAGCCATACTGCCGGTCATTAAGCAGCTTCCGTTCTTCGAGATATTTCTTGAGCTGATAATTAACCAGCGTTTCCATGACCTTGGACAGAAGGGACGTGAGTGCTATTGGACGATAGTTTAAGGGTTCCATCCACTCGGGAAGAGACCTGTAGAGCAAGAAAGATGGAACATCTCTTCAGAACAAATCGGGCCAGCGGATTTGTGTATGTCAAGATCTTTCAGTACTCTTGCAACTGTACGAGTGCGAAAAAAGATTCGTCAAATAGAATCATTTACGTTATCAAGAACAGGAGGACTCATGATACTTTCCGGTAGCGTCGAATTAACAGCAAACTGTGCTGTAAGCAAATTGGCTTTATCAATTGAGCTTACATAGGAAGTGCCATTGTGGACGATCGTTGGAACCGAGGATGACGTGGTGTTTCGTACGTGTTTTACAAATGACCTGAAATTTTTTCTACCTTTGGGACTTTGTAGTATTTTTTGACTTAATTTCTCATCATGCAAAAATTTGGTTCGTCGAGGATGACCATTACATGTCTTTCTAGCTTGTTGAACTTATTCCGGTTTTCCTCAGTCGGGTTGGCTTTGTAACAACGGAAACAACTTAATTTACTTTTAAAATCATCGCTTACGGAATATACCAAAAAGGAATACTTGTTGTAAACTGAAAACAATTGGTTGAGGGGACTGTTTTTACCATAGTTCGATTTGTTTGATATAGGACGTAAAGGAACTTGTCTTTTAATACTTCAACGGCTACAAATAAAGTTTAATTGTTTCAAAATTGATGGTGATATGACTAACCCATTGATTAATTTTATAATAAAACACAGCTGAATGTACTTTCTGTGTTTGGAAAGCGATGGAAAATGTATGAGTGTGAGCCTATGATTGAACGGTGGAAGTTCGAGCCTATTGGACCATGGGAAGAAACGAAGACAGAAGCGCATGAATCTTCTTTGTACTAATTCTATTCTGTTTATATGGACTGAATAAAAGGGAGCCCATATTATGCAGCCATATTCCAATATTGGTCTTACAAATGATATTTAAAGAAGTTTAAGAATAAGGGTCGCGAAAATCATGTGAAAACCGTTTTATAAATCCGAGTGTCTTATTTGCTTTTTTAATAATATAGTCATAATGATTTGTAAAAGTTAATTTTGAGTCAAGAATAATACCTAGGTCAGAGATAGTACAGAGTTTAGTCAAATAAGAAGAGTCTAATTGATAATTATTGAAAGTTTAAACATTTTGTTTGCGTGTAAACACATTGCTTTACATTTGTCTATGTTTAGTTAAAGCTTATGTATAAAACTCTATTCACGAAAAGTATTTAGATCATCTTGTAGGAGTAAAAAGTCGTCAAGTAAGTCAATACGTTTGAAAATTTTAATGTCATCAGCGCAAATTAAAACAGATGAGTGTTTAAGAATAGAAGGTAGGTTCTTACCGTACAAAATAAACAGTAAAGGTCCCAAGTGGCTACCTTGTGGTATGCCAGAGTTGATACAAAAATATGATGACCACTCATTCCTAAAAACTACGCTGTATGATCTATTATATAAGTACAACGAAACCTAACTAACAAATTTATCTTTAAAGTCTTGGGATTTAAGTTTGGAAGTTAATGTTTTATGGCACAATTTATTAAAGTCCTTACTGAAGTCTGTGAAGACACAGTCAACTTGTTTCTGTTTTTTAAACGAATCTAAAGAAAAGGAACTGAAATAGAAGACGTTGGTAACTGCTGACTTATTTTGAACAAAACCATTTTGACTGTCACAAATTATAGATTTACAATTCTGTTCTTCTGTTCTTGTTGCCATTTCTGTAGATACAAAAAACGTTACGCTTTTCGTAGGAAAATAAAACAGAATTTGATATAAAGAAGTTTTTGTCTAAACGTATTTTTTTCGGACTCAATTTTCGGGAGTCTAATTACACAAATTCTAGTAGTACCCGTGGCATGATGGTTTGTGCGTTGGTCTGTCATGCAAGGGGTCTTGGGTTCAATCCCTGCCTGTGCCACCTTAATTTAAAAAAAATTAATTTTCGCGGGTACTGCCTCTTGCGAGGAATTGACAAATCCTTCAAGAGTAATTCTTGTCATGAAAAAGTGCTTTCTCAAACTAGCCGTTCGGATTCGGCCTAAAATTGTAGGTCCCCTCCATTCCTGACAACATTACTCGCACACAGGAATGGTTGAGAGTTGTAAGTCACTAGGCCCTGGTTCACAACGGACTGTTGCGCCACCCCATTTTTTTTTTAATTACACAAATTCTAAAAAATTACTGTCTTGAGCGAAGCTTTTGAACCTATTTTGATCTTAATGGAGTCGAAAAAACTTCAAAATTGTAGAGACAAAAATGTTTGTTTCTTGAATTTAAGGAAAATATAAGTACATAATTTTTGCAAAATTAAATTTAAAAATATTGAGGTACATTAATAAGTTGGGAAGATACTTTAGAGCAGATCAGTTCTTGAGAATTTTTGAGCTTTTATATTAAAGTAATAATAATTTGAAACGTTCATTATGTTTTTTCAATAGCCAGTAGTTTAACGTTAGTTTTACATTTGCCATTTTTGGGACTTTTCGATTCTTGAAATTAGACAAGTGAAGACAAGTTTCAAGTTTTAAAAACAACTTAATGTAAAATTGAAGAACTCTAATTCAAGGTTACTTCTTAAAAACCTGAATATTTGCTATTTCTCTGAGCAAAAACCTTATGAAAATAATTTAAATCATTACTAAAGTTTTTAAAAATTCTAAATTGTGTCAAAACAAAGACTTTAGTTGTTTTTGACAGTAAACCAATTGTTGGTGAATATCATTAAACTAACTTACAAATTTTTGGATGAAATCTTTGCTTATACATTTTAATTGTCAGTGTGTCTTCAGGACTGAAAAATATCTCACTGACCATATTTTCACTCTAGATCCTGGAGAAGACCTACGAATATAACATCGATAAACATCATCTTTTCATCGCTTTCAAAGCAGCGACAATAGGATCGAACTATATCGAGTTTTGGTATCCCTGCCAAAATGATAGGACTTATCAGGTTGACGTTGGAAAAGTGTCGTTGGTGCGTCAAAATTGATAGAGACTCAACTGGTACCTTCGAAACCACCAGAGGACATCCATAAGGTGATGAGCTGTCACACTGTCATCAAATAGAGTCAATTCACATCGTAGACTTGGTCAGAACTTGACCATTGATAGGTACAACTTCGAGATGTTAAATTAATTTATCTATCTGGTACTGCTATTGAAAAAGGCCCTAACGCGAAATACCAAGGAGACACTGTACAAAACCTTAATCATCCTGGACTAAATGTATGATGCAGTAGCATCCTAGATAGATGAAAGAGTCGAAAAAAGATAACTTGATATCTTCGAGAGGAAGGTTTTACGTACGATATATGGACCGGTTTGTGGTGACAGGCAACATAATATCTGATGGAGAAGATTCAATCACGAATTAAACAGGGACTTGCCATTGGCAAAAAAAAGATGGCTAGGGCTTGTAAAGCGAATGAATATCGAAGCTCCAGCTTGTAGGGTAATAAGCGCTAAGCCTGAGGGAACCAAAAGCAGAGGCAGACCTTATCTCCGGTGGAGTGATCAAGTTGAGGCCGACGCACGCTGGCTTGGTATTCAAAACTGGGGACAGGAGTCTATTAAAGATCAGGTAAGCTGTCGGGATCTATTACTTGAGGCCCAGGTGCACGATGGGCTGTAGCGCCAACTAAAGTAAAGTAAAAATGGAGTTTTTGAAGTTATCATGGACAAAATATGCACGTTCTACATGTAAAGGATATTCTACTCCGAAAATTGTTTCTATTTTTCAATAACGTAACAACTTTTTTTTCTCTTAAATATGCTCTTTTTTAAATTACAAAATGAAACCTCTTTTGGAAAACACATTTTTTGAGAATCTTATTGGAATAATAGTTTAACTTTGAATGATCCTTTAACTTTTTAAGGAATAGGTAAACAAAAAGTAACCCTCTCGTATTTCAATTATTTGATTTAAATTTGTTTGGAACACTTGATTTTGATATTGAGGGTTAAATTATGTACAAAGTTACCATAATTGAATGCAAACTATTTTAAATATAGCTTCTTTTATTTTATTAATATAAAACGTATCAAATTTAATTGTTCAATATTTACGAGTAAAACAATAAAACATCAACTCAGCATACATAAAATGTCACAATTTGTCATAAGTCAGACAATAACAATTATTATCATTATTATTACAAAAACACTCAACTTCAAGATTTCTTTGATTGAACACAATAAATTTGTAATTTAAAACAAAAAATGTTGATCTTAACCGATTGCTTTGAATTTTCTTACTGAAATTTATTAATTCATATAAAATGCGTGCGAGCAATTTGATCAAAATAAAAAAAGATAAATACAGAATCAAAAGTATAGCTGTTAAAGTATGATAATAAAAATGACCTTGGTAGGCAATTATATACAACAGGCCTATACAGACAATAAATTAACAACAAAAATATTTACACCCAGAACTATATAATAACAATATACCTACAATACGACGAAATTTAGGCTTCTTTTTTTGAAGTCAGATTCATCGCCATAAAACGAGTTAATTTAATCTACATACCTATTAATAATTTTAAAATCCAACAAAACAAAAAAGATATCACACAGTTGGACAAAATAGATTCCAATATGGAAAAATATCGATTTAGATAGAAAAATATGAAATTTGTCATCAACTTGATGTAACAAATCAATGTCCTTATTATGTTAAAAAGGACGATGTTAAGAGTGGAAAAATTAATTAATATGTCTTAAAGAAATGTGATGTAAAAAATCTTGATCAAATATCAAAATGTCATATTTTGACAAATACTTCTAGGTAAAAATATATATTCGACTGATCATGCAATATTTTATCTGTAACTTTTTCATTGGCTGCGTTCAATCTCAGACAGATAGGGTATCCGGATACCTCTTTGTTAGTGTTTTACGTGTAAAAAACAGCTGAGATGTCAAAAAAGGAATCCAAAGGTATCCAAGAATTTCTAGGGTATGTAGGTATCTGACAGAACAGCTGATTTAACACTTGTTTGATTTTCAAGAAACTTAAAAATTGATTTCAGCCTTTTGTATTTGTTAGTAAACAAAAAGATACAAAATGTTAGTTGAAGTTATATTGGTACAGAACATAATAGACGATGAAAAAGCTATTTGCCTCCAAATTTTAGAAGGTAATTATGATTTAATTGTTTAAACTTCAAAATTGACTTATTTTGTTCTCCATATCCATTAAATATCCATTAAATGTTTTATCTTACAACAATTTTGACTTCGAAGCTTAAATGTTTCTCTAGTTTTGTTGACAGCTATCCAACTCGTTTAACAAGGTATCTAAAAATCCACCTACCAAAGATACCCTATCCAACACGAGATTGAACGCAGCCGTTTACTTGTGAAGCTATTCATTATCGATAATAACAAGTCTTCTTTTAATAATATGGCGCTTCAAATGACAGTTAAGTTTGACAGGTGTCAAATGCCAGGTCTATCAACTTAAAACCTTGAGTTATGAAATAATTGAATATATCAAACTGAGCAATTTAGTATATTTTTATTGAAATTCCAAACACATTTTCGAATATTTGTATGCCTCTGTTTTTTTAAAGTCAATTTTAAGTAAAATGTGTCCCACTGTGTGAATCGGTCGTTGACGCTATACGATACGTTATCGTATAAATTTTCTTGTAAATTTGATGAGTCAAATTTTACGGTGATGATTATAACACAAGAATGTGAAATATTTCCATTTGTAGCCTTAGGTAGTTCTAGTTTTTGTTGTTGTTATTGTTTCCATGAAAACAAACGCACGAGTAAGCTTCTGTCATACATGGAACAACCTTTAAATATAAAGATTTTTACGTAGGCGATTTTATATAAAGTTCGATATTATTTGTTGATTTCCAACTTTGTTTGTTTTTTCTTACTTCTTTAAATAAAAATGTATTCGTTTTGATGTAATTTTCAATTCAATCAATGCAATGGATGCGGACTGATTGATATTTGATAGGTCGTTACAATTATTTTTTAACGACGACGACGACGACATGACGACAATGACAGCATGACGGCTGATAGCATATCATAGTGATTGAAATACAATTAATTACTTAACGCATAAGGTTGCCAGAGATTTGTTATAGTTTTAATATTTTTTATTATTTTTTTATTCAAAAAGCTTAACAGATTGACATTTTGTTAATAAAATGTGCATAAACTAATTTATGCAGAAATGTGAAGAACAAAAATGTACTCTGTTAAAATTGAAGTAAGTATTTACTGATGTTGCATATAAATTTAATTTTAAACGTGTGGCACATAATTCAGTTTGTAATGTTTTAAAATTTTTAATGGAATAAAATCTTGCAAACAAAAAATCAGTATAAAGAAATAATTTTCGAAAATCGCTAAAAACTAGTGAAAGAATGCTAACAAAATATTTGAAATCAGAAACTGAATTAATTGACTGTCAATTTAGATGTAGCGGTAATGAGTTTAAATAAACTCTCTTAAGTAACTTTTAAACTTTGAAAAAATAGAATTTCAGATTTGCCAATTAGAGGTTTTATTTTGGTAAGGCCAATATGTGGATAGCCGCACTTTTGAAACTGTCATCTTTTGACATTTGGCAAAAAAAATCTATTGTTAAAAATGCAACGATGAAAGCTTCAACAACGCAAAAGAAATTGTTAAATTTACTACAAAAATGGTGAAAATTTGATGGAAGCGGTTCGTAAAATTGGTAGACAAATATGAGCTTTTGGGATAAGTTAGTGATATGAAAATCAAAAAAGTGTGTTTTTCAAAAACAACTACGAACATTTTTGGTGTATCTAGTAGTTTTGAAAAGCGAAGATTTGTTAATTTCTCGTTGATATTTGGAATTAGGCATTTCATAAATAATGACATTTCCCTATACTTGGCAAGAAGACTTAGGTTTTAAGGCTTTAAACACGATTTTAAGGATTAATTATTAACATTAGAGTTCAAGAATCTTTGCTGATTTGTTCCTCGAAATGCATCAAAATGGTCTGGATATTTTAAAGGTGATGCAACAGCTCATAGAGAACCAGGGCCTATTAACTTACAACCCTGAACCATTTCAATGTGCGAGTTATGTCAGGGATGGTGGGGACCTACAGTTTATATGCTGAATCCGAACGGCTAGTTTGAAAAACCACTTTTTATGACAAGAATTGTTCTGAAATGATTTTTCAATTTCTCGCAAGGGGCAGTTAACGTGAAAAAAAACTTAAGGTGGCACATTTAGGAAATGAACCTACGAGCTCTGGTGTGACAGTCCGACGTACATAACCATCACGCCACAAAAAGTACAGATCCGGATTGACATTGAAATATTTAGTTCTAAAAGATTAGGTCCATTTTTGCTTTAGAAGGCTACGTTACTGAATAGTCGTGGCATAAATTCTGTTAGAAAACTTCAAGGAGTTCAATGAGTTTCAGGAGTAAGAAGCAACATACAAATTGAATACTACAGTTTTTTGTGGACGATCACAGACACGAAAAACAACATTTTTTGATACGATAAATAGTTTTAGAGATGAACGTGAAAAACTGAAACAATCTCCATGTTTCTCTTAACTACCGCTAGAGCTCACGTGCGTCGGATTCTTGGGGACTTTTTTTGGGTCATCACCAGACATCCCTTAGTAAGTGTGCCAAGTTTCAAAACTGTTGAATTTTTTGAGGTGAAAACCTTTAAGTGGACTATTATCAAAAATAGGTACCTAAGGTATGAGTTCTGGCTAAATTTGTTTCTTTTAATAACCATTGAGAACCGCAATAATATTGAGGAATTTAGCTCTTCATAAGTTTGCCATGTCTTTAAGAAGAAATGACGGTACAAAAAGTAGTTGTCTGTGCAAAGACCTTCGGAAGAGAAAAATAATGTGTAGAGTGTCCAGAGAATTGGAAATATTCACCAGATCCATTTCAATGATAGGTTAGGGAGGATTTACACATGAATGAATATCGAACGTCCTACAGATCATTTGTTTACAGCTTGACTCTAAAAAGCGATTGAAGAAAAAGTCATTGTGCTTTTTTTTTTATTGTGGAACGCGAAAAATAAAAATGAAATAACTCTTTTTTTCCAATGAAAAGATTTTCATCGCTGAAAGAATTTATAACAAGGAAGAATCAAATGTAACCATAACTAAGTATCTGTAATGGTTTAATTGAAAGTCGCACTCTAATCCCGCCATTTTCGGGAAAAACTGTGAACACGGTTGTTAAGTTATATCACGCAGAAAAAAACTTGTCATATTAAAAATCGTCGCTAGTCAACTTGAAGTTTGTCCAAATTGTTGCATTGACTGCCAAAATAGTCAATATGACATCTTTATTAAGAAAAATTGACGAATAAATAGTCCATAGAATAATTTTCGATTGTCCATTTCGGGAAGTTGAAATGACAACAAAAGTACTTCAGTAGTCAATACGGCAATTTGGTTGACATGTTTTCTCGTTGGTTTTACGTAGTTATCGTATTGATCACCGCAGTTGCCAAATTGACTACCGCAGTTTTCTTGTTGACTACCGCAGTTGTCGTATTGACTACTGCAGTTTTAATTACCACAGATGTCGCCTTGACTACCACAGTTGTCGTATTGACTAGGAAGTTGTAAACATTTTTTATCCCACAATTGACAACCGAAAAAGGCCTATTAACTATCGGTCATCGGCTAAAAATTGACTATTCAATAGTCAAAAAGATGACATTTTTCGTTCTGTACATAGAGATGTGTTTAAGGATTTAGTAAAGGATTTTTTTTGAAATTTTCTTTACAATCGATATGGATAGAATTTTTTACATTCTTCTGGTAAGACTAACAAAGTCAAAACAATACAAAAGTGTTTTATTGTCAATATCGTTGTCTCTCAGGAAGTCCATATTTGATTCCTGAAGGAATTTTTAAATTATTAAGTTAGAGTTCTAAGAAAACAAATGATTATAGCCAAAGTGTACCCAACATAGGTCAATGGCCAGAGCGTTTAATGGCTGGCTTTATAGCTCGGAGGTCGGTAATTTTCAGTGTAGCTTTTTTTTAATTAAGCCAGTATTAGGGAGAAATATATGAAACAACACTGAATACAAAATATTATATACTACTTGCCTCATGGTGTTTTTTGCCTTTAAAGAAAATTATGTCAAGACTAGGTAAGTGAAATCGTCGAATTTGGAGCTCGGAAAAATCCGCTGCAAGGCCTCTCCATCATCAACGTATCATTTTTTGTTTAAACAAGAAGGGCACTAAGTATCGAGTAGAAAAGCTGACCATGTTATTTCTATGTGGTCGTAATTGAGATATTTTGATTTGAAACCTTGAAATTTTGTTATTAGGAAAATTACGTTAAAAGGATATGGTGCTACTGTAACCGTATCTGTGAAGGTCACTTTGCTAATATTGTTTTCCAATTGCTAATGGTATGCCTACTTATTTATAATGAAGTAAACGCGTTTTCTTCTTCATAATATCAAACTTTATAAAACCCTCTATTCACACCCCTTAAGACCACGTTTTTCAGTGTCGGAGCAAAAATAAAATTGAGATTAAAAATAAACTAAATTTTGTGGATTTGGTGTTTTAACATAAGAGTTTTTATGATCCGTGTTCAACACGAGTTATGTAAAATTGCCATTTTGATCTGCATAAGCTGCACAATGCTTAATTTTAAAAAAATAAAAAAAAATAATCGTCACCTCGAATATTTTACTAAAAAAAAGTGATTTTATATCCAAAAAAAGAGGCAGGGATGCGACCCACACTGATAACTTCCCATCCTGCCTGTCAATTTGTCTTGCTTAAAAGTTTGTAGGGTTGGATTAAAAAAGTAGTTGAATTATTATTAAATTATTATTAAATATATTTTTTTTTTTTTTTTTTTTTTTTTTTTTTTTATAATTAGCAAACACTAAAAGGGTTTTTTATACCTTTAATATGCCAAAGACACAGTGTGAGCATTAGGAAAAGAGGGAAGGGTTGGATAGGAGGTGTCGGTGTACATTGGTTTTAAATTTCTGAACATTGCAATGACAGGGAAAGATAGAGCGTGGCAAGGCGTTCCACATTCGCGTACTACGGCTAAAAAAAGAATCTCTGTACTTCATAGTACGTCCGAAGTTGGGCTCAAGGGTAAACTGATGGGCATTCCTAGAAGCGCGGGTATTAAGGTTAAATTGTTTAAGGGGAGGAATGCAACTGGCTATTTCACTAGAGCATAGTCCGTTAAAATAACGGTAAAAAAGGGTGAGGCAAGAAACCTTGCGTCGATGTTCGAGTGATGTAAACGAGTTGATGATGTTAATGTCACCAATCATTTTAAAAGCTCTTTTTTGAATACTGTCCAAGAGGCTTAAATAAGTTACTGGAGCACCAGCCCAGAGATGAGAGTTATATTCAAGCTTCGGACGTATATAGGTTTTGTAGATTGTAGCCAGATCAGACGGAGAAAAAAATTTCTTGCAACATCTCAAAAAACCTAGACATCTTGCGGCATTTTTGGCAACATCGCGTATGTGATCGCTCCACAATAGGTGGTTGCTGATGCACATTCCGAGGATGTCAAGATTTTCTGTTTCGTTGATGCAAGTGCCACTCATAGATAGTGGCAAAGACGGTTTATCTCGCTTTAACGATGCAAGACAGCATTGCGTTTTCGAAGCATTAAATTCCACACGATTTTTTATTCCCCATTGTACAATGCTGTGTAAGTCGGAATTTAATGAGCTAATCATATTTTGCCGTTGCAGTTCCACATCCGAAGAGGAGGGTTGTGAGTCTGGAAACGAATATGAAAAGCTAAGAGTGCTATCGTCAGCGAAACAATGTATTGGATTAGAAGAAGCAGACAGGAGATCATTTATAAAAATGAGGAAGAGGGTCGGAGACAAAACGGAGCCCTGGGGCACACCAGCGTTTATTTTATGAGTTTCAGACTTGAATCCGTCCAAAACAACTTGTATTGAACGGTTCGAAAGAAAATTTCTAATCCAACGAAGAAGAGATTCGTCGATACCGAAAGCACGCATTTTCGATAAGAGAGCAAGATGCCAAACTTTATCAAATGCTTTTGAAATATCAAGTGCAATAATCTTACTTTCTCCAAAACGATGTAAAGATCTGTTCCACTGTTCGGTGAGATGAACCATGAGATCACCAGTGGACCTATTGCTACGAAAGCCGTATTGCCGGTCATTGAGAAGCTTCCGTTCCTCAAGATATTTCTTAAGCTGATAATTAATCAGCGTTTCTATGACCTTAGAAAGAAGGGACGTTAGTGCTATCGGTCGGTAATTTGTGGGAGAAGAAGATTCGCCTTTTTTTGGAATTGGCTGAACAAATGCAGTTTTCCAACTACTCGGAACGAGCCCAGAAGAATAGGATAGATGGAAAAGCTTACGCAGTGGTTTTGCTAGCGTGGAAGAACACCTCTTCAGAATAATAGCGGGGATACCATCTGGGCCAGCGGATTTATGAATGTTGAGATCTTTAAGAACTCTCGCCACAGTTCGAGTACGAAAAAAGATTGGTCCCATAGAATCATTTACGCGTTCAAGAACTGGGGGAGTCATGACACTATCTGGTAAGGTGGAATTTTCGGCGAACTGCCTTGCAAATAAGTTGGCTTTATCAATAGAGCTAACTAAAGGAGTGTCATTGACAACAAGCGTAGGAACCGAGGAAGAGGAAGAATCCCTCATGTTTTTTACAAATGACCAAAAATTCTTACTGCCTTTGGGATATTGCAGTATTTTTATTTTTAAATTACCAACAATATTTTTCATATAAAGAAAATGTTTAGTTTGAAAATCTAGTTTTGTTAAATAGATTCTTATTCAAAAACAAAATTTTATCAATTTTAGTGGCATTTCTTAAATATTTAAAAATTGGATGAATAAAATTAATTTGAGAGATATCAAGAACCGAACATCAATTTTTACCAATTTTGGGTACTATTTTTTGTAGTTTTTAGTTTATTTTTTATGAAAAAACGGACAGTTTGAAGACAATATTTTTAATGTTTGAAATGCTTTTTGAGTCGAAAGTAAATTTTTACCACGTTTTAGCATTGTTTTTTTTTTTAAAGTTTTTATTTTTCGTAAGAAAACAGTCAATTAGATTTTTTCAAAATTTTACTGAATGTTAACATCAATATTTTTTAAAGATAAAGTAGTTTGAAGCCAATATCTCAAAGTTTTAAAAAGATATTTGAGTCGAAAGACAATTTTTTTTCAAATTTTATTAATTTGTTTTTTTAGGTTTTTATTTTTGGAAAAAAACAGTCAATTCGATCTTTCTTAAAAATTTTTTGAGTATTGAAACAATATTTCTTATAAGTTTAAATTAGTTGGAAGCCATTATTTCAACTTTTTGATAAGATATTGGTGTCGAAAATCAATTTTTTCGAACTTTTGTTAAACTTTCTTTTAAGTATTTATTTTTTGTAAAAAAACACTGTCAATTTGATTTTTTTCAAAATTTTATGAGAACGATGCTTTTTGTTGCTCAAAATTTGTTTGGAGATGAAATCATTTTTTATTCAAAGAACTTTCGAGGTGACAATTTTTTTTTCGGTTTTTTTTTTTTATTATTTTATTGGATTTTTTCGAAAATAAATATAAATTTAATTCAATTCTCTAGCGTCATTGGTTCGTGAGATACGAAGGTTAACGTATTTAGGGTTAACCAAAATGTTCACCTTTTTTTCAAACTGCTATGGTAAGAAAACCACCCACGCATTTTTCTTGAGAGCCCTTTCTGCCTTTTAATCTGTAAAATTTATTTTAAAGTCCATATCTCTTCAGGTTCTTGAGCTATGGACAACGAACAAAAATTTCACGAACGTACGGACGTACGGACATACGGATGTACGGATATACGGACATACGGACGTACGAACGTACGAACGTACGTACACACACACGCATAGACATCTTTCTAAAAATCTTTTATTTCAAACTCCTTGTCGAAATAAAACCTTGAATCGTCGAGAAAATTTCAAAATTTTCAATTTGACAAATGGGACCTATTACAATTCCTATGGGAAGTTAAAACTTTTCTAGCACCACCCCTTAAGACCACGTTTTTTAGTTTCAGAGGTAGAATAAAATTGAAAATAAAAATAAACTAAATTTATTGGATTTGGCGTTTTACCATAAAGAGTTTGTATGATCCGAGTTCAACACGAGTTCTGTAAAATCGTCATTTTAAGCTACATAAGCTATACAGTGTACAATGCTTAATTTTCAAAAAAAAGTCACCTCGAATATTTTACGAACAAAAAATGATTTTATCTCTAAATTAATTCTATGCAACGAAGAATAACGTTTTTGACATTCTGTAAAACATCGAAATGACAGTTTTTTTTTTTTTTAAATAATTTTTAAATAAAAAAACATTACTAACATTTTTTTAAAAAAAATTGATTTTCGACTTAAATATCTTTTTAAAACTTAAAGATATTGGTTTCAAATTCTTAGCAAAAATATAGTTTTCAACTTTAAGTTTAATTTTAGGAAAGATCGGATTGACAATTTTTTGTACAAAAAGTAAAAACATATACAAAACTTTACTAAAAGTTGGTAAAAATTCATTTTTGACTCAAATAACTTTTCAAAAATTAAAAATATTGACTTCAAACTCAATCAGCCTTAGAGAAAATATTGTTTTAGCATTCAGTGAAATTTATAAGTATCCAACTGACAGATTTTTACTAAATCTATTCAAATCGAATTGATGTTTGATTCTCGATATCTCGTAAATAAATGAAGTTATTGATTTCAAAATGATATCAATTCGTGCTAAATTTTCTTTAAAAAATCCGGTCTGAATTTGTGTATATAAGAAATAAAAACTTCCAAACCGACTTAAGACTTAAACTTACAAAGAAAATTGTGAACATTATTAGTATTTTGAAGTCAATATAAATAAACTAACTACATTTTGAAATCAAACTATTTCATTATATGCAAGATGTTGTTGTTAATTTTTAGTTAAGTTTTTTAGAAAAATTCAACTGACAACTTTTTTAACAAAAAACGAAGACCTACGAAAACAAGAAAAAACTGTTAAAAAATTGTTTTTGACTCAAGTACCTGAAGAGCAAAGAATATTTTGTTAAAGTCTTATGGCCATAAATTCCATCTTGTTCTTTAGCAATTTACAGACAAAAAAGATATTCGAACCAAAAAAATAAATTAAATTTCTTCATCTTCGTGATTAAATCAATACTTGGCCCACTAAACCAAAAAACAAAGACAAAGTGACATAGAACTTTAAAATTTTAATTAATTAATAAAAAAAAAAGTGAAAATGTTCCAATTTCTCGGAACAAAATAAATAAATAAATGAAATAAATGCATTAAATTTGCATTTGTTTATGATCTGAATAATTACACTACCCACAAAATAATATGTTAATAATTTTATTTTTAAATTTCTAAGACAACATTCATGTAAATTTATGACGAAAAGAAGAGAAGTTTATTATAATTTCATAAACAAACAATCAAAACAAAAATATTTCTGTATAAATTAAAAAAAATTATTGAAACTAAAACTAATGAGTAAAGATTCTAAATAATATCATTCATTTTCAAGAGAATTGCGAATTAATTAGTTGTAGCTAATTTACACACATGGCTGAATTTATGTTTTAACTATATTATGAAAACTAAATGATTTAAACACGCACAATATATATAAATAAACATTTGCAATGAAATATTTTGCACCTCTTATAATATATGAAGTATTTTATATTGCAGAGAGTGCTAAAGAGTTTACCTTCATGGGCTGTTATTTTGTTAACAATGAATAAAATTACAATATTTCACATGTGGCTCAAATATTAATTTATTGTTATAAAATATGAATGAAAATTTAATTTTTCTTGCAACTGAAATTTTTGAGATTTAAAGAAAAGATAAGATATTAGGTCACGTTTACACCAGAGGAGTGTTTTAATGGGTGTGGCGTAACGTATAAACTTGAAGTTATGTTTTATGGGGAAATTTTTTTGATTTGATAAAAATCTGATAAAATTTCATAATTGAATTACAAACAATTATTTTGAAAATTTAAATATTGTGAAATCGAATGGTGTTCGGGTTGGAATCTTGTGTGAATGCAATGTTTAAAAATTATAACTTTATATATCGGCCAAATAACATATGTTCTTTTTTGTCAATAACCGTTTTCGAGGGTTGAAAACAAACATTTTTGAAGACCAGTTACATTTCTTTACTTAATCAATCTAACCTTAATACTTGCGCCTTCAGAAATGCTCTTCAAAATACCCTCGATCACAATTTTAGCCGTACTGTCAATCACACAGAGAATTGTTCTTTTGCCGTACTACGCGAATGAAAAATACTAATTTATTACACTTTGTCTTTAAAAATCATGACAATAATATAATCAGTGCACCCACACTTCTTTCTCAACATTCTCTCCCGAATGCTATTACTCTATCTTGACATAATATGAGTGGCAAAAATGCCCTGACTGTGCCCTATAAGACTTTTTGAGGGTAACATATGTATATCAAATTTGTTTGCATTCTTTGACTTCTTTAAGAATGTAACTTAAAACTTTTCAAAATCTTTTTCAAGAAATATGAAAGCATTTAAAGTCTTTAAATAAATGCAATTGCTTTAAATGAATGCAATCACTTAAA
Organism: Eupeodes corollae; assembly: GCF_945859685.1. Taxonomy (NCBI): domain Eukaryota; kingdom Metazoa; phylum Arthropoda; class Insecta; order Diptera; family Syrphidae; genus Eupeodes; species Eupeodes corollae. The sequence continues at coordinate 21,113,204 of NC_079149.1, read as the reverse complement.
ATGAATGAAATCACTTTAAATCAATGCATGCGTTGCGAAAATGATTGCAATACTTTTTAATGTAAACTCACTCGTTTTTGAAAATACAGTCTTAAAGCAAAATCAATGAGAAAACATTCTTTAAATTAAAGTTTTTAAAAATTGTATTGTTTTTTTTTTTATAAATCGTTTTCAACTGGCACGGGTAGATTTTGGCACCCCGTTACGGCCATTTTGTTTTGGTGAAATTTATCAATTTGTTTGTTTATTATTTATTTGTTTATGCCAAATCATCATTGAACAGCACGTTTAATGATAAAACTTTATTATCAAAATGAGTGTTTGCTAACGCAAACGTTGAGCCCATTCCGCCCATTTTAAGGTAGACGTGAGGGCCCTTTACAGTCGACTCTTCAACGTTTGATGGCCAAATTTGTTGTTTAGTAAACAATCAGCTAACACTCGTACGTTCAAGAACGAAAGATCGGCCGAGAACAATGCCCTGTCCCTTAAAAATGTACAACAGAACCCAAGGCAGTCTATTTATCGCCGTGCATAAGAACTCGGCTTTTTGCAGACTTCAACTTGGCGAATTTTGAGTCGGGGCTTGGGCCTATACCCGTACAAGATTCAACTGACTCGGAAGCTTAAAGTTCATGACCATAGACAACGCCGTTTGTTTGCTAACTGGGCTTCGAATCGTTTAAAAGAGGACACCAATTTTGGCCGAAAAATCATCTTAAGTGACGAGGCGCATTTTTTGGTGAATGGCTGTGTTAACAAGAGAAATAGGCGTATATGGGACGACACCAACCCACGCAAGGTTCACCAGGTGATAATATTTACTTACTTACTTACTTAAGGTGGCGCTACAGTCCTGTGTGAACTACGGCCTCACCCAACAAACTTTTCTATCTGGCTCGGTCCCTAGCTAGATGTCTCCAGTTTCGAGCTCCAAGTTCGGTGAGATCACTTTCCACTTATGCGCGCCACCTGATCCGCGGTCTTTCTCTACTGCGCTGTCCTGTGGGTATGGATTCGAAGACTTTCCGGGCCAAAGTATTGGTTTCCATGCTCTCTACGTGACCCAGCCATTTTAGTCGTTGGACTTTTACTCTTCTGCCTAAGTCTACGTCACTATACAGCTTGTACAGCTCGTCGTTCCATCTTCTCCTCCACTCGCCTTCGATGCATACGGGGCCGTAGATCACACGACGAACTTTTCTCTCGAAGCGACCCAAGGTTCTTTTATCCGCTTTTGTCATAGTCCATGTTTCTGCACTGTTTAGCAGGGCGGGGATGATAAGGGTCTTATATAGCGACACTTTGGTCCTTCGAGAGAGGACTTTTCCACTTAATTGCTTCCTTAGCCCAAGGAAACAGCGGTTAGAAAGAGTTATTCTGCGTTTGATCTCAGCGCTGGTGTTGTTTTCTGCGTTTACAGCGCAGCCTAGGTAGACGAAGTCCTTGACTACCTCAAAGTTGCGTCTGTTGATGGTGACGTTTCGACCAAGACGTCGGTGTTGTATGTGCTTTCTTGACGACAGCATGTACTTTGAGTTGCCGGCATTATCCGTTAAACCCACTTTTGCCGTCTCTGGCTCAATACTCACAAAAGCCCAATTGACGTCACGCTGAGTTCTTTCAATTATGTCAATGTCATCAGCATATGCTAGTAATTGGACAGACTTTTGAAAGATAGTGCCTCTAGTGTTGACGTGTGAGCTCTGCAATATTCTTTCAAGTACGATGTTAAAAATATCGCATGACAGCGCATCACCTTGTCTTAAACTGTTTTGACATCGAAAGGTTTTGTTAAGTTGCTCCAACCTTTATGGAGCAGCGTGAATTCTCCATGGTTATCCTTCACAAACGGACGAGTTTTACAGAGATGCCAAAACATAACATGGCTCAATACAGCTTTTACCTATAGATTCTGTCATATGCGCCTTAAATTCGATGAAAAGATGGTGAGTGTCGATTTGGTGTTCTTGGATTTTTTTTAAAGGATTTGCCGTAATGTGAATATTTGATCAACTGTGGACTTTCCTGGTCTAAAACCACACTGATAAGGACCTATTAGGTGGTTGACGATGGGTTTTAGACTTTCACATATTACGGCAGAGAAGATTTTATAGGGTGTAAATGGAGGGTCTCCTTTTTTCAGGATTGGACAAACAATACAGAGGTTCCATTCATCGGGTATGCTTTCTTCCAACCTAACCAACTTATCTCCAGCTGCTTTAAAGAGCTCGGCATTTAAGGCATCTGCTCCAGCGGCTTTATTAGACTTCAGCTTAGATATGGCAATCTTTACTTCGTCTAAGTCGGGAGGACGGGATTGTTGGCTTTCGTCGTCTATGCTGAATGGATCATCCCGTATGAGAGCGGAATTCGGTTCGTCGTCGCCGTTATACAGTCTGCAGAAGTAGTCCTTCCATATCCTCAGCATTGACTTCGGTTCCACTATGATGTTTCTACTTTGCAGCCTTCGGTTCTAGGTTCATGTACCTGTGAATTTCGTTTCACCTGTTCATAAAACTTTCGAACTTCATTTCTGCTTTTAAACCTCTCAACATCTTCGACCGCAAGCTTCTCATGCGCTCTCTTTTTCCTTCTGAGAAGTCGGTGTTCCTCTCGCCTCTTCAGGTGATAATACACCCTCAAAAAGTTACCGTTTGGTGTGGATTTTGAGCCGAATGCGTTATTGGTCTGTACTTTTTAGAAAACGACGTTTGTGAGGACCTAGACGACATGTGGTTCCAGCAGGACAGCACTGCATGCCACACAGCAAACGACACAATTGACATTTTGCATGAAGGATTTGAGGGTAAGGTTATCTCTCGCAGGGGTGCTCTGAATTGGCCACCAAGGTTATGCAATTTGACCCTGTTACACTTCTTCCTGTGGGGTGTCTTGAAGTCGCAGGTCTATGAAAATAAACCACAATCGACTGGCGCCCTAAAGGTGAACATAACACAGGCCATCGCTCAAATTCAACCGGATCTATGCCGAAGAGTCATTGAAAATTGGACCACTCGCATCCGTGTCACCGTAAGAAGCCGAGTCGGGCATTTGAATGATGTCAAATTCCACTTTTAATGGCATATATTTGTCTTTCAAAGAAAAAACTTACTTTGTTAATACATCACACACAGCTTATTTTATTCCATTTCAACATCTACCCGCCCTTATTGAAAAACCCTTTATACAAATTTCGGGTTGTTTATAGTAAAACTCTTTTCCTCATTTTAACTATTATAATTCAATCTTATTAAGCCTGTCTTTAAACTTTAATTTCCCAATAAAAATCAAAATAACAACCTTGAACCTTTCGTTTTGAATAATTTCGTTTTCGGTGCACTATGGCGTATGTGGAACATTTTCTCTCACAAAATAATTGATGGTATATTTTGTTTTGTTGATTTGGCCATGACTTTTCAACTTGAACTTTTCCAATATACATACAAACTTATAATAGGATAATAGAATCCCAAAGCTAAAAGGCATACATTATCATTATCAAAACCATGAAAGGATAATAGGAACTTTGAATAATGTAGTATATTGTTCGAAAGGTTTAGAAGCACGTGCCAAAGGTGCTTTAAAATTCTGAAAATGGTGGTTGTTTTAATAAAACTGAATTATTTATTTGTTTGACATTTTGACAGACACCTGCTGAGAGGTTTTAAAGCTAACAGAAGCCAAAAATGTGTCTTATGATAGACTAACATACACACAAAGGGTTAACCAAGAAATGATTTCTCTTTCATAACCTATCTTTGTTAATCGTACAAAATTTTTCAAATATTTTGTTGATAAATCAGGACTTTCAAGAAAGTGGTTAATTTACTTTCATGGTTATGGCTATGACGATTATATTTTAAAACTAATTAGAAACTGTTTGTAGTATTAAGAGGGAAAATTAAATCTTGAAAATACAAAAGCTATGTAAATTTTGTAGTCTTTTATGAAAATTTAAATTTAAAGTTTATATATTCATACCTAACAACATTCACTTGAAAAATTGTTTTGCCTTTATTAAGACATAATCCCGAAAAATTATTTATTTAGCCATTTATTTGTTACACATTAAATGCGATTTTAATTTAAAAAAATAGAAACAGAGTGTAAAATTATATCAAACAGTGCGTTTCAAATTAAATCTCTCAAAATCCTTTCCTAATCTTAATTAATTTCTCTATGCAAATCAAAAACGCGTTTATCCTTTTTAAATTCGCAAACGTCTTCTTTTTGTTTGAAAAAAAAGATGTAAAAATAAACCTACGATAAAATGATTAAATTTAAATGCGAAAAAGAATCATCGCAGCTGAGCTGCAGTAAACATTTGCAGAGATGTTCGCAGTTGGAATATTTTGTTTTTAAATTTCGTTTTTATTTATAAAATCAAAAAAAGAATGTAAAAGGCTAAAATTGAAACCCAGAGATAAAAGCACCGAAACTGAAACATGATGCAAGAATTAAACTAAAAGTAAAAAAAAAACTAAAAAATGGAACAAATACAAAGTATTCACAACTGGGTCGTAGGAAAATGCTCAAGCTTTTATTAATAGATATTGTTTTCTCATATTAATCTTTTAAAACCGTTGGTTTTATTCATTGAATTAACAATTTTGAAATTGACTAAAATACAAATTTGAAAAAATTCGTTATTGGTCCATTTAGACCATAATAAGTTCTAAGAGGACGATACAATAATTCATTCGAAAAACTCGTGATGGAACATGGAATGGAATTAATGGAAGCAGTTCAGAAGAGATTATTTTGTTATCAATAATATCAATAATAATGGACTTGCCTCCGTCTTTAAAGCGTTTTTAAGTCAATAAGATACCACTTTGATTTTCAATTTGATAAAAACCCAACCCAGTTAGGGTTTCGAAGTGGATAAAGAATATTTTCTGAGCTCTTTTGATTCTCAAAATATTATTTTCAAAAGATGAAGACCAGACTTTACAACCGGTAGAACTATAGACATTAATAATTTCTTCAAAGCATAGGCATCCTAAAAATCTTTGGAGTTCCACTTCAAGACCCCTAAAAGTACAATGTAATCAACATTAGATCTAAAATCAAGCTTTGAATCAAAAATCACCCCAATATCATTTACTTTAATTACCCCTAGAAGAGTAACACCATAATAGAGTTTATATTCAAAATCAATAAGAGGTGAAGATTTAGGAAAATTGTTTTTGCATTAATAAGCTATCTTCAAGAGAAGATTTTGTTGTGAATACTTTTACATCATCAGCATACAAAAGGCAGTTTCCATATTTCAAAATAGAAGAAAAATCATTTATAAAGATATTCAACCATTTACCTGAGAGCATAATGGAAGCCTAGTTAAAGATCCCAAGTTAGCTCTCAATCGTGTTTTTATTGGAAATATTCCGCAATTCACAAAAGACGATCTCGAAAACATTTTCCTTCTTTATGGCAAAGTTATTGGTTCGCTTGTTCAGAATAACTATGGTTTTATTCAATTCGAGTCCGAGGAAATTGCCAATAGAGCTGCGAAAGCACTTAAAAAATCCCTATTCAAGGGCAATCATATGTATATCCGTTTGAAATGCTGGATAAAAAAAAGCGTGCAAATCCAAATGACGGCGGGGTTGCTGGCCTAGGTAATAAACAACCTTTCGCAGAAGCTTCCCAAGGCGGTTTCAATCAATCGGTAAGGTCTAATCCTGAATAGATTGACTGCGAGATCATCGTTCATAAAAAATACGGCCTATGCTGAGTACATCGAAGGGTGCTTAAAGACACTAAATCTTCAAGTGGATGTGCTATTTTCCAACGAGGAAGTCTCACTTGGGAAAGGTGCTTGCAAACATATCCTCTAGGCCATCCCGATGCAGTGCAATCTCTACTAAATTTATTGGCTGATAACTTGACACTGACTGTTTTGCAATACGATTGTATCATCAAGTATCTCCAGGAGATACGGGAACTAGAATTGAAACTAGAATTATGTGATGCCGCCACAAGTGCTGGTGCTCAACCAGACCCTGAAATAAAATTGCAAAAGAAAATTCTTAACATTTTCAATAAGCCCTCGGTTGCAGAAACTCATTATAAACTACTCTATCCAAGTTTGGAATCGGTCAAGTCGGATTATCGTGCAATGAATTTGTTGAAGGACGTCCGGATTCAAAATGCTATTGACTCGATTCTAACTTCTTATCTAATTTTAAAGTTGTATTTATTTTTTCTAATTCAAAAATGTGATAAGATTACTATTCCATAGAATGTTCGAACACAAAAAATATAAAAATTCCTGATTGGAGCTTAAAAAAAAAGAAGTGTACCCAAATGACTACCTTGAGGAACACCCAAAATCGTATCGATGAGATTCGAAACACATTCATCTATTAATACAGTAAAGTCTTAGAGCAGGAAAATGTTTAAGGGCTTAAGGAAATAAAAGGAAGGTACTAAATGCTGTTGTTTGACCATTTTTTTAATATTAAACAAATTTGAAATTAAAATTTAGTGAAATTCTTTCCAAGTCATTTTAGACAAACCAAGGGAAGTTGATATCAAATAAATGAGGGAATCTTTGGCAATTCTCCAGGTCTAGAAGGAAACATTACATCCAATAGTCTGCTGAAATTCGTCCATTATATGAAGCTATTTTATTGTGTTGGACCACAAAAAGATACCTTATTACACAAGATGGTTGTACAGGAATGGATAATCGCAACGACATCGGCAATTACTTCCAATATTTACTGAACGACCTCCTAATATATGGTCAACCTGTGTCCTCCTAGATAAACTGAAAAATTGGCTTCATTTCAATCTCCTATAACTGGAGATGTGAAAGCCAGCTGTAGTTTCTAATTATAGTCAAAAACATTCGACTCCTTTTCCCAGCACAGCTGAATACCACCCAAAAACCTTCTGTGAACTATCTCCAAACTGCAATCAACTCAAAAGCATCCAGTATTTCAGTGATCAGCTTTCTACTGAATTCCAAACTAAATGGTGACTCCTGTTCAATTCCCAATTAGACGGTGAGAGCTTTACCACCTTCTTGGGAATAATCATTAACAAAGGACCAACAGTTTTGATCATCGAAAACAAGCAGAGGCACATTTTCTTGGGATTCACTCCTCATTCATGTAATTTACACCCGGAATTCGTTAGGAACGACACGGCATTGTTTTTTACTCTGCAGCCTACGAGGTACAGCTTTATTCCATGGGGCTACAACGATCATAACCAGTAATTAAAAAACAGTCAGTAAACATTGCGAAATGGACTCGGAATGGGCGGTAAATTTAATAATCAATTTGGGCAATCTTCGGAACCATGCACGACTTTCAAGAACTATAGGGTTTTTCAACAGGGATGCTACAAAAGTAGAGTAACAGGGACAACAAACAACGTCATATTTCTTGCCGCTCTTTTCATATTTTGCTTTTGTAAGGTTTGCAATTTCATGATGGAAATAAATACGAACCAACCTACCAACCGAAATTCGGAGTCAGTGGGCTCAACGTTCAGAGAACTGCGTCCAATTTATTGTCGTCATAATCGTCTTAGCAGATCATCAATAGAGCGTCTAGTAGACAGATTTGAGTCCACAGGCACAGAACAAAATTTTCCCGTGCCAGTGATAAAAAGAAGTGCCCGTAGTGTCGAGAATATTACTTCCGGTGAGGCTTCAATTGCAGAAAGCTCAAATGTGTCTCTCACACGTCGTTCTCAAGCGTTGGGCATCTATGTGACGTTGTTGTGTCGAATTTTGCAAAAAGACCTGGGCCTAAATCCTTACAAACTTAAATTGACGCAAGAACTGAAACCGCTTGACCGCCAGAAACGTCGTATGTTCGTGAATTGAGGTCAGCAACAACTTAAAAATAATTCGAATTTTCAGCAAAAAATCATCTTCAGCGATGAGTTTCATTTCTAGCTAAATGGCTTCGTCAATAAACACAAAATGCCGTATTGATCAGGCAGCAATATGGGGATCGCTACCGTTGAATGATAGCCGAATATTTTTAGATGATATGGACTTGGAAGACGGCGTCGGCGCCACAAGCCACACTGCGAATGTAACAATTAATTTATTTTTTATTTATTGCCACAAGCCACACTGCGAATGTAACAATTAATTTATTGGAAACCAAGTTTGGAGAACGTGTTTTCTCACGAAAAGGTACAGTCGCTTGGCCACCTCGGTCGTGCTATTTGACACCGTGAGACTATTTCCTGCGAAGCTACGTCAAGTCTATGGTCTATGCCAACAAGCCAGCGACTATTGATGAACTTCGTACGAATACCAAACGTAAAATTGCAGCATTATCGGCCGATTTATGCTTGAAAACCGTCTAAAATTGGGTTCAGCTTCTGGACTTCTATAAGCGTACTCCATAATAATAAAGAATTTCATTGATATCCAAAACCGATATTGTTTTATTTAAAAAAAAAACTTTTGTATCGCTCTTATTGAAAACCCCAAAATGAACAGTTTTCTGCGAACAAATCATTTATTGGGGTTTGGGTTGTTGGCGAAGAGCCCAAAATGGAAGATGGAGATTCACCGCAAAGATCAATAAATAATAAATAAATTAGGTGGCGCAACAGTCCTAGTAACTTACAACTCTCTCTCCTGTGAGTGAATAATGTTGTCAGGAATGGAGGGGACCTACAATTTTAAGAATCTGGAAGATTAGAGGGAATGTTTTGTCTGATTGTACCTAAAAACCTTCTATTATAGAATTTCGCCTTTTTATTACCTTAAAATTATCTGTTAAAAAATGCCCTCCAGATCTTCCAGTTCCACATCATGAACAGAGAATAGTTCTTTTGTGGCACTACGCGAATGTAAAATACTAATTAATCGTACTCTGTCTTTAGAAATCATGAAAATAATATAATCAGTTCACCGAAACTTCTTTTCCAACCCTCTCTCTCACTGTTCCTTGACATTATGTGGGTGACAAAAACACCCTGACTTTTCAAGGTAACTTACACGAAATTATGTTTTTTTTTTTTCAAATTAATGTCCGAAGATATAATTTCTCTTTTGGGAGCCATTTTTCACTTTAAAATACGTGAAAAATGTTGTATTCTGTTTAAAATTTACGTTTTATTTGTGTCCAAACTATAAATCCCCTTTATATACTTTTTCTTTAGTTATATATCGCAAGTTAAAAAAGTATAAATCCCGCGTTGCCCTAAATTAAACTCGCATTTCATCTATACGTCGAAATTTACATGGCGAAAAATTAAAATGGGAAACAAATAGCTTTGCTAACATTTAGTTTCCGCCAACCAACCAACAACTACCAAGGGGTTAGGCTTTTTGACCCTTTTGTTTTTTTCATTTTTTCTCCATACACTTTACCCACCTACCCCAATGAAAACAAAAAATAAAAACACCCTTGGTAAAATAAAAACCTCCGATGCAAGAATTTTAGTGAAAATGAAAATCGATAGGTATCGGTCTCTGGCGATATTTCGTTAAAATTTCAAAAAACAAAAATTTCACCACCAACGTACTCGAGATATTTATATTTTGTTCGCATGCATTGAAAGTGGAATTTCCAATAGTTCGATAGAGGTGCTGTACACTAGGTAGGTACCTTTCGATATTTTTCTATACCTGTCTGCACATAAAGGTAGGTGGTTTTTATCTTCGTAAAAGATTACCAATTTTTTTTTTGTATCATAAGCTTTTCTGCACACAATTATTTTGTTGGCTCACAAAATAAAAATAAAAATTAAACGAAACAATAACAAAAGTCTATAGGGCTTGATGAAATATATGGGATTCTCGAGAGGATTAACAAAGATTACACACAACTCGTCCTCGGAGAGGTAGGAGTTTTGTATGAAATCGTATATGTAAACTTGAATTGCATAACTTTATTCGGTTTTATTGTTGATGGTAGAATAAACTTAGATGTAGTTGATCAGATCAGATCCAGAGATGAACAAAGGTTAATCTGACTTTAATTTATCATAAGACACACTTTTGTAGAATATTTGCATGTTTTGTCGATTTGGTAGCAATCATGAGAATTTGTTTTATAAATTGTTCCTATTTATCAGAAATAATGATGATTGTGGAAACATTATTTTGATGGTGGCAATTTTGTGGAAAGAAGACAAAGTATAAATAATTTGCAGAAGTAAAGTTTTTGATGTTAAAGAAATTATTCTTAGATGAAATAGAGAAGGAGCAATAATTCTTCTGCCAGCTGATACATTAATAAGCAAATTCTATAGGGAGTTACTTTAATCGGTTTGATCTGCCGAATTGAAAATTGCTTAAGGTTTCTCTAAGTTTCAAGGTCCCTTAAATGTAAATCAATAGCTTTTAGAGAAATATATGTACGTGTACATTTTATACATTGAATAATAACGTTTGATATCATGAAAACATATCCCATCCCATCTGTCTTGCTTAAAAATGTGTAGGTTTTCGTGTCAGTTGAATTATTCTTAAACATTTAAAATAACCATTATTTTGGATATAATTAAATAGTATGATTTCAAAATGTATTTTTGTTAAGGAGATTTTTCTCGTTTTTTTTTTTTAAAGAATCTCAATTTCCAGATGTTTTCTTACCATTTCTTCTTGAAAATTGTCCATTTTAATAATTTTAGTTAGTTTTTTTTGTTGAAATTGATTTTATCTTTTGATTTCCACAAAACTTTCTTCTATTTGTTTTTTTTTTTTATTATTATTATGGCAGGTCGTCTTTTAGTTGTACCAATTTTTAAATACAAACATTTGGCTAATGCCGATGGGTTTTCTTGGGAATTTTTCACTATACTGCCAAAAAACATGGTTAATATCTTCTATTGTTTACCAGACATCGAGAACCAACATCCATTTTTACCAAATTGCGAACTATTTTTTGTAGATGTGTTTTTTTTTTTTTGGAAAAACGGACTGTTGGACCTTTATACAAAATTTACTGAATGTTGAAAACAATATTTTCTCTGAGATAAAATTAGTTTGAAGCCAATATTTTTAGTTTGTGTAAAGATGTTTGAATAGAAATTAATGTTTTACCAATTTTTAGTAGTATTTTTTTTAGGTTTTTATTTTTTGTAAAAAACTGTTGATACGATTTTTCTCAAAATCTTACCAGTTGTCAAAAACGTTATTCTTCGGTTCACAAAATTATTTAAGAGATAATAGACATTGATTTAACTAATATTTTCACCTTTTTTTAAATTACTCTGGTAAAAAACCACCCACTCAATTTTTTGGAGATGCTTTTCTGCATTTTTCTTGTTTCAAAATTATTTCATTCTGGACCAAATTATTCAAAATTGGGTTTCGACTAAAATATCTAGGGAACAGAAAAATGTATTGGAATCAATACAAAATATTGTTGTTAACATTAAGTTAATTTTAACTAATGCAACAGTATTTTGAGAAAAAATAAATACACTGACTTCAAAGTTGTTTCATCCCACATAAATATTGTTGTTAATATTTTATAAGATTTAAAAATAGGTTTTCGTATATAAAAATCAAAAACCTATGAAATATGCTTGCATATTGGTTTTTTGAATCTTCACTTTAACTGAATACGTACGAACATTTTCTAAAAAACTTTGTACATCTTTTTCTAAATATTGAGGGTTTTTCTGACATCTCTCGATAAAAAAACTTCCTTAAAATGTTTAGAAAAAAATATTTGAATAAAACTGCGTTATGTATACATAAAGAATAATAAAATACATAAAGAAGAAGTTTTTTTTTGAGCCAGCTGAATGGGTACAACGAAAATTTAATTGTTGCTTATGAGAGTTTTTAAGTACTGGATAATTTAAATTTTAGTGTTTTAAATGAAATTCAATTTCTGATCTAAAATTTTAAGAAAAATAGTTAGATCTCAATGCCTTAACAGTGTTTTAAAACTGGGCGTGCAGCATCCGACAAAAAACTGACGTAAACACAAGTCTCTTAAGATTTTTAGGAGTAACTTAAACTCACGCCCTCTTAACTGAATTAATCTAAAGAAAAACCCGCTACATGACGAACAACGGAAGTGTATGTTTCAAAGTTTTTCTAAACACAAATAATCTTGAAAAAGAAACTTTAGTGGCTCTGATGGGTGAACCTTTTATGTTCAAATAAAAAGTTGTTAAAGTCTCATTACAATTGTGAAGGTGGTGTTCTTATATTGAAAGCTGTCAGTTATTATGAAACAGTTAAGGTTGATGTCGTTACATCAAAAATTACTACAGCTGGGTATAAGGAAATCTTGGAAAAAAATGTTACCAAATAATCTAACATTTTTTGACTGATAAACTAAGCCTACCAATATGAAAACGTGCCTATAAAAGCTTGGGTACAGGAGCAAAATTTGCACTTCCGTCCATAACTGCAGTACTCATCTGATCTTTACATTATTATTTACACAGTTCATGAACGTAATCGTCAGTAAAGGCGGTACTTCCACCTTTCCACCAAGTATACAACTTAACAGTAACTTGGTTTATTCCATATTTGTATAGCTAACGGGCACTTAAGGGGTTATAATTAATCCTAACACGTTTAAAGTTTAAAGTAAAGCATTCTACATTCTAGATGTGCGGCTAAAAAAAGAATGTCTATACTTGACTAAATTGAATTGTACGAAATTGAAATCAATTTTAAGCTGATGAACATTCCTGGAAGTGTGAGTATTACGGTTGATTTCTTTTGAAGGGGGGAAAGCAAGTGGCTAATTCGACATAACACTGTTTGTAAAAATAAAGGTAGAAGAACGAAAGGTATAAAACATTTTTGGATCCTATCCAAAATATTTAAGCTTATTTTAGCCTCTAAAATGCGAGTTATATTAAAATTTTGGACGAATAATGTTTTTGTACCAACAAATGGCATCACGCCCATGAATATATTTTCATAAAACGGAAGCAAATATATTAATAAAAAAGCTTTTGTTACAAAAAATATTATTTCAAACATTTTACATTTTTTGAAAAACATACGTTTTTTTTATAACACAAACAAAACAATACTTTTTTGAAGGATTAAGCTGTCCTGAATTCAAATTTTGCTTAAAACTTTTCTATCATATCTGGTTTTAAATGGTTTAGCGTTTCTTTTATATTTTTGTAAGACAGATGAAATAAAAATAAAGCAATATTAAAGTAACACATACTATCCCTTTTCATAAAAGATACAAGGTACTGAAATGCAATACTTTGTTATTCACAAAATATGACTAAAAAGTTTAAAAACGAAACACTGATACAAAATTTCAAGAAAATATCCCACATGCGTCACAGTGTACTAAAAGAAGAAATATTTAACATTATTAGCTGGGATGCGACAGGCATTGATAACTCTTTATTAGTGTCCTTTAAAATTTTAACCTGGTTATTAACTTCCCAAAGGAAGTTATTGCAATGGGTCCGATTTGTCAAATTGAAAATTTTGACATTTCTCGACGTTTTAAGGTCCCTAGAGTCGAAAATAAAGATTTTTAGAAAGATGTCTGTATGTGCTTGGGTCCGTATGTTCACGACGCTTCCGAGAAAGTTGCGTCTTTGGTTTTTTTTACCATAGCAGTTTACAAAAAGTAGAACATTTTGGTTAACCCTAAATATCTTAGTTAAATTTTATATAACATATTGTAACGTGATACCAAAAAAGTATATTTTTTGAAAAAAATCCAATTAACGGTTTTTTATAAATTTTTATACATAAAATAAAAGAAAAAAAATGTTCACCTCGAACGTTGTACGAATACAAAATGATTTCATTTCCAAAACAATTTTGTGCAACGGAGAATAACGTTGCATTTGAGCTTATGGCTTCCAACTAATTTTGACTTATAAGAATTATTGTTTTAACCATTCGGACAAATTTTGATAAAAATCGAATTGACAGTTTGTTACAAAAAATAAAAACCTAACAAAAAAAAAAACAATACTAAAACTTGGTCAAAATTTACTTTTGACTCAAATATCTTTTCAAAATTTAAAAAATATTGTCTTCAAACTTTTTTTTACTTCACAGATAATATTGTGTTCGATATTCAGTAGTTGTTCTTTATAAAAGTCCAACAGTCTGTTTTTTCATAAAAATATGAAATCTACAAAAAATTGTACACATATTTAGCAAAAATTGATGTTCGGATCTTGTAAACAAAACTATTCTTTGATTTTTTTAATCTAACAAAAATGTTAAAAACAAAATTGTGTATAATTTAGTTTTTATTAGTACATATTTTGCGTGAAACTTTGTTCTCTCGCAAATCTCTAAATACTTTTTTATTTATTCAAGTTCCTACTCTGAAAACTTATTAAATTAAAAAAAACATAAAAAACCTGAAAATGTAAAAGCAGATGATTAACTTATCTAGTTTAATTACGTCTTATTTAATGTCCACTACTTAACAATACATTAAAGATTGTATCGGTATAACGGGCTGACCATTCAGTCATTAAAATAGAATTAAGCAAAATGTACTTTTAATTCTATAATTAGGTGACTAATTTTTATATATTTTTAAAGAATTGTAATTACTTAAAATTTCTTCGTTTGAGTCAACATCAACTTTTTATTCATTCATTACACAACTATAGATTTGCTTTCATATAATCCCAAGCTTATAACTTGCAGTTTCTCTCTATTTTAATCAACATTAATTTCATATATTTGCATTTATAATAATGTTTAATTATTTCAATCTAATAAGACGTATTTTTAAATCAATTAGTTAATTCTATAATGGTAAACTATTAATCAAGACGCATACAATTGAAATAAGTCTTTAAGAAATGTGCAACTTGTTTGAAAACTTAATAAACTTTCAATAGCTTAATGCAAAATTTTAATTTACAAAACTCACTTCAGATTCTTTGTGTTTTTTTTTTGTTTGTTCCCTTTAAAAACTCTATTTGCATATTTCTAAGTTATTTCATTATGATTGAAAATTCAAATAGTCTACTGTACGAGTCTGTATAATTGAACGTAAAACAATCAAATAATTATTATTTTATTAATATAAACTGAACTGGAAGTCATATACAGCATCATCACACAAATAGAATTCAAATTGAATTCAACAAAACTATCTAGGAGTGCTATCTGCATATAAGTTGTATGCAGCATGCATCATGCAACAGTATAGTAGCACATGCCGCATGAATTTTTCTATTTGTTTGTTGATTCTTATTTGAATTTTTAATTATAACCAACTGCCCTAGAAACTGTTTGCACTTGTTGTAAATTTAAATAATTCATTAGATACTCGTGTGTATCTATAAGATACAAAACAACAACAAGACAACTAAAGGTACTGCGGCATTATGAAAAATTATCATGAGAGTAAAATTCTTACATAATTTCATCTCCAAGGTAGCACCGAGAGTGTGTATAGGGAATATAGTGGTGTAATAATAATAATTAATTAATAAATTACTAAGAAATATGATTAAGTTGCTTCCTTATAGTTTAGGAAAATATTGTTGTCAAATTTAATTTGGGTTATAATTTAATATATTCAAGGAACGGAAACTTAAAGTTGGTGCAAGGTGTTTTACATGCGAATATCTGATAATCTGATTATACAAAGAGGTGTCAAGGAAACTTTAGGAATTTAATGCTTCGAAAATACAAATATCATCAGTCCTTCGTCAGACTAAGTTAAATTTATTTACTACCATTGCCATTTATCCATGAATGGCGGCATTTCTAACTTATTTTAAGGAGGTTAACATTGACAGCATTAATTGAATACATTGCTGATTTGACATTATTTTTCAATGAAAACTAACTTAGAGGCTTTTGGGTTTTCTAGATTGCCTATAAGTTGTATCTATAGACTAACAACAGCTCGATATCTAAACAGACAGTCAGTATCTCACGAAATGAGTCACTTTAAGTTTGGACAACACGTAACTCAAACATTTAGTTTTTTTTGAAAATAATTTTTTTTTTCAAAATTAAGGAAGCATTACCACAGTTCTTAAGCTTAGCATGCTTCTGGACAGACAAATAAGTGATTAATGTAGTCTCGAGTCTGAGATTCAATCCTCGAACATGAACTTGCTATCGATGTCAAAATTTCATACTCTAGCAAGGCCCAGTTGATGGTAATGATCTTCCACTTCGTTATCGGTTTGGAAATTCAAGCTTAGATTAGCTGGAATTGAATAACTTTTTAAAAAAACCGGCACGTTATTGTCAAAAAGCCCATTCCTCCATCGAGATTGACAGTTTAGTTTAGTATGGATTGTGAAGTACTGGAATTGTTCGATCATCTTCTTCGAAAATATGTTCAACGGTGAAAGTACAGAGCCATGTTAACATGTCATAGATTGTTTAAGTCATCTCTAAAATCGTATTATCAGTCGTATTAGTAATATCATTAGGACGACTTGGAGCTGTGATTTAATTGTTACCATGAAAACCAATGTTCTGTAAAGATTCAAATACTTAAAGTAAAAATCATCAACTAGGTCTATAAAATTAGGAGTGACAAAATAATCCACTGCGGCGAAATGTCTATAAAAACTTCTTCTAGACTCCTTGGGTAAGCGAAAATCGTTATATATGGCCCGTTCATAAGAAACTTTAAAAAACTGAAGTTTTTTTTTCGAAAAACATAAGTTTTTTTTTAATTTTCGTCAAAATATTAAGATTTAGAGCCCGCTTAAGAAACAACTACTAAAGATTTTTTATTTGTTTTAAATCAAATGAGTTATGGGAATTCTATAATTTAGTTTTCAAATAAAGCTAAGAAAGTATATTTCTCCAAAATATTTTTTAAAACTAAAACAACCTACAGTAATGTTGAGGTATTCAACATGTGGTCATACATTTCTTGCAAAAACTAAAATTCGGATCAAAGTACTTATGTGAGTCTAAAGTTAAGAAAACATCTTTTTTTAAATTGTTAGAGGACGAAAATAAAATAATATTTGACATATTTTTTTGAAAACCGTTAGAGCGTTATTTAGGATATATTTATAAAATATTTTACATTTGATTTTCGTTTAAAAATTGTTGACACTATTTCGAGATATCGAATTTTGAAAAACAAAAATTACATTTTTCTTTTAAACCCAAAACAAAAATGTTGAAATTTTTGATCATCAGATATTATTTAGACCAGTGTTTTTCAAACTTTTACATAAAACGGACCCTTTAGCACGAAGAAATATCTCGCGACCCTCAATTGCTTTTTTTTTGCCGTACCGTCGAACTTCGATAGCTCGAACTTCGATAACTCGAATTTTGTTTGGTTAAAATAATATGGCAAGAGTCTTAAGAGCTTTTCTTTCATACATTTTAACTTTGACATCTCGAACTTTTTTGCTTGTATGTCTTGAATAAAAGTCTTCAAGCGAGTGATGAAAATTGTATCACTGCTAAAGACAAAATCCATGACTTTACAAACAAAATTGAATTTAGATCATTGCCTCTTAACCAAAACCACTTAAATTCATTTTCCTCGACACAATCTTTTGTTGAAGAAGTCGGATGTGAGATAAATATCAAGGAATTTATACCTGGTATGAAAATGGTGTTAGAAAAGTTGAAAGAAGTTATGTGTTATTACTTCTCAATGGAAGAAGTTTTTTATGCAGCTGTAAATGAGGCAAAATTGGTGGCAATCAAGCTCAAGGAAAGCCTGCTATATCTATCTGCCAATGGAATGCTGCAAGTGGTATTTAAGTCATTCGATTTTTATACCTTTTGGTTAAAAAGGAAATTAGAATATCCTCGATTAAAATTAGACTATTTGAAGTGTTTGATTCCATTTGCCACCTCGTACAACAGCTCAACAGCTGTTCAAAAGTCAACAAACAAAATACATTTGCTTTTAAAGGGATTCCCATTGGTTATTCTAAGCTATGTAAGCTACTTCCACTATTAATTAAATTTTTTTTATTTCGTCACTTATATTTTTTTATTTTGAGAAAAAATAATAGCTGCTAATGACAGAACTGTAATTTTAGAAATGTCATAGTAGAAGTTTAATTCAAAGCAACCTTGAAGCAGGCCCAACGTAACGCAGACGAAACCGAAGCTGAATCGTGTTTGTGTTTCAGCCATAATGCCCAAGTTTGAACTCAATCGACCCAATGGTTTGGGCTGTAGGGGCGATGACAGTCATACAGACGGATGGAATAGGAGGACCCACTTTTTTCGACTTATCTACCTAAATTAAAAGTTCGAGTTCGAAGCTTTTTAAGAATGTAAAACTTGCCACACAGTTTGCCAAGTATGTCGCCAGTTCACCTTGAGTTTGAAGGCCCAAGAAAGTGTGATGACACTTGTCAGGTATCGAACTGTTCAAGAATTCTATACAGTTTAATGATAAGAGTTCTCACATTTGACATGTGAAATTATGACAATGCTAAAAGTTTAACGATACACTTATTGAAACTCCTAAAATTTAAAACTAAAATGGTCAACATTTTTAAGTTACAGTTCGTAGTTAAAAGAAAGAATTCAATTTTTAGCACTAAAAGTTTGGATCAGAAATTTCAAAACATAATTTCTATTTTTACAAAAATAATGAAAAGAACTTTGTATTTAAATATTATTGTTGGTATCGATGAAACTTTCAGGTTTTTTAAATTTCAAAATTCTGTTAAAGAGAAAAATATCACAAAAAATGATGTTACAGAAAAAGTTTTTAAAGACTACTCTATGTGTCCACTAAACGAATATCTCTGGCTTTCTTCAACTTAAAAATGTTTCATAAAGTGTAATCATTAGGTTCGTAAACTAAATTATAAAACTTCAAAGTTTTCCAGCATCATTGAAGATTATTTTCAAAATCCCAATGAAAAATTTACAACTCAACATCTCAAACTATTGTGTACTCAAAATAATTATGTCTTTGACTTCCATAAAAACTGAAAAAATAATAAATAACCACAAACAGTAACCACAAATCTTAAACCACATCAAGACCTAATCAATAAACGTCACTTGCTTCGAAATATTATACCAAAAAAAAAAACTAAAAACAAATTTGTAAAAGATACACTTGACTATAGATACCTATAATTTTACCATTCATTATGTTATTTGAGAGGTTTATTGATTTTCTTCCAGGTTTCAAAATTTATCTGTATATTGTCGTTGTTGTTATTGTTTATGGTTTCTTGAAGTAGTGTGAAAAAGAAAAGTTATTGACACTTTTATCACTTTCACTTAGCTTAGATTTATTTTTATCTCATGAGCAATTTGTAACTGAATTACATAAAATTCACACTTGACTTCTACGAAGACGACTACGACGAAGACGATGAGGATGTGCGGATTTAATAATAAACTGATCAACAACAGCTATCGATCTTAACTAAATTGAAGACACCAATGGGTGTATCTAATAGAAACAAAAAACACACAATTAAGATTCGCGCCACTATATCTCCGCAACAAGTTAGTCTTAAGAAAGATATATACGAAAAAGTCTACATCTACAAGTCGACACGACACGCCGACGACGGACCAACTACAACGACGGGCTAACTATACGACAATGTAAAGACCGACAGGCTTAACCAAACAACGACGACACAACAGTCTTTGCCTTAATCACTTTGGTATGCCAAAAAGCAAAATGTAAACAAAAATTAATAAGCAAACAAATTCAAATTCACTTAACGTCTACGTTGTGGATTCTTTTAGGCCGTTTCGCTTCGTACATTCGGCCGTCTTGTCTGTCCGTCAAAGTTTCACTTGTTTTTAATATAAATATCTATAAAAATATCTTTTGTACCTAAATAAACGTATACTATAGGTATGCAAAGTCGTTAACACTTTTTAGCTTGCGCAGTTTAGCTCACACTGCAAACTGCACACTGCACATCAGCTCAGGAACTTTACAAGTGAAACTGATGAGTGCAATTGTAAATATATGCGCGAGCAGACTTCAACTTTTTAACTAACTAACTTAACTGATAGATACTTTAACGGAGACTAAGACTATGAAAGAGAGAGAGATATTTTGTTGGCATCTTGGTGAATTGGCGCGATATCGTCTGCTACTGCTTGGCTTCTTAACTATAAGTCTATATATGACCCCACTTTTTAACCACCATAGCCACAGTACTCTGGTACGGTATGAGCACCACCGGCACCACAATGGATTGGATCTTGTAGAATGGTTTTAGATGCAATGCAAAATGAACGAGGTCTCTATCTTTTAGTTTTGAGCTCTTCGTAGTAGTCGTCAATTTGCAGGGGATATCCCAACTAATTGCCAATGAATGAGTGGTACACATTAACGGGGCTGTATTTTATACAAAAAAGTTTAAAATGATAGAATTTTTAAAATTGTGAACTTGTCAATGGTTTAGAGGAAGTTTACAAATCCCAAACTCATATTTCTTAAGATCGGTTGAAAACCCAACGAAACAAATGGTTTAAAAGTTCAATCAACTAATTTTGGTGCATCTTAATTAGAAATTCAACTTGACATATGATATTTTGTCCACTTTTACTAAACTTAAGATAGTTTATTTTGTCGTTTGAGGTTGGCAGCACTGAAACTTGGGTCTGTCAAACTCAGCTGCTATTTGAAGTGCCATAATATTTGTTGAAAGCTTCACATTTACCACAATGGATCGATTTGCCAATAACTTACTAAAATTAAGACAGTATATTTTGGTTTAAAGTTGGCAGCTCTAGAATCTAGCATCTGTCAAACTCAGCTGTCATTTGAAGTGGATCGATGGATCGATTTGTCTTTAACTTACTAAAATTAAGACATTTTATTTTGTGGTTTTAAGTTTGCAGCACTGACATTTAGCATCTATCAACCTCAGCTGTCATTTGAAGTGTTATAATAACGGGTGACCATACAAAGATGCCCATATTTCATTCTTGTCTCGCTCCGGTGGTAACAATGCTATGGTGTCGAATGCGCGATCCAGTTGAAGCACAGGCCAGACAAATTTGTCTTCATTTGTTATCAGTCGTCATGGATAGTTATAGCGATAAAGACGTATGTCAGTTCAAAGTTCTTCGTCATAAACGCGTGCCTTCATGGAAAACTGTCAACAGATCTGTTCAAAATGTTCGTGAATCCGCCAAGGCAACCGATAAGAAGCGTCCGGGCCCGCCGAGAACGGTCCGTACGGCTGAAAACATTGAGAGAGTCCGTGAAGCGATTCAGGTTAGTCCGCAGCATTCAGCGCGACGACACGCGTCTTCTTTGGGCCTAAAAAGGGAATCAGGTTTTAAAAGTGCGATTGTGAATTTATTGTTTTTCTAGCGTTCGGAGCAATTGAATGCGTATGCACACCTCTTTTTAAAAGATAATGACTTAAACAATAGTTCATTCTAACAACACTAATAACGTCTTTGTTACGTGCGAAGTTTTGTGTAGCACGTTTTGGTATTGTCAACTGACTATGCGATTTGAAACCGTTAGTTTTTACTTCCGATTTATATTGTATTTGTAAGAAATTTCAAACGCCGTTTCCATACGTCTGTCAACCTTAACCAGGTTTGACTTTTTCTTTAAATGTTAACTCTGAACTTTAATTAAATATCTCTGAATAAGAATTACAGTCAGCGCCCAGGGGGTTTTAAACTAAAGCCAGGGACTAAATCTCTATTATTTGTTGACTTAACTCAGGATCAACTAATAAACCTTTTTGACATATCACAACGGAATTCAAAAATTTAGGCTGAGTTCAATTTATGTTTGGTTGAAGTCAGGATCAGAAATTTGAAATTTCAACTAATCCTGCTTCATTCTTCTGCAATTTAAGTTCACCGTTCCCAAAGTCGTTCAAATCCTTTTAATTTGAAGATGTATCAACTTTGGTAGGTTAACACGGCTTGAAACTTTAAGAATTTAATCCTCTGTAAAGTGAATTGAAATTTTTGTGAATAAACCTGATTTGATTTTCCAGAACTGTTAAGTTTAATTTGACTTCAACTTTTTGGTAAAAAATCATTAAGTCTTCGGAAAGTGTATCACTATTTCAACCTTTAGAAGTTAAATCGCTTTTAAATCAGTGCCAGTGGGTTAAAATCTTAATCCGAGGATCAAAGCTTTCAACTCTGAATTAACCGCTCAAATATAAATAACAGCGTTAGTAAAACCAACGACTTAAAAACTGGAATACAATTACGAAGACTATAATAGTGTTTGTTCAAAAGGTAAAAACTATCAAGTCAATTATTACAGTTTTTTTTCTGAAAGCGGATTTTTAACTTGTAATCTTTTTGAAATTAAGAAGGATATGAAAATAGCGTTTTCATTTATTAAGTCTTTATATTTTAATATGTGGAATGTTTAATGCATTTGGTAATATCTTTTTTGACTTAAGTGGTTTTACCAAAGCAACTTCTACAGGTTTTCATAATTGTTTTTAATTGTTATGCTTGTTTTTATTTACCAAATATGGTAAACATCTTGTGTCAATATAAGTAATGCAGAAAAACTAATGTGGTAAAATATCTTAACTTGACATAAGCCATTTTAATTTTTTGGTTAATATAGAACATAAAAACGACTTAAAATATTTTCCCATAATCATTTCTGCCTATTATATGATAAATACAATAAATCGATACATAAGATGAATCATCGCCTTAAGTAGTTTTACCTTCTACAAAATCCGACATATTAAACTTAACCTATTTTTGAAAATATCATAACGTACTTCTCTAAAAAGTTTTATCAACGAGGTTAGAAAAGGAAAAATTGTTTATAGACAGAACATTTAAAAAGTATAAGTAGTTTAAACCACTTAAGTTGACTTTACCTTCCGAGCACAAAAAATTGGGCTTTTTACAATCATTTTCCAAATCCCTCCCTGATCTGACACAGCGCGCAGCTTATCCGCTTGTTTCTTTTATTTTTTAATTTGTGTTTCTTACTTTTTTAGTTGTTGTTTTTTTATGTGATGTTAAAAAATTGTAACCCACAAATCAGCCGGATGACTTGACGACTATACGACGATCTACGACGACGACGCGAACGACGTTGAGAGTTTTTCATTCTTAGCTGTTTAATTGCGCAAATAATTCCGTGGAAAGTGGAAATACTAAGTGCGTTGCCATCATCCGTTTTGCTTTTGACCAGAAGCAGTTATAAGTTTCATATGAGCCATAACTAATCTCAAGCACTCTCACACGTTATTATTATTATTTTTATTATTGTAGTTATTCATACATATATGGGCTTATCTTATGGTTTTTGGCTTTAAGCTGGTTATAGCCTTTAAATGGCTGGGTATAGCTTTTGAGCCGTTTATCGTCTTCGTCTCGTAGTGAGATCAGTTTCAGGTAAGTACGTGAGATTATTATGCATGCTATGTATGTTGATTCTTTTGGTTTTTATGTCGGGACAGGTGAAATTATCTTTTTATCGTTTTTAAAGGTAAATAATTGTGCGCAGGTGTGCAGTTTTTATATTTACTACCTTGTAGTTTTTTAGTTTAAATATAGCTTAGAGTAAAAATATCGTATATAAGTTGTGAATGCGCCGTTGCCACTGGCCGCTGCGCCGTGCCTAAACACAGCTGGGGGTTTTATGGCAGTTGTTGTTGTGTTTTTTGTTGTCTTATTGTTTTTCATTGAAACGTTTTTAAAGACTGTCCATAGTGAATGAACGTTGGAAAAGCCTATAGGGCGTTGTGGATATATTGAGTTCTTAAAAAGAGAGGTCTTTGGTCTTAATGTCTAGTAAAAATGAGAAAGTTGTTAAATGTAATGTAAATTAACATGATGGTGTTTTGTTTTGATGGCAGATATGTTTTAATTTTCTTTTATGAGTTTAAGGTTGGATATATTTGAGTAGCCTCAAAGTGGGATAAGTTGTAATGAACACCGACAGTGCCAAGCCTTTTATTTATAACAAGAACCTAGATGGTAAGTGAATATAATTCACCAACTCATCGATTTCAATAAAAGCTTAAAAAACTAAACTTTGACACTAAATTTCCAATGATCAGATGTATATATTAGTAGGTTTGTCAAAATGTTACTTTTTTAACACCGATCATCTTAGGTTTATGTCATGAAAAGTTACACATAGTGTATTAACTCTTAAAACGACAAAAGCATATTTGTTTACTTGGGCGTATACGTATTTTTTTAATCTTATTATTTTTTTTTAACATTTTAAGTTAATCAACTTTTTATTGTGGAAGTTATATTCCGTCTTATTTTACCCTTATAATTATAAACACAGTGTGACCAATTAGATAGGGAGGACAGGATTAGACAGGAGGAACCGATGCTCATCAATTTTGAATATCCCAACATTTTAATGTGGGGTAAATATTGAGCCTGATACAGTATTTCACATTCGTGTAGTGCGGCTAAAGAAAGAATCTCTATACTTAACAGAAGCTGGACTTAAGAATTAACTAATAAAAATTTTTAGAAGTACGGGTATAACAAGTAAATTGTTTGAGCTAAGGAATGCAACTGGCTATTTCATTACTAGGTTGCTGAAAAGATACAAAAGTTTCATTGAGACAACAGTCACTTATCATTTTTAGAACTCTCTTTTAAATTCTTTCCAAGAATAACAAATGAGTTATTGGAACACCTGACAAGATATGAGAATTGTACTCGAGTTTTCCGACGAATATAGGCTTTATAAATTATAGCCAGATAAGAATGGAGAAAAAAAACGTTTTGTATCGTCGGAGAAAACCGAAGTAATCAGAATCAATTTTGGAGATTTCAAATATGTGATCAGTCAACAACAAGTGGTTTGTGATGCACATACCTAGAACTAAAAGCTGTTTAGTCTCCTTGATGTAAGTACCATCCATAGATTGTGGCATTGGAAAAGGGTTACGCTTTTGCGACACAGTAGACAGCATTGAGTTTTCGAAGCATTACATTCTATATAGTGTTTGATTCTTGATTGGATAATGCTGTCAAGATCAGAATTTAATGAGTTTTTTATAATCTGTTGATGGAAGGCCACATCCAAAGAACAAAGATGAGAATCTAAAAACGAATATGAAAATCTGTTTTCAGCGAAACAATTTAGTGGGGTAGAACATTCAGCCAAAAGATCATTTATAAAAAAATAATGAAGAGTGGCGGAGACAAAACGGAGCCCTGTGGCACGCCAGCGTTTATTGTATGGATATCAGATTAGAACCCATCTAATAGTACTTAAATTGAAGGATCCGAAAGATAATTTCTAAAAAATTAAAAAGAGAGATTCATCAATACCAAATGCACGCACTTTCGATAAGAGAGCTTGATGCCAAACTCTATCAAATGCCTTTGAAATGTCAAGTGCAATAACCATACTTTCTCCAAAACGATGTAAAGATTTGCTCTCTTGTTCGGTGAGATGAACCATGAGATCACCAGTGGACCTATTGCAACGAAACCATACTACTGGTCATTAAAAAGCTTCCGTTCTTTTAAATGTTTCCTTAGCTGAAAATTTATAATCCACTCCATGACCTTGGAAATAAAGGACGTAAGAGAAATTGGAAGATAGTAAGAGGGTGAGGAGGATACGGCGTTTTTAGGGGCGGGCTGGATACTGTTTTCCATCTATTAGGAAAGACGCCTGTGCCTGAAGAATAGGACAGTTTGAAAATCTTACGCAATGATTTTGCCAGCGTTGAAGAACACCTCTTCAATATCTGTAATAGTCTCCGGGCGAGTTTATTTGTAAATGTCAAGATATTTAAGTACTCTAGCAATTGTCCGAGTGTGAAAGGAGATTCATCAATTCAGCAAAACTGTGCTACAAAAAAATTTGATTTTTCAATAGATCTTATAAGATCAGTGCCATTGGATACGAGCTAATGAACCAACGATTATGTAGTATAGGTCACGTTTTTTACAAATGATCAGAAATTTGTACTACCTTTGGAATATTGATTTATTTTTTTTCCATTCTGTTTAAAGGATTTCCTAGGCTAAAATGGTATTCAGAATTGAAGTTGATTTTGTGCTGAAAACCCCCTCATAATTTTGAAGAATTTCAAGGAACAATCAGAGAAGATACCACAGACTGGCTTAAATTCTTATGTAAACTGAACATTTAAAACTCTTAAGACCTACATGTGTCTTAATCCAAAACACCGTACAGTTTTACTTTAAGGTCTAATTTCAAAGATTGACTAAAAATTATAGAGCAAAACAAGCTGCAGCAGCAGCAACGTTTCCGAATAGTGAAGACCGATACACACGGTTTCAATTCTTCACATCACTTACTACACCCAACAGGTTAACTTTTATTCGAATTCTACTGCCAAACTTTTCCCATTTTCGTCAAAATATGACAGCTTCAAAAGTCAAAGCAAATATCCAGCTTTTAACAATGAAACTTCTTATTGGAAAATTCCATGGAATGACACAAAAGCTTCTAAAAACTGCAATTTTAAACAAAAACTGTCTTTAAAGTATTTAAAATTTAATGTTTTAATTGAAGAAAATAAAAATATATGAAATGTCGAATAAAAAGTTCAATCAATGCAAGTTTTTAGAATATTTGATTTTAAACCGAAGTTTTGAAAACTTTATTGTCTTTAAAGAAATATGATAATATGGGTAAAAATATTGTTTTGATGCTTTGAAAATTATAAAATTTAGATCCTAAATGAGTGGCTACACACAAACTAAGTCGGGTTTTGAGTATCGGCTACCAAGATTTAATATAATTCCATTAAAAAACATTTCAAAATACACAATTCCTAAAGTATATTGCTGTAACAAGAATCAAAACATTGTTTATTTTCCGTATTTCATATTAGCCAAGTAAAACTTTTTCCCAATCAATTAAATTTAGCTCAAGTGTATCTACATACATCATTTATACGCTCCTTGTTTTCATTTCGAAAAAGAAACTCTTGACTTTATAACTTCCTAAAGTATGTTTGTTACACACATCACTCGGAAGTACTCAATTCCTTGTGTGTGCCTTTATAGATAGATAGATCTTATGTCTTGTCAAATTCTAAATTCTTTGTCTACATTATGTTTAAGAATGAAAGAGGAAATCCACTTGAGTAAATCACAGATCTTCAGATTTCATTATGCAAACAGTTTAGGGTTTAACTTTCTGCAAATATTTCAAGACAAAAACAAAAAAAAGAATCTTTTTCAATTTCAATTCAACGGAATGTGGATAAGTACTTTGTTCGTTCTCTCGTACTCGTATTCCAAACTAAAGCTTAAAGTATGCACGTTCTTGAAGAATATTGTAGTCATGCCATAAGAGGAGGGTGTATGGAATGAATGTCCCCTTTCTCAAGACTTTCTTCCCATTCCAAATTCCTATTCCCATCGATATCCAATATCAGAGATGTCTGAAATATCTTTGATTAAATTTTCCATTGTGTCGATAGATCTAAAGTCTGAAGAGGAAAGAAAGACACTAATAATAATTGTCATGAGAATCACCTTCATCATCATACATAGAAGTTCTATAGATATGTTTTATATATCATTTCCAAGATTCCAAGATGATGATGATGATGATAGGATTTCCTCCTACATACTCGAACCTCAAACTCTACTAAGCTCCATACACATTTTGAAAATATAAGTACCTCCATACAGCTATGGCCAAAATAATATGCACAAAACTTAATTTTTGGCAATTGTACCTCTAGAATTTCTCTAAGAAAACAAGTCTAAGATTCAACCAATTTTAATCGTAAATATTTTGTTAATTTTTCAAAATTTCTGATTTTTAAAAGTAATATATTTGTCAAAATTTTGGAAGCTTATTGAAAAAATCAAAATTAAGAAATGTTCCTATTATTTTGGCCAAAGCTGTGAATCTTTATGTTGTCATTCATATCCAAGTGTAATGTGACGAAAGATGAGCATGATGAGGCACAAAGGCAATTGGTATTCTTTAGAGGAAAAAATTGGTACAGAAAGGAAGAATCTCAGGAGGAGGCTGATACTAAACCGGGGAAAAAGATGATGAAGAATTCACAATTCACAATTGAATCGGTTGAAATGCAAGATGAAATTATCATTATTATCATCATCACCATCATCATCATCATCATCTTCATCTTCACCAACATCAATATCATTGTGGGTAGATTTTTATGTAGAAGTCTACAATCTTCTTTTTCTTCTAGGTTTGCTGGTTGGCTAGTTGGTGGTATAATAAGATTCATCATGACCATGACCAATAAAGAGAGTTAAGGTCAAGCACGTTCGATATGGTCGATGGCATTTTTATACCTACCTACTTATAGAGTACACGTTTTCTATCTTCGTTTTGTGTTACCATTTATTACCATTAGACCATTGAATGAATGTGAACTTGGCTTTAATGTTGATGATGATGATGGTT
Organism: Eupeodes corollae; assembly: GCF_945859685.1. Taxonomy (NCBI): domain Eukaryota; kingdom Metazoa; phylum Arthropoda; class Insecta; order Diptera; family Syrphidae; genus Eupeodes; species Eupeodes corollae. The sequence goes on along the minus strand of NC_079149.1, from coordinate 21,084,939 downwards.
TGGTAAGAAAGTTTATATTATTTGATGCCGGTTTACAACTTATAGCAAGCATATAATGAGAATTGGTTAAATGAAGAAATAGAAATAGAAGATGATTAAATTGGCTCATTTTGAGAAATTATTAAATTTGTACGCTTTGTAGAGCTTATAACTTGAGATATGTGACTTGAACTTGTGAGAAAAATTGTAAATGACCCAAGAAAATGAAAAAGAAGATGATTTGGGAATTGAAGATGCTTAGAGGCTTTTTTATGAATCACCTGGGAAATTATTGGTGAATATAGTTTAGTTGTGGAAATCTTGTTCTTAGATTGATGTTATTTTAAATTTGTGTTGATAAAGACTTAGAGACGGTGGACGGTGGTGTTCAACAAATCTAATTACGGACTTGACCTTTGAGTTCGATACTGAAGCTTTTATTGTGCCAAATTCTAGCGAACCCCATAATCAGTATTTGAAATTGTTTTAACTCACATTTAAATGATGAACAGTCTTATTCCGGATATAGGTTAACTACTGCATAATTATTGCTATGAGACTTTTCATGCTTAATTTGACATTAATCATTATGAGTAACTACTGAAAGTATATCAAGTAAATTATGATTAATTATTGCTTGAAATGTTTTGACACTTTTTTTTAAAGAACTGTGTTATTTTGTTGTTGAAAATGGGGAAGTTGTAAGTGATTATTTAAATTTAATAAAAGAGACTGGGATGTGACCCACACTCATAACTTCCCATCCCGTCTGTAGATTTGTCTTGATTGAAAGTTTGCTGGTGTTCGTGTTTTATTAAAAAAAGTTATGAGTTAAATTATTCTTAAAAAATTTTATTCTTCTTAAAAAATAAAACTTTTAAAATGACCGACAATATTTTGCATATAACGAAATAGTTTGATTTCAAAATCTATTTTTGTGAACCTAATTTTAAGTCGAAAACCAATTTTTACCAATTTTATTAGCATTTCTTAAAAATTTGTATTTCTAATATAAACAAATACAAATTGGATGAATGAAATTAATTTGAAGTCAATACCTTCTATTGTTAAGGAGATATTAAGAACTGAACATCAATTTTTAAGAAATTTGCGTACTATTTTTTTAGATTTTATTATTTATGAAAAAAATTACTGAATGTCGAAAACAATATTTTCTGTGAGATGAAATAAGTTCGAAGCCTATATTTTTAATTTTTGCAAAAGATATTTGAGTTGAAAGTAAATTTTTACCAAGTTTTATTAATTTTATTTTAGGTTTTTATTTTTTGTAAAAAAAAACTGTCAAATTGATTTTTCTCAAAATTCTATCGATTGTTGAAAACAATATTTCTTATAGGACAAAATTAATTTGAAGCCAATAATTTTTAATTTTTGAAAAGATATTTGAGTCGAAAATCTATTTTTACCAACTTTTATTAATTTTATTTGAGGTTTTAAGTTTTTGTAAGAAAACTGTTAATTCAATTATCCTCAAAGTTTTGCTAAATGTTGAAAATAATATTTTTTTTTTAAATAAAATTAGTTTGATGTTAATATCTCAAAGTTTTGAAAAGATATTTAAGTCGAAAATCAATTTTTACCAACTTTCGTTTATTTTTTTTCAAGGTTTTATTTTTTTGTAAACTGTAAATTCGATTTTTCTCAAAATTTTACCAGATGTTAAGAACGTTTATTTTCGTTGCACAAAATTATTTTGGAGATAAAATCATGTTTTATTCGTAAACCTTTAGAGGTGACAAATACTTGTTTTCAGTTTTTTTGATTTATAAATAACCCGTTAATTGGATCTTTTTCCAAAAATAAATTTGTTTAGTATCGCGGTACAATGTATAACATAAAATTTAATTAAAGTCTCTATCGTTATTGGTTCGTAAGATATTTAGGGTTAACCAAAATGTTCACCTTTTTTCAAATTGCTATGGTAAAAAACCACCTACTCAATTTTGTTGTGAGCCGTTTCTGTATCTTTCTGCATTATTATTATTTATTTGAAGTCGATTTCTTTACTGGTTAGTGAGCTATGGACGACGAAAACAACGTCGCAAACGTACAGACGTACGAATAAAATATTCAACACAAAAAATTTAAGTCCATTCGTAAAAATATCGAACTTGAGATTTTAATCAAACATGACATCATAGAAGTCGAAAAAAGTGAGTAACCCGATTCCGTCCGTTTGTATGTCATAGCCCCTACATTCCAAATTATTGGTTGCTTCAAATTTGGAAATTTAGGATTTAAGACAATTTTTTTTATATTTTTAAAAACTAAAAATAACATTTGTTGGCCAAATATCGAAAATTCGAATTTTCTCAAAAACAAACAAATAGATTTTTATAAAATTTTCTCTTACATTTTTTTATTTAACTTGGTTTCTTCAAATAAATAAAAATGTTTTTATTTCTCCAGAAGGGTACCCCTAATAGGTTGTTTTTAGGTTCTTTCAGAACTAATGAACCAATTTTAATAATGTGTCAATAATATTTGATGGCCGATTATGTCAAATTTTAGTTTTTAGATTTTTTAAACTAGTACATTTGTTTTCAAAATTTTAGATCTCAAAAACGGGTCAATATTTGTTCTCAAAAATTTAATGTAAAACACATATTGACAAGACAAAGCAACTAAATACTTAAAATATTTTTAAACTTAAATTGAAAAATGTTATTTTTAATTAATTAAAATTAAAACCGCTTTATCGATTTCCGAAAAACATAAAATATAAATCAAGTTTTTTGATTAATTAAATAGCATATAAATGTTTGAAGGTTTATTTATTTATTTTTAAATTTTAAATTTTTTCGATACATGTTCATTTTGTAAACAGAGTTTTTGGTACTTTATTTTAGTTTCGAAATATTCGGCTAAAAACATTTAATTGCAACGAATTTTGTAAACTTTAACTTAAATTGTTTTATAAGTTTATATAGTCATAATTTCTTTAAGAATTAAATATCTTCATTTACTTTAAGAAAAATTTACATGACAAACATAAAAGAATTAATATTTCTTATTAATTTTTTATCAAAGATTTGTAAAAATATGATCATTTATGATGCATTTGATTTTTTCACTTAATAATTTTTATTATATTTTTTAACTGAAATACTTAATTTTTCTATTGCTTGTTTTTAAAAATCCTTTCAAAAAACAGAGGGAAATTTTACTCAAAAAATTGTATTTTAGGTTTTTGTTTCTTTCGTTTGATGTCTTGAGTCTAGAACAACTTCTAAATATTGTATTAATTTATTCTTCAGACAAGAAAACACACAAATTCATATTTGTTTTGATATTACCGTCTTAAGTTCATTGAGCCACTGTGACCATTTTCTGACTTAAATCGTTTTTACAAAACGTTAAAGAATTGTGATTCCCTGATTTTGTGTAAAATTTTTATTACGTTGTTTAACAAAGTGTCATATAGAAAAATTGAAAATTCGTAAATGCCAATTTTTAGGTTGTTACCAATTCTGATAAAAAGTGAATTTATTTTCTTTCTAGTGAAGCTGCTTTTGATATTAATAACATTAATAAAAGAAGTTTTGGTCAAATAGTGGTATCAAAAAACTTATTTTAATAATTGTATATCTTTTGTTTCAGTGATGTTGAATTGTTGGTCCACTTATAAAAAAGCATCCTGACGTTGTTGAAACCCAAAAATATATAATTCTCAGGGCAATTTGTATTCAATTATCTTCTTCTGGTGGTTATTTTATTTGAATAAGTTTAACGATTCAATAAAATACATGGAAATTATAAAAATTATAACAAATCAGTTAAGCTTAAAATTTGCGAACAAACATCAGGTTTTCATGTGTTTAATCATTTTTGTTTAAGTATCATGAAGTAATTAGGTCACAAAAACGAAAACATTATTTTTTTCCATTATTTCTTAGATATTAATAAATTTAACAACTTCCTTAGAAGTTCTCATAAAATTAAGCGGAAGCGAACAATTATAAACTGACTTCAATTAAATCATAAAAAATAGCTAACATTATTCACTTTCAGTTAAAATTAATGATGTATTTAAAGTATAAGGAGTTTTGATTAGTTGTAGAAAGTTCTATGAATCTTTCATTTGAATGAAGTTTTCAAACTCAATGAAGAACTTTCAATAAAAAATTTGGACTTAAGTTCCCAAAGTTTTTTTTTAATTTCCCATAGGAAGTTATTGTAATCGGTCCAATTTGTCAAATTGAAAACTTTTACATTTCTCGAGGTTTCAAGGTCAATAGAGTCGAAATAAAAGATTTTTAGAAAGATGTCTGTGCGTGCGTGTGTACGTACGTTCGTACATCCGTACGTTCGCAACGTTTTTTTCGTCCTCCATAGCTCAAGAACCAGAAGAGATATCAACTTCAAATAAATTTTGGTATACAGATAATAAGGCAGAAAGATGCAAAAAGGGCTCTCAAGAAAATTGCGTGGCTGGTTTTTTCACCATAGCAGTTTGAAAAAAAGGTGAAAATTTTGGTTGCTAGAGACTTGAATAAATACCAGATACCAAATAAATATTTGTTTCGAAAAAAATCCAATTTACAGTTTTTTTATAAACCAAAAATCTGAAAAAAATGTCACCTCGAAAATTTTACGAATACAAAATGATTTTATTTCCAAAACAATTATGTGCAACGAAAAATAAGGAAAAATCGAATGGACGTTTTTTTACAAAAAATAAAAACCTAAAACAAAGGTTGTTAAAAATTGAATTTCGATTCAAATATCTTTTCAAAAATTTGAGATCATGGCTTCTAACTAATTTTAGCTTATAAGAAATATTGTTTTCAACATTCTGAACAATTTTAAGAAAAATTTAATTGACAGTTTTTTTTACAAAAAATAAAAACCTAAACAAAAAAAATTAATAAAAGTTGGTAAACATTGATTTTCGGCTCAAATATCTTTTCGAAACTTTGAGATATTGGCTTATGAATACTTGAATACTTTCATCTTTTAAAAAATAATGTAAAAAACATTCAGTAAAATTTTGAGAAAAATATAATCGACAGTTTTCTTACAAAAAATAAAACCTAAAAAAAAAAAACAATACTAAAACTTGGTAAAAATTTATTTTGGACTCAAATACCTTTTCAAAAATTAAAAATATTGTCTCCAAACTTTTTATTTCACAGAAAATATTGTTTTTGATGTTCATTATTTGTTTTCAAAAATTCAACAGTTCATTTTTTCATAAAAAATAAAATCTACAAGAAATTGTATGGTAAACTTCGATTTTCGGTTCTTGATATCTCTCAAATAGATTTCATTCCTCCAATTTTGTAAAAATTTAAGAAATGCTACTAAAATTGGTAAAAATTTCTTTTCGACTAAAAATCGATTTCACAAAAATAAATTTTCAAACTTAACTATTTCTTTTTATGAAAAATATTGTTGGTAATTTTAAAATTTGTAAGAATAATTCAACTAACAACTTTTTGAACCCAACACGAAAATGTTCAAAAATCGACAGACTGGATGGGAATTTATCAGTTTTGGTCGCATTTTAGCCTCTTTTTTTTTAAATAGTGCCTGCAAAATAAGTTGATCTTCAAAAATATGAACACTATTTGATTCCTAAAAAAATAACTAAATTTATTGTATTTTTTTTTGTCGAAAATCGTTTAGAGCGGTTTTTACTTTGTTTAAATTTATTTTGTACATTTTATATTTTTTTTCATTTTTATGTTTTTCAATTTTTTTGTTTAAAAATTATTTTTGATTTGTAGTTATTTAGAATATATTAATACCAATTTTATATTTGATTTTTGTAAACAAATATTGACCCGTTTTTGAGATATCGATATATTTAAAATTCAAAAAAAAATACTAATATTTTTGATCATCAAAGTAGTAAATTATTGAGACCAACAAATTTGTATGGGGACTACAGTATTATGAGTCATAAGAAAACGGAAAGAAAAGCCTTATTTGAATCGGCTTAAAGCCTTAGTTTTAAAGTTCGAACTTAATCAACCCAATGATTTGGACTGTAGTAGCGAGTACAGACAGACATTGGACCAAATTTGTTCGGCTTCTCTATTATTGTAATGTCAAGTTTAATTTAAACTTGAGTTCGAAATTATGTAAGAATGTAATACTTGCCATGTTGCAAGTGAAAATCAACTCAGATGGTTAAAAATTCGGAAAAAAATATTTTCACGTCGAATAGTTTACAAACAAAACCTATTTTCAAAATATGCATAGAAAAATAAAGTTTTTGACAGCTTGTAATTTGTTTGGAAAAATAGAACGGTATTTTGATAAAAATAAAAGTTTTAAAAAAGAGACTGGGATGCGAACCACTCTTATAACTCTCACTCATTAACGTCTAATTTTTTCTTAGGCTTCAATAAAATTTTAAAAACAATATTTTGTGTGTATACAAAATTGAAGTCTATATTTCTTTGCTCTACTTTTGTTTGAGTCAAAAACCCTTTCTTACCACTTTTTTGTTCTTTTTGTGTTTAAAACAAAACATTGTCAATTGAATTTGTCTAAAAAAAATCAATCAAATGTTAGTAACAATATTTTCATTTCTGATTTCGTTCTTGAAATTTTAAATACTAAACCAATCAATTTAGTAACATTTCTAAAAAATTATTAATTCTACCGATACATTAAACAACAACATTTTGCATAGACAAACATAATTTCGTAGTTCATATCTTAGAACCGAATATAATCACCAATTAAGCGTAGTAATTTTTGTAGAGACTTGTTACGAAATGTTTGATTCTTCTAAAAATAAATTAAGAAATTTTAAAAACAATATGTTTTTATTAGAAAATTAAAGAAAAGAAAATGTCTTATATTTTTACCAACTTTTTGTTGTATTTTTATATTTTTTATTTATTTGTAAGAAAACCATAAATTTGATTTTTCCAAAATTTTTAACAGATGTCAAAAAGGTTATTCGTTTCTGCATACATTTTTTCTGGAGGTAATATCATTTTAATTTGGTAAAATATTCTAAGTGACAGTTTTTAAATTATAAAAAAAACAGTACAATTTATTTTTTTGAAATTATACATATTTGGTATCATATTACATTATATCACTCAAAATTTAATTGAAGTTGCCAGCGGTATTGGTTTGTGAGATATTTGGGGTCAACAAAAATTTTATTACCTGTAAAACAAGATTTATTGGAAGTCAATATAATTGGTTCCTAAGATAAGGACGACAAAAAATGGTACTGACGCATGCATCACGCAACTCTCTAAAAATCATTGGTTTTAATTTTAGGAACCTTGTAACGTGAAGAAATGTCACTATTTTCAATTTAAAAAAGAGGACCGTTTACAAAGACTTCCTATATTGGTAAAAATTGATTTTGAATAGAATATCTCGAAGATGAATTATGTTATTGACTACAAAATGATTGCATTCCTTACATTATATTTTTTTCAAAAAAGATAATCTTTTTAGAAAAATCCAATTGACATTTTTTTAAAATAAATCTTGAAGGCTAAAATTTTATTTTTAACTAAATAGGTATTTTAGGAGCAAATAAATATTTGAAATTAAGTTGTTAACTTAAAATTAGTAAAACAAATCCTAAAAACAAAGGAACTTTTATTGTTATGTTTTAAAAATATCCTATTGACATAACTTAACCTTATACAAAAAGTACTAAAATGGAATGATGTCTAAAATAACTGGAGATATTGATTGAATTGCTTAAATGCATATTTCGACAGAAATTTGATAAAACTAAAATCGTTGGCAAAATTTTCATTTAAAAAAATAGACTTCTTTATTGATAAACAGATTTTAACAGTCAGATTAAAAGATATGTTTTGTGACACAGAGGGACTTCAAAAATGTTCATTATATGAATTTTTTGTTTAAGCCATTTTTAATTTTTGTCAAATCTTTAAAGACCTTTCAACTTTAAGAAGGTTTGCATAAATACCAAATTTCTTAATTGCCTTAGTTATTCAAATAAGACTTAACTTAAATAACATGTCAATTTCAAACTGTCTAACTTGACACATGTCTGGCAAACCCCTAAACATTTCATATAGATGCATATTGTTGATTTGCTCTACGTATACATTCTTCAATATTTTTATTTTTAACCATCAATCAAAAACACGTGTGGCGGCAGCACACGTGTATGCCTTCCTGTACACACATAAATTAATAATTTATAAACCTAATTAAATATCTACTAACTTGATCTCCTTGTTCCATAAACAATTGGTATGGCCGCTTCGATGGCATGCTTATTAGCCAAATACGAATTCCTTTCATCTGGCGACGGTGTATAAGGCAAGCCGTTTGCATTCGTCCGAATAACATAATTATTATTAGCATGAGTCACTCTTGCCCCACTGTTGCCACTAGCACCGTGATTATATTTTGTGGCAATGCCATCACTACCGTTATCACTGAAACTACCACTCGCACCACTGTGCGTGTTTTTGTCACGACTGATCCACAAAATTTTACCACAATTACCGATATCACAATCATAACCACCACCGTTGCGTCTCCAATGGTGTGTAGTTGTTGGTGCTGCAGCTGTAGATGGCATATATTCCATATTTGTACCACTGACGCCGCCGCCACCGCCACCAACACGGCCACCAACAACTCCTGCAACACCTTTGTTGGAGTAACTATTGTAGGAGCTACCTAGGAGGCCACCACCGCTACCATTACCACCAACGGTGATGCCACTATCATCATTTGCACCACTTAAAAGATTGCTGCAACTTCGATGATGCATCGGCTTTGATGCTGTTTTTCGATGATGATGCTGATGCTGATGGTGCTGATGGTTGGTTTGGGGTATCGAATTCTCTAACGTATGCACCTGATCTGATGGTGAAAGAGCAGCAGCGGCAGCACCAGTCCTTCGACGATTCAACGTGCCCATGCTGCGACTATGGCTCATTGAGCCCGTTCCTCCACCATTCAGCGTTCCATTGCGATTTTGATAAATCTGTGTGTTGTTATTGGCATCCAGTGGATGCTTTCCGTGCCAGTAATTTTTGCTGCCGCTCCCGATAGTGGCATTCTGGTGACCAATATCGATGCCACTCTCGACGTTTCTTCCATTACTGCCGCCTCCTTCGTCGTAATACTCTTGGTATGACTTCGGATTGGTGTAGAATGATGCCGGAATGTAGTCTGAGTTTGGGAAACTTTTTCGATACATTTTTGGTGACGGTATTTTTTTACGTATATACTCGTATCACGTTTCTAACTATTTTCTAGAAGCTAGAAGCGATTGAAATGCAATTTTTTGAATTCAACCAAAAAACCAAATGATTCAAAACGCGATGTGACCGCACTGATTTCTCAACCTAGATTGGACGCAGCGCAGCGCGGCTTGAATGGAATGAAAGTTGCAAAACAAACGTCGATATATTACGTTACGTACAGTTTTGTTTTCTTCTATTCTTTTGCATCTATTTTTGTATTTTTTTGTCTGTTTTGTATATTTTCTTCACCTGGCGGTTAGTGTGATGGTGATGGCGATGGCTTTTTGCACTCAAGACTTGAAGACAAAGTTCTTAGTTGTTTCTTAGTTCTTCTTCCGCGACAATATATTGTCTTTTGCTTTATGTAACTAATATGGCACTTGCTTTGCGGTTAACGGCATTGAACGGAAAGAGTTACACCAGCCATGTTGTAAGTTGTACGTCAAAACAAACAAACAATCACAACGTATTGTAAGATTACGGTACCGTGGTGACACTATAACTTTTACGACCACAGCAGTGATATTGTTGCGAATCTTGCTTCACTAAGCCAATTAGGGTGAATTCGATTTCGGAACTAATTGGATTATTGAAAAAAAGAGTCTATGGCACTACACGGTGGCGACAACGACGAAGACGACGATGACGGACGGCACGAGCGGCGTTAAATCTGGAAGGCTCTATATTTAATTCCAAGCACGTAGTTTCTTTTGTTATTTATGCAAGCTAAACAAAACAACAAAACTCTTATCGAATATCCAACCTTTTTTTTTCGAAATATTATAAAAGGGTTGTTTCGTTTCACTTCTTGGAATTCCTTGGTTTAGGTATTTCAAGTTCAAAGGTACTTAGAGATGTCGATGTTTTCGAAGGAGGGGAAGGGGTTGATTTTTGGTTTTGTAATATTCTACGACTTATTATAAGAATTGGTTTTTCTTCAAATTACGACTGTGGCGGACAAAGGTTTCGAAATAACTGTTATTGTTTCGTTCTTAGCAAAACTGGTGAAAGTACTAAGTGGCACAATATACATTTTGTATGTGAGTAACAAAGGGGGTAGGTAGCATGCAACCCAGTTATCACCATTGTTGCCGTTTTGGTGACTTTTTTTCTCGCTGTTAACTTAAACAAATAAGGATTTCAAAATACGTGTTCAGATGATGCAAGGAATTTGTATGTGACACGAATTTGAATTTTCTGCGTTTAGTCATCTTTGTTTGGTAACTTCCAAAAAAAAAACGTTTAAGAATTGTCATATTTTGGGTAAGACAAGTTTTTTATGGTTGTCATTCGTCTGTCAAAAATATTTTAAAATGTTCTTGGTTTTTTCAAGTTTTTTTTTAAATGTTTTTGAATAATACAGGGTGGTCATTCATTCAATTTGAAGGCAGTGTGCTATCAACTTATTAATTAATTTGGTTTCTTTTAATATAAAACAAATATGTTTGTATTGCTATAGAAGTGTACCCTCAATAGAACCGTTATTTTTTAGTTAAGTTTTTTCAAGAACTAATCAACTTGTTTTAATGATTTTGTATTGTCTCAATAATATTTGATGATCAAAAACGTCATTGTTTTTTATTCTTGATTTTTATAAAAATGTTGAACTTTTTCAAAACTTGAAATAGGTCGTTATTTTTTTACCAAATTTTTAAGACAAAATTTTTAAAAACTGTGTTTACTAAATATTAAGAAAAAGTTCTAACCATTTAAAAAAAATTTATAAATCATTGTTTTTTTTGTTTAGTTAAATTACATCTAATTTTTTTGAAGGAAGTTCTAACCAGTCGTGAGTTTTATTTTCATAAAATTTTCATGAAACAATTTTACAGAAAATTCAATGTCTTATAAAAAAGTCCCTTACACTTAGTTTTTGCGATATTCATCATTGAAGTTGGAGTAACAATGAATTTTCATAAATTTTCGAACAAAGTTTTAAAAACTGTTGTGAATTTTAAGGACTAAGAAATCGAAAACTATTAATCTTAGCAGCTTTTTCTTTCGGACTTTTTTGTAGAAAATCAAATTTCCTTAAAGAAGTTATTGAACTTATTTTCTGTTAGTCTTGCCATTTTGTACGTATTGCCAGAAATAATTAATGTTTTCTATTGTAAATGATAAAAAACAATGAACACTTCTGTAGAGCTTTCAATACTGAAAAAAACTTCTTTGATATTATAAAATGCCACGGAGTCATAGATATTTGAAAAAAGCTCAAATTGTACGTACATTTTAAATGAGAAACTGACAAAAATCAATGGTCATTCAAAAACAAGAAACCCTGTTAAAGGAATTTAACCTTTACCTTAAAATTTTAAAATTCTTAAGGTAAGTCATTGAAAATTATTGAAATTAATTAAATTTGTTTGTATTGCCCGTGGCATGATGGTTAGTGAGTTGCACTGTCATGCTAGAGGTCTTGGGTTCCATCCCTGTCTGTACCATCTAAAGTTTTTTTTACGGGTACTGCTCTTGCGAGGAATTGACAAGTTCTCCAAGAGTAATTCTTGTCATGAAAAGTGCTTTCTCAAATTAGCGGTTCGAATTCGGCTTAAAACTGTAGGTCCCCTCCGTTTCTGACAACATTACTCGTACACAGGAATGGCGGAGAGTCGTAAGTCACTAGGCCCTAGTTCACAACTGAGTGTTAAGCCTCCATTTATAATTGAAATTTTGTTGTTTAATAAAAAGTTTTAGAATTTTTCATCATCATATTTTTAAACGAAATTTTCCATGAGTTTATACCCCTAACTTCTTTTGTCAAAAAGTAGGAGATATGTCATCAAGTTGTGTATATTTAAGGTTTTGGTTGTCATTTTCTTTTTTCAAACGATTTATTGTCACTTGTTAAAAACATTCTATGGTACGAAACAGTATTTTTACAAATTCAAGGGTTAAAGTCATCCTAGAATATTGGAAAAACCTTTTTTTTTTAAATGGTCACAAAAACCTTCAAAAAATAATATCATTAAAGATTTTAGAGTACTCCGTTTTTGAATTTCGGTATTGAGTTGCACTTAGACTGGTCGTAAAAATTAATATTTGTTTCTATCCCACAAATGAAACAATGCTTTTTTAAAGGATTAAGATGCTCTTAATTTGAATCTCGTCTTCAAATTTTTCTATCACATCACGTTTTTAAAATATTCCCCTTTAAAAAATGCTAAAAACAAACAAACAAAGACGGATTTTTTCAGGCTAAGTTAAAACTCAAAATATCTCTTAACAATAAATTAAATTATGATTTTTCAAAAGACAAATATTTATTTTTTAAATACAATTTAAATAATTTTTGTATCTTACTTTGTTTCTGGAAATTCTCATAAGTTATGGGTTCATTTTAATCCTTATGAAGTCTTGAGCAAACCTCGAATTTAACTCGAGAACTTATTTTTCAAAACTATGAAAAGTTTTGAAAAATACTTTTCGGAGTCAAACTTTAGTGCTGTTTACGAACCTAAATTTTTATTTTAACAATATTTTTAAAGATACTTAGAAAACTTTGATAAGAGCCATTTCAGCATAAATGACGTTTTTTAAGACAGGTGAAGATTTTTAGATTATTATATGAAATAATATAAATATTTCAATTGAATATTGAAGAAAGGGATTATAGGTTTGAAAACCCATCACGAATTTTATTGAAACAAAATAACCTCATAAATGTAAGTAGTCTCAAAAAGCCTAATATTCATGTTTTTTTTCGAATTTAAAAAAACTTAATATCTCATAAACCTGACGTGATACATTAACTTTGAAGTGGTATTAGAATTCAGAATTTGAAAAAGTGCAATTCTATTCCCAGTTAAAAAATCGTGTCCATTCCTTTTTTGCTATTATTCAAAACAACGCGCTCAACTCAATAACACATGTTTTTAGTTGGCTATACCCAAAATTCAGAAGGTTTTAAACCGACTTGAAATGTTGAATATTGTGTTGGAAAGTAATTTCCCTTTGAAGTTGAATACTTTCTTAAATTTTGTAGTTCAATTGTTTGACGATTTTTAAGGCTAATGTTTCACTTTTCACTTTTCTTGATATGTCGAAAAAAATCACAAAAATACATTTTTAGGCCTCTATAGGTAGCCTAACGTCTAAACCCTTAAATGTTCGAAAAATTTTGGGTTTTGATGCAAATATTGGAAAAGTCAATTTTTTCTCAGAAGGAACACGAATTAGTCGATTTGACATTTTTCAACGCAACATTTTGTATTTCCAAATTTACTTCTGCAAAAGAAGAACTGTCAAAAAAGTGGATATTATTATGGCATATGAAATAAATGACAAAAGCTTACAGAAAAGAACTTTTGATTATATGCTCTGTCATTATAATGATAAACATAATTTGTTGTCTTTTTTCCAAAATAACGTTGTCAAATATTTCCATGATGCCACTTAAAAAGCATTTTTAAGTCAGTGTTTAATTTTAAAAAATTTCAAGGATTTTGAAACATTCATTAATTTAAAAAGTGTTTTTTTGCTTGATAGAAATTGAAAAATGGTTCAAGACCTTAAACCCATTATTACTGTTTAGAAAAAACGTCCTATCACAAAATAATAAAAATAAATAAAGTGAAATTGAAATTATCCAATGTCTCATTTTGACGTTTTATATTTTAACTCGCTTTCGACTACTGTCAAAAAATATTTGCCTCACTTTCATTATGTTTAAAACAATGTTTGGTTGTATTTCGACACGTTGTATGCAACTTTTTAAAATTTAGATTTTCTTGTCGAAAAAATATTTTAATATTATTTCAATTCTAAGTTCGTGGCAACACTTTGTCGCCATTGAGGGCATAAGACCTCTGGCAAGGGCTGCATCAAGGGGTTGATAATTTTCATCGTGTTCGTAATATTGTTGCTTCTGCTAGCTTCAAAGAAACTTTACAACACCCCTTCTTTATAGTTGCTATAGTCAAGTGTTTTTGTCATGGTAACGTGTTTTTGTTATGTTTTGGAAACCGGCAAAAGTTTTGGTTATGGATATAGGTTGTTGGGGTGTTTTTTAGTTTATTTTATTTGTTTTTTTTTTTGGAATTGTATGTGAGAGTTGTTTCTTATTGCGATATTTTGATTCCTTGTTTTATTACGAAACTAACAAAAACATAGAAAAAAGCAACAAATGACATAGATTACGATACGAACTGGGAATTATGAAGTTGTTTTTTGATTTCATATAAATTGTTCCTAAAATGTCATCCCCCTAAAAGAAATTAACTCAAATTGTTTTATTTCATTTTTATAATTTTTTTATTTAAGAAATTGCATGAAAAAGGTGGAATTAATGACCATCATAAATGAAGCCCTGAATAAAAGGCTATACGAATATTGCGATTTTTCGAATTACTCGAATGACGATAGTTGACATAATTTTGTTTATACCCTAAGTTATACCTTGTAAAGATTTTTAGGTAGTGACCACAATGTGTATAAAGTGGGGCATTTGTGGAGGTGATATGATGATGACGACGCCACCGTTTAGGTAAAGCTTGGTGTACACTTTAAAGTAGGTATAGGTGGAGGTATACTGCAGGGGTTGCAAAAGAGAGAATTAAATTGACACAGTTTAAAAACGGTTTTTTTTAAAGGTTGTTGTTTTAGTTTTACTTGTTGTTTTGAAGTAGGACTTAATGTACCTAGTTTTAAGTAGGTTATGCAGTTTTTGTTTTGTGAATGGAAATTCCATTTCTAGAATACGAGTAGCTGGGAATTTCCCATAGTAAAGTTATTGTTTTTTTTTTTCTGTTTGTTTGAAAAAGTTGCAAATACCTAGTTGGAAAAAGCTGTTGAATTAAAGCTATGATTTAAAGGAGTGCAATATGGAAATATAGCTTTAAATTTAAGTACAGAGTGAGCATGATAGATTACAAAGCAGTTGAGGCTGATAACTTTCCATTGGTGTCATTTAAAAATAATTTTTTGGAATAAGCCAAACTGTCATGTTAATAACTTCGAAAAGTATGCAATACGTGTAATTAGTTGAAGTTTTTATATATATTTTTGACGTTAGACCATTTTAGTGTGGCATTTTGGCAGGATTGGATTTTTTGTACAGAAATCTGTCAATTATATTTTATTTTAAATTTTATTAAATATTAACAAAATTATCAAAGTTAAATAATTTTTGAGTCAACTCCTTTTTTCTCGAACTTTTTAAGTTCTTTTTTCTTGCACGAAAATTATCAATCTGATGCAAAATTAAATTAGACCAGATGTCAAAAACGTTTACTTTTGTTTAATAAAACTATTCTAAAAATAATTATACTTTTAGCTAGTAAAATATTTTAGGTTACGATTAAAAAAAAATTGATTGATTTTCTCAAAAACGGACCAATAACTTTTTTTTTAATTTTCCAGTAATTTTTCTTGACCTTCTTTTAATATAAAAAGAATGTTTTTGTATGGCTGATGGAGATTACGGGGTATATTTTGTTCTTAATTTTTTTCAGAAACTATTGAATTGATAAAAAAGAAATTTTTCTAAACTAACAGTCTGAATAATGATGATCAAAAATATCAATTATTCTTAGATTGCTAAGAAATGCAAAATATTTTTTTGAGCTCAAAAGTAGATACCTCAGGTCAACATTTGTTTAATGAAATTCAAATGTAAAACGGTTATTTTAAAGCCTTTAATAACTGCGTGATAAAAATATATCCAAAAAGTAATTGAACAAATTTTAGAAATAAAAAATTAATTCTAAAAAAAACAGCTCTAACGATTTTCGAACAAGACCTAGAGTAGGCAGCAAATGTTGTGAGTAGAGTGATAACCAAAATTGGCAAGTTTTTTTAGCCGTGATCGTAGGCTAGCGTTTGAAAATTGGCATTTTTAGATTTTGAGGTCGAAATGATAAACACATGAGTGATCCATCAAGAAATCAGAAAGAATCCCCTGATAACAAAAATGTGTGTCTAAGACGTATTACTTTTACCGTTTTGCTTGTTGCGGTAAAATTTACCACAACAAGTTTCACTCACCTACTCTATATCCCGTTCCCTTTTAACCTTCCGTTTTTCGTTGTGGCTCCAATATATTCTAAGAGTTCAGTTGAATCCTGTCTTCCATCAGTCAGTGTCCTGCTCTTAATATATAATGGAAAAGCAACCAAAATTAGGTGTGGACAAAATGGTACATTTGTGCGACGGGCGGTCCACAAAGTGATTGCTGGAACGACAGACGGTCTGCACGAATACCAACCAAGGTGACAGACAAGTGGTCTGGTCACACCAAAACCAACAAACAAAAAGGGGCACGAGTGACACTTGGTCCTCGATTGCTGATGTTACTCATATGAGAATGGCTGCATGCCCAACATAAATCAATTTCGTTATGTAAAAGATGGAACGTTAACACGAGTCCCTAATCCCCTAGTCTGCACGAAAGTCCAACGACAAATAGAGTAAAATCGCGAGTTCAAAAACCACTGCCAACTTCCACCCTCCGATAGTTAAAACAAACATTTTTACATAATTGTAATTTCGTACAAAAAAAAAAGAACGCGTTAAACACTTGAGTTTCGTGCGACTTATCAAAGTTTCTCCAAAATTATGGGGGTGTTAATAGGGTGGCTGAATGCAACCATTGAATTCCCGCTCACTGGAAGAAGTACTAGAGGTCGGCGAATTCAATGACAGTGGTAGTGCATAAAGCTGGGGTGAAACGTGCGAGTAGGAAAAGTGGTGGTGTCTCAACTGCGTTCGCTCACTCTTGCAAATAAGCTAGGTAAAGCTGAATTAAAACGCGATAGAGACCCACACTTTCTGATTGGCCGAAAGCATGTGGGAATGGAAGAAAAAGGAGAGGTCATCAAGGCAAGGTGAAAGCCTGGAAGATCACTTTTTTGCGAGATAGAATCTGAACCGGAGGTTCAAGAAATTGAAAGAAAGAAAAAAAAAAAGGAAAAACTTTGAGAAGTTAAGAAATTCAAGTGTTGTTGGAAGTGAAAAATTTTAAAAATTTTGATTAAGAAGAAGAAGAGAAAAAAAAGGATTGAAAAAAAAACAGCTAGGAGAGGGAAATTGGCACTTTGGCAGGATATCCAGAAAAGATAAGTATTTAATTGGTGTTAAAAAAGTAGAATTCCTTTTATTTGTCGTGGTAATAACTATTGAGAATCGTGTTATAATCGTTGGACTTTCGTTTCGAAAAAGAAAAAAAAGGCAATTCCGAGAAAGCGGAACTCGCGTCCCGTAATTAGAAATTTTCTTTGTCCAGTAGGGACAAAAGGTTAACGGTCCATCTTCGGTGTCATACACCAACTCTTTGTTCTTAAAAATTCTTAAAAGATCTTGGGTTTTAATCCTACTTGTAAGGTTTCCCAAGCAAAATCGAAAACAATTAAAAATATTCCATCCATTTAAAACATTTTTTTATTTGTTCACAAATTGTTCTGGTCGGTTCCGCTCCAAAAGGTTTGTAATTTCCTTTTTTTTTACAAAAAAAAAATTACTGGCGCCCATCTTGTTCCTTCTAAATTTGATTTTATACATATTTCAAGAACACCCTATTCGCAACCCACTATCAAATTAATTTGATAATTTCGATTAATAAAATTAACCTTGTTCCCAATTAATTAAACCCACCCCAAAACTGAGCTATCGGGCGACAGCACTGCTTTTGCTGTCTGTGAGGAAATTGACGAACAAACCTTTTCGCGTCTGACAGTTGTCTTTGATTTAGATAAATCACAAATAGGTACTACTCGTGCGCGTCGGCTACCTATTTTATTCAATTTTAATTCGTTTTCGTTTTTTTATTACAATCTTTTGAGTTTGCGGATAATCAATCCGCCATCGTAATATTCGGTTCGTTATTTTTCACAACATGCTTTCCAGGCGCAATTCAATTGTCTTCAAATGCATTTTTCAACTTATTACCCTGATAACTTTTATCATACAAGGTATAACCAAAAGAATGATACATTCTAATATCAGAAACCTTTCCATGACTACAAAAATGTCCAAAGCATTTTGGATGCAGCCTTTTGGTTGCCAGACGCGCTTAAATAGTTTGTCAAATGAGTTTCTTATCAATTCCGTTAAATCATCCCGGTTTTACAATATTATTTTTCATTTTCCAGCCACAATGAGAAAAGGAAAGCTTTATGCCTGCATTGATTGCCGCATTTTTCAAAAATTAAAATATTTAGTTGAAACGATTTGTTTGTTGAAATTTAAACCTTCTACTTGACGGCAATAAACTTCCTTCAAAAATTATACATAAAATGATTGAGCATTTAATTTACTTTAGGGCTTACAAAAATATTGTAAAATCTTAACTAACTTTTACGGATAATTTTTTGACGAAGTTTGGAAATAAAATAAAAGCTTGATCAAGTAATTTTCGGTTTATCAATGTAACTTCATTTTTAAAATATTTAGAATTCAAGTATTTATTTATTTGGTTTCGCTACAGTCAGTTGAGGACTACGGCCAGTGACTTTCAACTCTCAACCATTCCTGTGTGCGAGTCCTGTTGTCAGGGATGGAGGGCACTTACAGTTTTAAGCCGAATCCGAATGGCTTATTTGAGAAAACACTTTCCATGACAAGAATTACTCTTTCAGAATTTGTCAATTAATCGCAAAAAACTTAATCGTGAAAAAACTTTAGATGGTATAGGCAGGGATCGAACCCAAGACCTCTGGCATGACAGTTCAACGCACTAAATATCATGCCACGATACTGGCAGAACTTAATCATTACTTTACATGTAATCGTATCTGTAGATCATGGTTTAAAATATTTTTTGAGTTCTAGGAATCTTAGATCTCGGTTTATTGGAACTGATTTCTAACATTTTGTTTACTACTATTTTTGTAGCACTCGTAGATAGTTCGTACGTTCGTTAAAATCTGTCAGTTTTTGATATTTCCTCTTTGTTTTCGAAGTAAAAATTGTGTTTTCAGGTTTTATGAATTTCGTTTAAGATTTGTGTTGTTTAAAATGATTCTTTTTTTGATAAATTTACATATGTAAATACATACATTCATATATTTGTGTTTCACTGAACATTTTGCTTGAAAAAAGATCAAACGAAATTGGTTTCGAGTGTAGTATTTTTAATTATTTCTTTAAATGCATATAATGTAAAAATAGGCGTCTTGTGTTCTATTTATGTCTATTTGTGCAAACGGAATAGTCGTGGTCATTATTAACGCTGAAATGTATAATGTCTTCTCTTCGATTTAAAAAAATATGTAAAACTAAATTAAAGCGCACGAAAAGTGAATAATTTAATGGATTTAAATGCTTATGTAAATTTTACACTTTATAAACTGTCAGCGTCCACATTTTACATTTTACAGCTCCTATTTATGACTTTTTTGAAAAATCGCCCACTTTTGTGTATTTTCTTAAAATCCTTGAGGTCTTAAATTTGATCCAAAACAGGAATAAATCAAAAATTAGGAATTTAAAAGAAGTACAAATATATATCCTAAATCCCCAAATTTGAGGGTCCAATAAATCGATATTCTATCCCAAACTGAAATCTAAATCAGAGTTCTAATGCTTGGAAATTTAACGAAGAAATGAGTAAGAGCTCAATCGAGTTCTAAATAGGGATTAAACAGAGTTTAAGAGACAAAAACTTTATCAAGAAATTGGCGAAAGTTGGTTTGTAAGTTCCTTTTTTTATAATAAGCAAACACTTAAGGGGATATTACTACCCTTATTGGGAGCACTAGGAAAGGGAAAGAGAGGTTTACATTGGTTTTTGAATTCCCAAATATTGCAATGGCTGGGAAAGACAGAGTGTGGTAAGGCATTCCACATTCGCATAGTACGGCTAAAGAACGAATCTCTATACTTGACGGTACGACCGAAGTTGGGCTCGAGGGTATGCTGATGAGCATTCCTAGAAGCGCGAGTATTACGGTTGAACTGTTTAAGGGGAGGAATGCAGCTGGCTATTTCACGAGAGAATAAACCGTTAAAATAACGGTAAAAGAGGCTGAGACAGGATACTTTACGACGATGTTCAAGCCACGTAAATGATCCTACTATGGTATTATCACCAATCAATCTAAATGCCTTACGTTTAATACTGTCCAAGATGTTTGAGTAAGTGGCATGAGCACAGGCCCAGATATGGGAGTTATACTCAAGTTTTGGACGTATATAAGTCATGTAAATAACAGCCAGATCAGAGGGGGAGAAAAACTTCTTACATCGCCTTAGAAAACCCAAACATCTTGCGGCATTTTTGGCGACATCGCGTATGTGATCATTCCACAAAAGGTGGTTGGTGATACACATACCGAGAATATCGAAATGTTCAGTCTCCTTGATGCAAGTACCATACATGGATAATGGCAAGGGGGTGTATCTCGCTTTAAAGATACAAGACAGCATTGCATTTTCAAAGAATTAAATTCCACGCGGTTTTGTAATCCCCATTGAACAATGGTGTTTAGATCAGAATTTAATGAACTTATCATATTTTATCGTTGCGGTTCCACATTCGAAGGTGAGTAATGTGATTCTGGAAACGAATATGAAAAACTAAGAGTACTATCGTCAGCTAAACAATGTTTTGGATTAGAAGTTGCAGACAGGAGACCATTAATAAAAATAAGAAAGAGTGTTGGAGATAAAACGGAGCCCTGGGGCACACCAGCATTTATTTTGTAGTTTTCAGACTTGAATCCATCCAATACAACTTGTATTGAACGATTCGAAAGGTAATGAAGCAGGGATTTGTGAAAACCGAAAGCACGCATTTACGATAAAAGATCCTGCTACCAAACCCTATCAAATGCTTTTGAAATATCAAGTGTAATAATCTTACTTTCTCCAAAATGATTTAAAGATTTGCTCCACTGTTCGGTGAGATGAACCATGAGATCACCAGTGGTCGTATTGCTACGAAAGCCGTATTGTCGGTCATTAAGAAGCTTTCGATCTTCGAGATATTTCTTGAGCTGATAATTGACCAGCGTTTCCATGACCTTTGAGAGAAGAGATGAAAGTGAAACCGGTAGGGAAGTGGACGGTGAAGAAGATTCGCCTTTTTTGGGAATAGGCTGGACAAATGCGGTTTTCCATCCGCTCGAAACGAGACCTGAGGAGTAGGACAGATGAAAAAGCTTACGCAGTGGTTTTGCCAGCGTTGAAGAACACCTCTTCAGAACAATAGCGGAAATACCATCCGGACCAGCGGATTTATAAATATTGAGATTTTTAAGAACACACAGTACGAGTGCGAAAAAAGATTGGTCCCATAGAATGACTTACTCGCTCTAGTACAGCCGGAGTCATAACACTCACTGGCAGCGTTGAATTGGCGGCGAACTGCCTGGCAAAGAGATTAGCTTTCTCTTAAGAGCTAACAAATGGAGTGTCATTGACAACAAGCCAAGGAACCGAGGAAGAGTTCCTCATTTTTTTTACAAATGACCAAACATTTTTACTGCCTTTAGGTCAATACAGTAGTTTTTGCCGTAATTTTTGGTTAGTAAAAATTTGGTCCGTCGAATATGGGTGTTGCAGGCCTTCCTGGCTTGCTTGAACTTATTCCGGTTTTCCTCAGATTGGCTTTTTCAGTTAGATTGGCTTTAAAAAAACAGAAACTTACCTTCATAACCCTAATAACTTCTTTACAGCTCGCATCGAACCATGCGTTTTTCTAAGGTCTGATGCTTTTAACCCTATTCGGGATAAAAGTTCTCATTCCCAGAAGAATCAAACTTGTGATCATATCAGCGCTGGCATCAAAGTCACTATCGATGAAGCTTCTCTTAGGAGCTCTTTCTTTAACTGGAGAGTTTTTACACGAGAAATTTGCTGATATGAAACAATGGTCGGATGTGCCTAGAGGAGATAGAACACTAACACTAAAACAGTTTTGTAAAAGAACTTTTTTCGTGCTTCATTTAATGTAAGGGCGGTTGTTTTATATAATGTGCAAACAAATTGTTGATGCTTTGTTATATCATTCTTTTGGTTATACCTTTAAGGACAAATCTTATTAAGTTGAAAAACGCATTTGAAAAACTATTTAAATGCATCTGGGAACCAGATAGCTAAAAGTAAAACGTCTTGGACATACATTTTTGTAATAAGGGACTTGTTTTGATTTTTTAATGTTCTACTCTTGTGGTTATCATTTCATGGAATTTGGTTATGACTCCATTCCCAGAGTTTGCTGCCGGCCTTAGGTCTATTATAAATGAAAGTATTTTTAAGAAATTACACGTTTTGAAGATACTTTTGTTTTACAGGTACATTTTTAAATTCTTAAAAAACTATTGTTTTTAGACAGGTCACGACGTTGTTGTGAATTTTATTTTTAAAACTAAATGTCAAAAACGTTTTTGTCATTGCATAAGATTGTTCTGGATTTAATATGTTTTTGTTTTCGTAAAATATTCAAATTGACAAAATTTTATTCACTTTTTTCTAGCTTTACAAAACTATCACTTAATATAAAATTAAATTAAGACCTGTGACAGTAATTATTCGAGAAATATTTTTAAAAACTGTATGTTTTTGAAAGCCCTTTTTGTATATCTTAATATTTTTATCGTATATCATATAAATTATATTCTAAGGATCTTGAAATATCAAGAAATGTCAAAATATTCAATTTGACAAATCGGAATTATTACAAGAATTTTCTATAAGAAGTTAATAATGTATTTTGCTTCATGTCTTTGTTGAAAATTAAACGTATTAC
Organism: Eupeodes corollae; assembly: GCF_945859685.1. NCBI lineage: Eukaryota > Metazoa > Arthropoda > Insecta > Diptera > Syrphidae > Eupeodes > Eupeodes corollae. Next base: position 21,062,040 of record NC_079149.1, on the reverse strand, counting down.
AGAATAATGTTCTCTTATGTGTGATTTTTAACCAAAAATTGGGCGTTACTTTAAATTTTTTAAAAATTCTACTGATATCTTGTTAAATATTTGATCTTTATTTAAAATTTAGTATATGATTAATTTTAGTTAAAAAAAACGTATTTTTTCCATAAGTGGATCTTGTTTCTTGTGTTGGTAACATTTTTGATTTAAATGACACCTGTCAACTGTCAGAGTCTGACATACTCAAGGTGATTAGTCGGTCAAAATGCTTTTTGAATTTGATGAAGAGTGTTTCATTAATGATAATTAAGAAAACGGTTTCTTCCTTGTCTTAAGTTGATTTTGTTTTGTCGCCATTTTGTGTTTCAGATGACACATGTCGGTTGTCAGAGTTTAATACTCGTTAAGTGATAAGTCGTTAAAAATGTTTTATGAATTTGATAAAGAGTACGTGATGAATGTTGATTTTTTGCTTCATAAGTGGATTTCATTTTGACGATATTTTATGTTTTAATTGCCACCTGTCACCTATGAGAGTTTGACACTTGTTAGGTTATTTGTGAGAAAAAATGACTTTTGTATTCACTTAAGAGTATTTGACTTATGTTAATTGAAATATAGTTGTATTTTTTGTTCTTTTCTTTTGATACATATGTTTGTTTTTTTAATTTCTTTTTTGTGTTTCAAATGACACCTGTCAGCTGTCAGAGTTTGGCACTTGTTAGGCGATTGGTCGTTAAAAATGTGTTTTTAATTCGATGAAGCGTATTTTGTATTTCATACGTTGATTTTGTTTTGACGCCGCCGTTTTGTATTTAAGATAGCACCTGATGTCAGCTGTCATAGTTTGACATTCGTAAGATTATTCGTTGTAAAAAAATGTGAAAATTTGAACTTGAACAAATCTTCAATAAAAAAAAAATCTTCTCAAACAACATCACTCACCTAAGATATAAGATCCATTTGAATCTAATGGTAAAGGTACACCCTTAGTTGGTGGCACCGGTGGTATTGGTTCATCATCGTCGTCTGAATTCATTCCGGATATGGGTAGGTACAATACAGGACAAATAAAACGAACAAAAAAACGAAAGAACAGAAAAAAAGCAAGAAAAATAAAATATTTTTTATGTAAAATGCAGGTATTGATGGAATAGTAATGTTTTTGTTTCTTGTATTATTATGTTGTTTAATGAAAACTGAATAAATAATTATTAGGCATGTTGTATATTCTTGCATGTTTTCTAGTTGATGTTTTTCGTTTTGTTGAGTTCAAAGAAATCCAAGACTTTTGTACGATTAAACATTCTCTAGCTACAACCAAAATACAAAAATTAATCCAAACCAAGCAAAAGATGCCACAGGCGATGTGAAGCATTTTTAATTTTGTAATTTTATAAAATTGGAGCAAGTTTCCTGCATGTAAAGTATTTTAGTATTTTATGTGTAATATGAACTTTCAAACCAACTTTTACCCTCAATTTATGATTTAGAAAAAAGGAGCAATAAGTTTACATACGACGACGTTATGGTGAATGTGGCACAAGTTCATATAAATGTTTGTAAATAAATAATTATTATTTATTAATATTATGCGTAAATGTTTATGTAAGCATAAGTATAAGTCAAAAGCATATCTAATAAATGTTTAATGAAGCATGAAAGCAACTTAATTAAATAAAGATGAATTTTGTATGTATGTAGGTTGTGTGATAGTCAACCAAGTGTATATTAGTTCTTCCATTATAATTATTATTATTGACTTTCCCGCATTAAGATGTAAAAGATACCTTTATATTTAGTTAACCTTTGAGAATTTTGGATAACTTAACGCATCCTCATATAACAACAATATATACTTAAGCTATACTTGAGTGAACTAAAGAGAGTAGATATGGCCACTTAAAGTTCTAAGAAGTATAATCATAATCATAGTAATCAGTAACAGTGAAGTCAAGCCAAAGAAATTAGAGCCATACAACTATATCTACTTATGGTAACTACTTGTTGTCTACTTATGGCAGGAATTGTGGTTTAAGGGTTTATAAATATTTCTGAAGAGTACTTATATAAGAATTTTAATTTGAAGAGAAATATTTTTGCAAAGCGATTGGACTTTAAACAAATTTCTCAGCAAAAAGAAGAATTTTGTTTTTGTGAACGTTTTCTTATAATTGATCTTCTCACGAACAAAGAATGTAAGGACTGACGAAATGATGACAATTTTGACCTTTTCAAATAAATATTTCTGTCACGAACAAACAAAATTTGTATTATTTTTTCCATTATTGAGGAGAAAGAAAAAGATTTTAAGTTCAACACGAAATTTGGTAGTTAAAGTGAACCAAGCTACGAGAGAACTTTGTAACAGTCATTTTTGATGACTAGCAAATTTATGTAACTTCTTCTTCAACCTTGCCTTAAATAAAAAAAAAACGCTTTGAAAAATATTGAAATCTTATTTCCAAATTGAGTGCTGTGATGCTCAAACAGTTCATTGGTTTTGAATTTCTGAATATTGCAGTTTTTGGGAAAGACAGAATATGTTAAGGCATTAAACATTCACGTAATACGGCTAAAGAACGAATCTCTTTATTTGGCAGTACGACATAAGTTGGGCTTTAGGGTAAACTGATGAGCAGTTCTAAAAAACGCGTGTATTACGATTAAACTGTTAAGGGGAAGGAATGGAGCAGGCTATTTTTCTAGAGCATAAACTGTTAAAATAACGGTAAAAAAGGGTAGGACATTATGAAACAATCACATTATATCCAATCAATCTAAATGCTCTACGTTCAATACTGTCCAAGAGGCTTAAGTAAGTTGCAGGAGCACCAGTCCAAAGATGGAAGTTAAACTCAAGCTTTGGGCGTCTATAAGTCTTGTAGATAACATTCAGATCAGAAGACGACAAAAACTTCTTGCATAGCCCTAGAAAACCCAAAATCTATCGTCATTTTAGGCAACATCGTGTATGTAATCGTTCCACAAGAGGTGGTTGATGATACACATATCGAGAATATTGAGATGTTCGGTCTCCATGAAGCAAGTTCCATCGATGCATAATGGCATAGAAAACAGCACTAGGTTTTCAAGGCATTAAATTCCACACGTTTTTCCCCATTGGACAATGCTGTTTAGGTCGGAATTTAATGGGCTTATCATATTTTGTCGTCGCAGTTCCATATCCGATAAAGAAGGATGTGATTCTGAAAACGAATACGTTTCGTCACGAAATAATGTATTGGATTAGTATTTGAAGAAAGGAGATAATTAACAAAAATGAGAAAGAGTGTTGGAGATACAACAGAGCCCTTGGGCACTCCACCATTTATTTTGTGGTTTTCAGAATTAAACCCATCCAATACTACTTGAATTGAACCATTTTAAAGGTAATTACTAATCCAATGAAGAAGGGATTCATGAAAACCGAATGAACTCGTTTTTGATAAGAGAACGTGATGCCAGACCCTTTAAAAAGGTTTTGAAATATCAAGTGCAATGATCTTAATTTCTCCAAAACGATTTAAAGATTTGCTCCACTGTTCGGTGAGATGAACTTTTGTATCATTAGGTGTCCTGTTGCTGCGAAAGCGTACTGTTGGTTATTAAAAAGCTTTAGGTCTTCGAGATACTTCTTGAACTAATATAAATTCATCGGGTAAACGACCTTGGAAAGACGGGAAGGACGGTTTCCCATGTTTGGGGATGAGCTGGATAAATTCGTGTTTCCATCTACTCGGAACGAGACATGGGGAGTAGGAGAGGAGAAAAAGATTACGCAGTGGTTTTCCCAGCGTCGAAAAACACCTCCTCTGAATCATATCGTTGATACTATCAGGACCAGCGGATTTATGTATGTTGAGATCTTTTAGGACTCTCGCTACAGTGCGAGTACGAAAAAGATTGGCCCTATAGAAACTGGCAGCAAAGAGATTAGCTTTCTCGAGAGAGCTAAAAAATGGAACAAAGGAAGAGGGAGAGGAAGAATTTCGAAATTTTTCACGAATGACCAAAAGTTTATACTGCCGTAATTTTGGTCATGTTCAAATTTGGCAAATCGAATATGGTCGTGTCAGGCCTTGCTGGCTTGCTTGAACTTATTTCGGTTTTTCTCAGTTTGATTGGCTTTAAAACAACGGAAAATGACCCCTTTATCCTAATAAAATCTTTAAAGCTTGAATAAAAATATGCATTTTTTTAGGTCTGACGCTTTTAACCCTGTTCTAGATAAAAGTTATCATTCCTAAGAATCAAACTTGTGATCATATCAGCGCTGGCGTCAACTTCATTATTGAGAAAGCATAGTTAAATATAAACTAGTTAAAGTTCCTATTATTGAGACTGTCCCAGTTGGCTTTCTCGTATTGCCAAACGGTTCTCTTAGGAGATCTATCTTTATTTGGAAAGTTTTGACACAATGGTCAGATGCGTCTAGAAGAGATACAGCACTAATAGTAAAGATCAAAGTTTTCAACAAAAAATTGAGTGTTGGGACCAATTTTTCTTCGGAGCCTAGAGAGCAGGATTGCAAAACCCAAGAATAATTGTTTGAAAAGCCTTTCTGTCTTCAAAGTGTGTTAAAATATAGCTTGAAGGTTGATAATGTTCTTAAATTTAGAAATTTTTAAAGTGCATTTGTTTTGAATTTTATAGGAAACCTAAAAAGTGCCAAATTTGACATTTTTTTGTTTGAAGTTCAACCAAAAGGAACTCCACTTAATCTTTTTTTAGGGATTTATTTTGATTTGAAGTTCCATAAAATCCACAACAGTATTATTGGAAACATTGATTTTGAAGCTCAAAAAAAGAAGTCAAATTCAGTACGAAAATATTATTATTTACTAAATAAAGAAGAGAATAAAAGTACAGACGTCATTCTCGAAATATAAAATAAAAACATCTTGTGCAAAATAGGAGTCCCTAATTGTCCTGAGACTTCCAAGACTCTTGCGCCTCTAATTTTAATACCTATACAAAATATATCAAAAACTACAAAAGTGCAAACAACTTTCACACTCTGTGCAAATAAAACACTTATTTAACTATTTCACCTTTGAATTTGACAGCTGTCGACTTCTTCACATTACCCTGAGACTTAGATGATTTCTTTAGATAATCGTCACTAGAATCAGGAACGTATCTAGCTTTTGGTCGATGAATCAATGGGTCAAATTTTTGATTAGCAAAAAAATCAAAACGTGGTTTCAAAATCGAAATAACTGTCTGTTTTTGTTTGGATTTTGGCGGAGATGTTGAACGGGACCGATAACAACATTCGTGACGTTTGGCTTCTTTAGTTGGCAGTGAATCAGATTTTGCTAATTTGACGGGTTTTAAAGGCGTCGGAGGAGGGGGTGGTGGAGAGCGAAGATTGTTATCCTTTGTCTTTGGAAATTTGTGAGCTATCCAACTGGCAGTGAGGTGGGGAGAAATGTCACGTAGTTCGGGCGATGAAGTGCCTAAACGAGGTTGGCATACCGGGGAAGTTCGATCCGGAGAAGTTTCGAATATGGAACGAATGCGTTCGATTCCAACACCACCACCAGCATGTTGGGTAGTTGGTTGACGGACGGCTGGACTTGGGCTGCGAGATTTCATCATTTCCTGTTTTAGAGAGGCCGTTTTGCTGATGACATCAATGTGAGGCATTAAACGGTCCTCTTTGCGTATAGGCATCCGTTGAATAGGAGAGCTTGGCTTTCTAACACGACTTCGACCACGGCCAGACGATTGTCGCACTTCAAACTTGTGAGCGATCCATGAAACATCACCGAGCTCATGGTCTCGAACAATCGTCCTAAAGGTGTCTTTTGATCCGTCATTGCAGAGTTCCGGATCGCTGCGCACCTTCCGCAGCGGGCTCAACTCAAAAAAATGCTTCTTCTTTTTAGGGCGGCCGAGACTTTCAAATTTGTCCTTGATCTTTCGAACCTCTCCGGTATTGACTCGATGAAGATAGGATGTTTCCTTCGATTGAGGTGATACACTCCGAGACCGAAACAGAGTTTCTAACTCTTCATTGCTTCCCTGGCGAGATGTGCGAAGAGTCAAAGACGTACTTTGATTTTGATCGTGTTTGGTCTCGTGATAAATTGTCTCGTCTGGAGGTGGTGGAAGTCGCGGTATAGGAAAATTTATTCGAGAAGATTCCTTTTCGCCAAACAGATCTTTGAGATCCGTCACCGATGAACTCATTTCTTGATGGTGGTATTTTTCCGATTGAGCTCTAGCCTTGATGTTTGCCTCAATGACACGCATGATTTCGTCTTCATCGGGTGACGAATCCTCACGAGCATGGTAGATGGTTTTTGGTGATTCTTCGAACCTGCGTTCCTCGAAGTATTGGATTTTCTTTGAAACTGTTTCATCGGGCTGTTCAATTGTAACTTCTAAGGAATTAGGCTCTGTATTGGGAGCTTGTGCATCAGGGGCTTTATCTGACTTTGTGTTTTGATCTTCAGCTGATTTTCTCTTGGGCTTCATAGGTGGTGGTGGTTTCTTGACTGGATTCAAATTTGTCGGTAGTGGTGGTGGAGGTGGGATTTCATGGGGCGTTAGTTTAGCATTTTCAGCTGCTATGGCACCCCTAGTTTCCCGACCAACTATAATTGGCGAACTTGAACGGGCTTTTCCTTGAATTTCACGACTGAAATTTTGTGAAAGTCTTTTCTTATCGGCTTCAGTTAGTTCGCTCTTGAATTCCCGAGAGAGTTTTTCAATTTTCTTACTTTGAACAGACTTTTCTGAAGCTTCTTTGCGACGTAGAACCGGTCCAATTAGTTCTTCCTTCGATATCGAAGAGTTACAACGAACTTTGAGGGAATTTGAAGGAGCCTGTTTGTCAACTGTGATTACAAACTCTTCGCTTACGTCGGGCTTCGTCTTTGGTTCAGAGGCATTGTAGATTTCATTCAGCTGTTGTGTGATTTTGCTGACTTGATCCTTGGACAGAGTGCTTATGAGCCGGTTACTCAGACAAAGTGGCTTCTCCGGTGGTGGAGCTTCGCATTGTGTTTTCTGAACTCCAAATGATCCGTTCTCCGAGTTGTACTTGATTTCCATATTTGAGGCCAGATCAACAACGGAACTTCCCCTCCAGTAGGGTTTGTAGGTATCTTTCTTTGCTTCAAGCTCTTGCCTCTTATTCTCGTCCAACCATTCCTGGTGGATTTTCTTCTCGAAATTCTCTCTCAAGTCCTCAACTGACTTTTCTTTGGATTTCAGTGAGAGATCTCTATTACCAATCCACTTTACGTCCTCCACATCTTTTGGACGAAAAAGAAAGTCCTTCTGTTTTTGGTCTTCTTTGAGCTTTCCAACTAAATAGCTTAGTTCTCGCTCAGCGCGTTCATGACAACGAATCTTACGCCATTCTTCAAAATCCAGTGGTTCTCCCTCTTTTCGAATGGGTTTGAGACTGGTTGCCGAAGTTGCCCGTTCTAATTGACCGACCCTTTCAAGTGTGCTATAAAAACGATTCAGGTCTATAAACCGATCGGAATTGCATAGCCGGCAGCTTGGACTATGGCGCTCAATATAGTCAAGAGACGTAGCACTGTGAGAGAATTCTTCGCAGTTGTACAGACTTTTCTTCGAACGGTCATCAGCACTGCTCAAGCTACTTGCTCGTATCACCTTTCCCGTGTCACTACGCTGACTGTCTCGAAAATTCTGAATACGACGTCTTGACGGGGATCGCATTTCCCTTGATTGAGGAACACGAATCTCACGAGTCGGTGAAAACTCTCTCCCGGATGTTCGGACAGGGGACTCTGGTCGAGCAATGTCACAAATCGGCCTTATGGGTTTGACTGGGCGTGGCTCACTACGGCTCCTTTGTTCATATTGCCAAACAAGGTCTTCTGTTCGACCTGCACGATCTCCAAACTCGGAGCATTCTTCATCGCTATGGAAATGCTCAACGGCCTCGAACTCTTCAACAAAGTGAGGTCTTACTGGAGGACTGAGGCTGCGATAGGCAATAGTTCTTGAGTCACAAATTGCCCTCTTTGGAGGTAGTGAAATAGTATTCCAATATCGTGCTTTCTCATGAACCGAAGCTTGACGTTTTGGCTCATCACGTTTTGGTGAATGCTCCCGCATGAAGAGATTCTGAAAGAACTGATGATTAGATCGAATAATCTTCTGCTGCATTGGTATGGCCTTGATGATTTTCTTTTTTATATCAGGACTTTCCTTGATTTTTTTCAAGACATTACTGTCACTTTTGCTTGAACATATTGTTACTGGCTTCCTTTTAGGTTTCTCAGTTTCAATTTTCGAAGTGCTCTTACAGATTGTAAGTGGAGACTTCTTCTGTAAAGGCTTTGGTTTTGGAGCTATAGAATCGACTGAAAATGTTGAGCTAGTTCTGGCTAGGCTTAATGTTGAGCTTGTCTTTGCCAAAGACTTTGAGCTGGTTTTATCAAGCATCACCTTCCCGGATTGTGATTTTGAACGAACAGTCGCAGGAGACTTTGTAAGCATTCTTCCAGACGATGAAGATTGACCCCGTTTAATGGGTGGCTCTTTCCTTGGGGGGCTTGGAATGCGTCGAACCACATAGGTTGAGACATATGAAGACATAGTTGGTTTGATTGGTGGCAGAACTCTAGGAGCTGATTTGCTTCGCTCAATCGGGAATGCATACGAACGGACAGCCCTTTTAACTTGATCAGGAGACTTGAGTCTCGGGTCTCGGAGAATGTTTGTACTAGCAGTGAAATCAGTTCTAACTGATGGCAGTGATTCTTCAATGCGCTTCTTCTCTTCGGCAAACGAACGTTCTTTGGAGACACTTCGGCCGAAAGCAACCGGACTTCGGCTTGTTGCTCGGAAGGTGGACAATCTTGAAGCACTTCTCACAGGACTAGAAGAGCTCAAGCGGACCGATTGTTGCTTCCTCGAAACTCTTCCATCTTGAGACTTTTCCTCTCTACCACCACTAGATGCCGTAAGTATACTCACAACGGCACCAGCCGATTTCGACCTCATCAAAGGTTCCGTACGACGCACGGTTTTTCTCAAAGTTATCGTTCCATATTTTGTAGGCTTCGGCGGAGTTGGTGATGTAATGGCGTCTTTTGTTTGAAAACATGCTTCATGTCGGCTTGAATTCGCCGAAGTTGGCCGACGCCCATGAGGCGATGGCGATGACGATGATAATTTCAAAGCCATACTATTTGTACGGACTCGAGATGATTTACGATTTGGTGGCATTGGTGGTTGATGCAATGGAATGAATGATGGCACATTTTTCGGAAATGGGGCAAACACATCTATGGGACGTGCAATGTTCGTAATGGGACAACACAAAAATTCCCCCCGTTCAGCTGATGTTCGATGATTCTTAGACATAACTAATTCTTTGCTATGTACTCGAATCTTAGTCAGTGTGGGAGTTATTGGTAGATATTCGAATTCGGTTTCTGAAAATTTTTGGAGAAAAAAGTAGAAGGGGAGAATATTCGTATTAGAAAATGTTGTTTTCGGGAGGTTTTAAGTTCTGGTATACATAACTCGGTGTAACACACGGTGCAGGTTAACCAAACATTTTTTGGAACATTTGAATTTTTAAAAAACAATTTTGCTGATTTTGACACTCTGGTGAACTCTGGAAACTGTGTAGAAAATTTGTTGAGTTTTGTGTGAAGTGAGTATGTTATGTGTTTTTGGTGTTTGAGATTGTGAAGGTTAAATTTGGAAATTAACAGAAGAATATTAAAAGAAAAAAACTTAAACTCTTAAATTGGAGATGAAAACGTAATGTATGAACGGGCTTGAGATGAAAAAAATTATCATAAGGCGTTAAGGCAGATAACAGAAACTGCAGATGCACTTATTATTTCGTATGTTTCCACAATGAAGGTGTATACAGATTTTCATGAAAAACAGAAGAAACAGGTGCATAAACAATTGATCGAAAATATTAGGTTTCAAAATAGATTAAAGTTCATTTCAACCCTAATTTAACTTTCCATCGAGTTTAATGGGATTCGAAAAGGCACGAAGACATTTTGTTTGATGTAACCGTCTAAATTGTGGCATGTGACAACGCACATTGAATTTTAGTACAGTTAATATTTTGACAGCAGTTGCGTCAGCAAAATTTAACATTTCTATAAACATAAAGACCAATAAATTAGTTGCGAATAAGTTCCAATGAGTTTTTGAAATATAATAGAAATATCAAAATTGACATTTTATTAACTTTGCTGACATTTAACCCTATGGCAGAAATCAAAGAACGATTTGAAGGTATATTCAGATTATTTAATTGACTTATTTATTATGTAAGGTAGAAATGTCAAAACTGACATTTGGCTATCTTCACAGATTTTCATGCTGACTACAAAAAACCTGCGATAAGCTGCGAGTAGGCTCAGATGATTTTTGACATATTTACTCAGGTTGAAATGTCAAAAATTACTTCGGATTTGCTCTGCCGATATTAATTAAGAACCCAATTAATGAGTAACTTAGAGATTTGGATAATACTTTGACACATTAACCAATGTAGAAATATTAAAAATGACATTTGTGTCTCTCCACGGACATTAACTCCGATTTCATAATACAATGAATAAAGTGTGGATATATTTCGATTATTTTTTTAGATAAGCATTTACAGTAGTAGAAATGTCGAAATTGACATTTGATTTCCTACTCTGACATTTATAGGAATTACAAAAATCAAAGAACAATTTGAAGTTATAATATACAGATGTAAGCTAGAAATGTCAAATGTCTCTAATATTGTAGCTGATCCAGAACCCATTTAATGCGGTTCGGATAGATTTGAGTAGTTTTTTTTACATATTTATTTACGTCAAAATGTCAAAATTGACTTTGGATTATTTCCGCAAATTTGTATGCCTGTAAATGAGTTGAAAATCGGCTGAGATGAGTTTTGATATTAGCTAAACCAGAACTGTCAAAAATGAAATGCGATTCAATCCGCAGATATTAATAGCAGTCATAGAAGCCTAATTAATAAATTGCCAATGAATTTGGATAATGTTTTGAAACATTTACCAATTTAGAAGTGTCAAAAGTGACATTTGATTTTCTCCGTTACATAAAACAATTATGTTAATACATTCGGATTATCAAAAATGACATTTGATTCAATTCGCTGACATCTATTCCAATTGCAAACATCAATAAACAGTTTGAAGATATATTTAGGTGATTTATTACATTACAATGTAAGGTAGAAAGTGTTAAAACGGGCATTTGTTTATTTTCACATATTTTCATGCTGACTACAAGAATCCTTTTGACATATTAACTTTTGCAAAACTTGCCAAAACGACATTTGATTCTCTTCGCAGATAATAATGTAAATCATAGATTCCACAAGTTGCAAATGGAATTGGATGATTTTTGACACAAGTATTAACTGTAGTAGAAATGTCAAAATTGACATTTGATCCGCTGACATCTATGTCAATTTCAAGCATCAAGCAACGGTTCGAAGATATATTCAGGACTTACAATGTAAGTTAAAAATGTCAAAAATACAAGAACTTGTAAATGATTTGCAAATGGGCTTATAAGATTTTTGACATATTTACTTATGCAGAACTTGCAAAAATGACATTTGATTCCCCCGCAGATAATAATTTAAAAAATAGAATCCAAAAGTTGCAAATGGATTTTGGAAGATATTTTGACACAGTTACAAATGCAGAAATGTCAAAAGTGACATTTCATTTTCACCGATTACATAAAGCAATGATGTGGATATATTTGGATTAATTTTTGACTTAAGTATTTACTGTGGTCGAAATGTCAAAGTTGACGTTTGATTCTCTTAGTAAACTACTCATCAATTCAATTTCAAAAAGGTCAATTAGCAAAATAGGATTTGTTTTTTTCTCCAGCAACGGTCAAGTCTAAAGCCCCCGACAGTTTGTATGGGGTTTTTATAGAAATCCTTCTCTAATCCCGCAACCTTAAACATAACCAGTTATTAAAAATTCCTCCTACCCTATTATTAATTATTTGATGTTAGCTTTAATTAGAAATGTGTGCATAGATTTTAGAAGAACAATTTTAAAAGTTATTTGCCATTGCCAAGCTAGAAAAGTAAGTAATTGAGAGAGAGAGAGACAGACACAAAATTATAAGTAGAAAGTACTATAAATCAAAAAGATTGCTACTTCAGTTAGGATAGAAAGTAAATCAAACAAAAAAAAGGTTTTATTTTCCTCTTTATTCCTTTCAACGAACCCGAAAATTATCCTTTTTTAGTCAAGACCACCACCACATCAATCTTTTCCAAACTTTCAAAACAAAAAACTTCAAAACTCAGTGTGTTTGGTTTAGTCCTTTTTCACCCAGTTAAAAATAAAATTCATTATTGCGAATGCTGCACTCTATAAAATGTTAAAGATAACGTGCTATATTTTTAGATTTGCTGTGCGCCGCACTCTACGAAAATAAGTTTTCCAGAAATAACACTCTTTTCTTTGTTGCCTTTGCCCCAAAAAAAGGACGAAGCCATACTAAAGGGTGGCATATCCTTTTGATGGGAAAGAGATTTTGTTGTTTTTCATTTTTTTAAATTTTGTTTATTTGCAATTTTGTGATTTTTGAGAACAAAACTACTATTTTTAGAGCACACACACAATTTTCTTTTTTTTATTCGCATTAGTATTTTACTCGTCCTTGTGCGTTGTTGTCGTTGTAAAGGACAACTGTATGGACTTCTTCTTTATACTATGTTTCTACTTTTATACTATATTGAATTACATACCTTTTGGTTTTTCTGGGGCTGGTTTCCTGAAACCCAAAAGTGGTGGCTGGCCTCCTGCTTGGACACTCTTATAGACTTGTTTCTGTTCGACTGGACTCAATGGGGACTGCAAAATGGGGACATCCTTTTTCCGGAATACTAAATTCGAATCACTCGTGTAACCCTGTTCCTTCAGTAATGCTCTGGTTTTGATTTTTTTTCCAGTTATTGTTGTTGTTTTGATTGAATATATGAATTTCATTCCATTTTATTGAAGAAGGACAAAGAGAAAGGAAGAAGAAAGTAAAAAAGAAACATTATAAGAATATGGATAAGCTTTAAGAAAATAAGAAGTGAAAAAACATTTAACATGGACAAAATGTTGAATTAGTTTACATAAATAATATTGTTGATTTGAGTTCAGGAAAAACAATACCAATGTTGCGTTTTACAGTGGTTAGATACAAAAAGATGAAACAAATAAAATAATGACATAAAATTGTATCGAAAAACAGTTTTTAGGGGTTTGTGCATTTGGTGTGTTAATTTAAGACCGATATCTTATAAAGTCAGTCATAGGATTGTTTTAAAATTTATTTCAATTTTTGTTTTAATCTTAATTTGTTTTCTTAATTTTATACCATAGAAGAGATTTTCAAACTTTTTGAAAAAAAAAAATAATTCCTAAGATTTGACTTCGTGCCTATGAAGCGTTTTTATGATGCCAATTTTTTTTTGTTAAATTGAATATGCTCTGACAACAAATGACAACAAGTGTGGAGAGAGAAGCAGAAGTTGTGGGGCTGAAAATTAATTCCGGCAAAACAAAAATGATCAGCCTCGGAACCCAACAGTCCTCTCAAATAAATATTTCCTTGCAACTTGTGGAAAAAGTGGAGAGCATTTAATGTCTTGGAAGTATCGTTTCCATAGAAGGCGGACCCAAACAAGACTTCATTTGCAGCATCGGCATAGCAAAAGCGGCGTTCGGTATGTTGTTGAAAATTTGGAGGAATAAATTTATCAGCTTAAGAACAAAAACTACAACTGTTTCGCACAAATGTCTAATCTGTGCTTCTTTACAGGTGCAGCGCTTGGAAAATTACTTCAGCCATTACAAGAAAGCTGCAACCCTTCGTGAATAGATGTCTTCCTAACATCCTAAGGATTTTCTGACCAAACCCTTCATCAAATGAGTTCCTTTATTGAATGATAGGCCAGGAACCTATAGACTCTATAATACGAAGGCATAAGTGGCAACGGATTGGACATACTCTTAAAGTAAAAAAAGGAATGACTGCATTACAGTCCAAGCAATGCATTGGAATCCGCTCAGATAAGACGGAAGAAGAGCTGGACGACAAAGAAGCATGCCCTGCAGGACAGTCGAGGAGAAATCAGCGTTACCAGGCAAAAGTTGGAGGGACTGAAACACATCAACGGAAACCGTACATAGGCGTAGTAGATGCCCTATGCCCCTTAAAGGGTTTCCAACAGACTTGACAGGTCTGCAGTAAGTTTTGTCTATTTGCTACACTGTTATAAGCAATGAATTTTCTTATACGTTTTTCGAAGAAACTCTATAAGATTTTAAAAAGTTGTTCAAGTTTCTTAAATACTTTGAGTTAAGGCAGACTGTTACAACATTGACGTTAAATGAGAGAAAACGCTTAAGAAATAGTTCCGAATTAGCTGAATTGTACGGTAGGAAATAAATTTAAAAATTATTCATTTGCAGTGATAATTTTGAACTTTAACTTTCGAACAAAAAATGACACATGGAAATCCAGGTTTTAAAATCATGGATACATTTTTGAAAATCTAAATATGAACATAAAATAAAAATGATTAAATTACAATTTTAATGATAAAAATATAGGTATGTTTGATTTTTTTAAAATTATTTTGTTGTTTAAAAATTTTTTTTCGAATTACTGAACTTTTGAAATCATATTCTTTATTCAAAGCTTTATAAGAAGAACGTCATCAAAAATTAAGCAAAATGAAATGAAACAATTTTAAAAAATTTGAAAACATGTTTTTCGAGAGATGCATATAGTCCAAAAAGTCTACGTATAGCAGCTTTCTTTTTGAACATTCGAGATCAATTATTAGTAGTACAATAAATTAAAAATTATTATTTTTGAAAATCACAATTACATTTCTTTTAATTTGGTAAAAAGGTGAGGTGGAAACTTATTTTTTTTTTCAATTTTACAATTTTGGTTTTTACATTTGTTCTTAGTACTTTTTTTTAAAAAAAAAGCTAACATTAGGCTGCTGTACGGAGACTTTTTGGACCAAGTATATTATTTTGGAATGAACTGAAAGTTAATGCATTCCTATTTTCCATGACCAATTCACACGTTGTTTTCTGGTATGTCCTTGATAACATCACGATTCACGAGCTTTCTATTAAAGGTAATAAATCAGTTATGAAGTATTGAAATATACCATCCCTGTCACCTGACTCTAAAACAATATTAAGGTGTTGAAATTCAAGGTAGAGTTTACCAATTGCTATCATATTTTTGAGATATAACATGGTTGTTAAAATTACGATTATTTTCATTCGTTGTATTTACGTAGTATTTTTAACAATTTTAATGCGTTGTTAAAGTGAATATCATTTCGTTGTAAGTAATGACGTAGTATTTTCTTGTCAACTGTCAAAAGATTACAGAATAAAAAGTAACAGTTGACCAAAGAAGGAGCTATTTAAAATTAAACCTTTTATTGGAAGACACTGAAATGAAATGTTCTATGCATTCAATTCAGAGGTTTATAGCGCATTTTAAACTAGCAGTAAATATATATTTACAAATTAGAAGTCAAATTATTAAAAAAAAAAGAGGCTGGGATGCGACCCACACTGATAAATTCCCATCCCGTCTGTTGATTTGTCTTGCTTAAAAGTTTGTAGGTTTTCGTGTTGTTTTAAAGAAGTTCTGAGTTGAATTATTCTTACAAATTTTCAAATTATCAACAATATTTTTCATACAAAGAAATAGTTTAGTTTGAAAATCTAGTTTTGCCAAATAGATTTTTAGTCGAAAACAAATTTTAACCAATTTTGGAAGCATTTCTAAATTTTTACAAATTGGATGAGTGAAATTAATTTGAGAGATACCAAAAACCGAACATTAATTTTTATCAATTTTGGGTACTATTTTTTGTAGTCTTTACTTTTCTATGAAAAACGGACTTTCGGATTTTTATATTAAAAAAAACCTACTGAATATCGTAAACAATATTTTCTGTGAAATAAAAAAGTTTAAAGACAATATTTTTAATTTTTGAAAAACTATTTGAGTCGAAAGTAAATTTTACCAAGTTTTAATATTGTTTTTTTTTCGGTTTTTATTTTTTGTAAGAAAACTGTCTATTTAACTGAATGTTGATAACAATATGTTTCATAGATAAAAATAGTTTTAAGGAAATATCTCAAAGTTTTGAAAAGATATTTGAGTCGAAAATCAATTTTTACCAACTTTAATTAAATTCTTTAGGTTTTTAATTTTTATAAAAATAACTGTCTATTTGATTTTTCTCAAAATTTTACCAGATGTTAAAAACGTTATTTTTCGTTGCACAAAACTGTTTTGGAGATAAAATAAATTTTTTGTTCGTAAGATTTTAGAGTTTATACATTTTTTTCTCGGTTTTTTTTTGATTTATAAAAACCCGTTAATTGTTTTTTTTTGTTCAAAGATATAGTGGTTTGGTATCACGTTATTTAAAATTTAACTCATTCAATAATAAATTTAATTGGTTCGTGAAATATTTATGATTAACCAAAATTTTCATCTCTTTTTTAAACTGCAATGGTAAAAAAACCACGCACGCAATTTTTCTGAGATCTCTTTCTGCATCTTTATGCACAATTAAAAAAAAAAAACGTCGCGAACGTACGTACACACACAAGCACAGACATCTTTCTAAAAATCTTTTATTTCGATTCTAGGTACCTTGAAACGTTTAGAAATGTCATAATTCTCAATTCGGCAAATCGGACGAATTACAATAACTTCCTATGGGGAAGTTAATAATTTAACTTTAGTATTTTTGTGAGGTATCTATTTTTTTCTTCTTCTTTTTAACAAAATCAATTTTGTAAGTAAGCTTTTATAATTTTTCTCACTATTTGTAAATAAAGTAGAATTATTCTACATAATATTCGAAATTGACTAAAAATAAGTTTAAAGTAATAAAAAACATGTTTTTGAGCATACAAAATGGGAATTTGCGTACTTTTTAGATCAGAATCGTTTTCAAAAAATGTAAAAATGTAATGTAATTTTCAGAATCAAATTTTTCCGTTCATATTAATTCTAGTAAAAATGTTTGGCCTTTCACAGCGTATTTTTATGACAGGTTGCAAGTGGAACTTGTTGAAAAAATTTAAAATACATTTTCGTTTTAAAAATTTTAAGTTCTCTAAGTCCGATAGTAGTCAATGAACGAAAAAAATTCACCACAAAAAAAATCCAACAGTTTTGAAACTTCGCACACTTACTAAGGAATGTCTGGTGAAGCCCCAAAAAAAAGTCCAGAAGAATCCAACGTGATTTGTTCGTATTTGTTATGGTTTATGAAATGACTCTAGCGGTAGTTAAGAGAAACATACGTTTTTTTTTTTTCGGTTTTCGGGCTTATCTTGAAATCTATTTGTCGCAATTTTGTTGGGAATTTGTCTTAACATTTTTAGACAAATGTCAGTTTAAAATTTCAAAAATTAGTCTATGTTCAAAGTTTTACAAAATATTAAAAATAGTTTATTTTACCAATTTATTTGAGGTAAATTAGATATAATGAAATGGTTATTATTTATTTTCTGGAAAAAACTAGAGAACTTACAACTTTGTCAAATTCTTCAAAGACCTGAATTTTAAATTATTAAAAATTGTTTTATTAATTACATTTTACACAGAAAACCGTGTTAACACAGTGCATATATTTTTTTTTTTAAATCGTGGATTATGAGTGTTTCATAATTTTGAAAAACATAAATTGCCAAAAAAATAGAATTTCGTCTTTTAAATAATTCAAGTAGGACTTAAAAAAAGTCAATCCACTTTTTAGTCGAGAGTAACAGTCAAAAGATTTTAAAGCATAAGAGAGACTGAGATTAAAATTATAAACACTCTCACTCTCTATAATGCTCAAAAAGCTTTTGACGCTGAAATGATTGTCCTTCATATTTTAATTTCTTCATGACTTCAATTCCTTCATATTTCAATTCCTTGTATATTTTGAAGATGGCTTTTTGATGTGGTTTAATCGAATTTAAAGTACTAACCATCTTGACCTTAACTCAGAACTACTGTCATACTTTTTTTGCACAGTATAATAACATTTCATAGTCCTTATTAATTCTCAAGGACAAGCATATTGACAGTAAAGTCTCCTTAAACCAAGGACTGTCAATAGATATACTCATACAAGGATTAAATCAAATACATACATAGTCCTGTATATAAATCACTGCAATAACGCAACACTAATAAAATGATGCCACAACTTTAAAACATATACGACAAAAAAGGACATCTTTTGATTTACATATACTCGTACATTTGACCACCACAAACGTTCGTCAAATATGTATTCAATTCAAACTCGAACTCTCGAACTCGAACTCAATACAAATTTATGTAAAAGGATCAACTTAATGCAATTTCCTTTTTTCTTTTTTTTGCGTTTACTTTAGATCCTTACAAAACTTACATATCCTGTGTCGTATGGAAGAAAATATTGAAAACATTTACATACCTCGATAAATTTCCCTCGGTGTAATGTGGAGAAAGTTTCTGCTGGTCCAATTGCTGTTTGAGTTTTGAGATGGAAAATCCATAGAAATGTATGAAAAGATATCCCCCAAAGAGAAGCACACAATTTGAGGATGAAAGAAGAAGTAGGAAAAAAAGGAGGAAGAGAAAGAAAAGAGCAAAAATTAGATTAAAATGTTCACTTATTTCGTCCTTAGAGGGCCAATATATAACAAATAAATATATATGTACAAATATAGTAGAGTTTCTAAAATGTGGTCTCCCATATGGACATGGCATGCGGCAACAACAAGAACTTCTACTTTATGGTCTCTACTAGTTTTGGTTAGACCAAAAGAACTACATATAATTTATATACGTATAGACCAAAACCTCATAGCCCCTCATTTCCAAAACCTCCCATTCACCTCTTTCTATTTTTATGTTACCATATTACCGCATTTTACCACTTTACCACTTTATACTAGTTTACCATTTTACCAGTTTGCCACCCCCTCTGAAGTTCACAACAAAGTTTTTGTGTGTTTTTATTTTTTTTTAAGGTATGTATGAGTTTTATTTTGTTTAGATATGGATGGTGTTAGAATATACAGTATTGGTCAAAATAATAGGAACACTTAGAGGACAATCTTGTACAAAAGTGCTCATTGGTTAAAAAAGTCAATTTTTTCAGACAATAAAAAAGAGGTTGGGATTCCGCCCACTGCGATAACTTCCCGTTCGTGCCCTTTTGTCAATTTGTCAATTTTAGTACATTTTTTGAAAGTTTGATATCAATATCTTTCTTTGCCCTCGAGAAACTTGAGTGGAAAAAACATTTATTATAGCTTTTAAGTTGTTTTTTTTTTAGATTTTCGTTTTCAAGCAAAACTTGTTTAAAGTTTGTGAAATTTAAATAAAGTGTTCGTATTATTTTGGCCATAGCTGTATGCAAATGTACTTGTACTATTTCTAGGTCTAGGAAATGGTTTTTTAGGGTTTTTATGGTGAAAAATGTTTGGTGAGTAGATGAGGATGTTTATGTTGTTTTATATGAGAAAACAAAAAATACAGGACATTGAAACTTATGTCAATGCATATTCGAGGATTTGAGGATGCGAGGATGATGATGATGATGATGTTGATGATGAGGGGGGAAAAGAGCCAGAATTTCTAATGTTTTGTTGATGGTATTATTGTTGTAATGGATTGCAATGAATGTGTAAGTAGTTGTGGTTAGTTTTTAAGGTTATTTTTATTTGTGTTTTTATTTCTATTTTATTTGTTTTTTGTTATTTTTGAAATCATCATTTTGTGGATAGTTTTTGGTTTTAAGTAAAAGGACATATTTGGTATTTATGTTATACCTCTTTCTTGTTATATTTACTCTGAACTTTATGTTAATTAACATTTTCTATTTAAATTTATGAGGTGAGATGACTTTTATAATAAAATTAACTTAACTATCTAAAATATGTCAAGCACGTATTTCAAATTTTGCTTCTGGTTTTGTTAAAGGATGTAGATATTTTTAAATACATAATTAAGGAAGTCTTGATTTGATATACACATGTAATCAAAATAAATATATGTTGTTTAAGAATTTAATTAAAATATCATTAGGTCATTTAAAATTAGCTATAAATTAGTTAGCTTTAAATCAAAGAAAATGTTTGAAAACAGAAAAAAAGTAACTTTAATTAAGGCAATGTCTTGACTATGGCTAGTTTTTAACTGAGACTAAGTTCTCCGAATTTTAAGCATATTTATGTTAATGTTAGACTTATTACCCTTTTTTCATGAATTAAAGTATTCAATTTGTTCTTTAAACGTTCATTTGTTTGTATGGTAAGACTTTTATTCGGCGTTAGGTCTTGTTGCCCAAAATTATATTAACCAATTTAAAAATGTCATAGTATCCAAAACAATTTTTGTACATATTTGGTTTTTGTACGATTTGGGAAATACAGAACTTTTGTGGGCGTTTAAACTATACTTTGGTTTTATGACATTTCAATTAAAATTAAGAGTCTTACTGCCCAAAAAACTAATGTCAAGATATTTAAAATGTCATATTGCTCAAAACTGGCTCTATCGCAAAAAAATAATTTTCCGAAGAAAAAGCTACAAAGCCCAAAATCAATGTTATGTTGTCCAAATCAATTTTAAAACATTATAACGACCAAATTACTAAGTGACACATCGCCCAAGAGATGTCATTTGTTTTAAAATGTTGGGCATTCTGACTAAATTTTTCAATTCAAGTTTGAAATGTTATCTCCCAAATTCAAACATTAAATGAAAAAACTTTTTTACGCGCCTCAAAGCCCAACCACCCAACATTTTTTTGGTCGTTACGATATTTCTAAATTTGAGCGTTATGACATTGAAAGTCACTTTGGGTAATATGAAATTTTATTTAGACGTTGTCACAGTTTTTTAGTGATATTTTGACATTTATCTTTTTGGACTTTATGTCATTTTATGATAAGGGCTATATGGTTATTGTATGGTTGGGTTATAAAGCATAAGAAACGATAAGAATCATAATCGTCGTAATTCCCAAAATAAAATGAAAAAATTCTTTTTGGACAAAATGACAAGTAAGGATTTGGACGTCCTTTTTTAATTTATTAATTAATACATAAAAATTGTAATGGCTTAAAATATGTTTTGGACAACATTTTTTCATAATTGACTCGAAGAATTATTTTTAGACATTTTAAGCTCACATGTTTTCTAAAATAAATTTTAGAAATTTTCTTATGTTTGCCATCTTGTCGCGGTAAGTTTTACCACAGCAAGTTTCACCTCCCTTTTTGCTAACCACATTTAAGAATTTTTTTTTTGTAATTAGCGAACACTACAAGGGTTTGTATAGCTTTAATATGACAAAGCATTAGGAAAAGAGGAAGGGTTGGATAGAAGGTGTCGGTTTACATTGGTTTTAAATTTCTGAACATTGCATTGACAGAGAAAGATAGAGCGTGGCAAGGCGTTCCACATTCGAGAGGTACGGCTAAAAAAAGAATCTCTGTACGGCCGAAGTTGGGCTCAAAGGGAAACTGATGGGCATTCCTAGAAGCGCGATATTACGGTTAAATTATTTAAGGGGAGGGATGCATCTTACTATTTCACTAGAGCATAGTCCGTTAAAATAACGGTAAAAAAGGGTGAAGCAAGAAACCTTGCGTCGATGTTCGATGATGATGTTAATGTCACCAATCATTTTAAAAGCTCTTTTTTGAATACTGAGCAAGAGGCTTACATAAATTACTGAAGCAATTGAGAGAGATGAGAGTTATATTCAAGTTTCGGACGTATAAAGGTTTTGTAGATTGTAGCCAGATCAGACAGAGAGAAAAATTTCTTGCAAAATCGCGTGATCGCTCCACAAAAGGGGTTACTGATGCACATTCCGAGGATGTCAAGATCTTCCGTTTCGTTGATGCAAGTGCCACTCATAGATAGTGGCAAGAGGATTTATCTCGCTTAAACGATGCAAGACAGCATTGAGTTTTCGAAGCATTAAATTCCGCACGATTTCTTATTCCCCATTGTACAATGCTGTGTAGGTCAGAATTTAATGAGCTAATCATATTTTGCAGTTGCAGTTCCATATCCTAAGAGGAGGGTTGTGATTTTGGAAACGAATATGAAAGGACAAGAGTACTATCGTCAGCGAATCAATGTATTGTATAAAAAGTTGCAGACAGGAGATCGTTAATAAAAATGAGAAAGATTGTTGGAGATAAAACGGAGTCCTGGAACACACTAGCATTTATTTTGTGGTTTTCAGACTTAAATCCATCCAATACAACTTGCATTGAACGGTTCGAAAGAAAATTTATAATAAAACGAATAAGTGATTCGTCGATACCGAAAGCACGCATTTTCGGTAAGAGAGCAAGATGCCAGACTTTATCAAATGCCTTTGAAATATCAAGTGCAATAATCTTACTTTCTCCAAAACGATGTAAAGATTTGTTTCACTGTTCAGTGAGATGAACCATGAGTTCACCAGTGGACCGTTCCGTTCCTCAAGATATTTCTTAAGCTGATAATTCTTTCTGCGGCCCCAAAATTCTGGAAGAGATTAGTAAAAACCTGGACCATCAGCCAGTGACCTGTTCCTCTAGCATTTTGGGAAAGCAAATTTAACAGGTCTTACCAAATTGTGCGAAAGGATTTCACACCAACGAACTGTGTGACGGTTGGTCCACATATTGACTTAATAATATCGTCAAAGGCATGAAGGTGATACCCATGCCCAACAATGCGTGTAGGAAAGTCACGCCAACTTTAGCCTAGTATGGCTGAGGGCCCATCAGTATTATGATATGATTATGCTGAATGTGGTGAATTATTTCACCTGTTTGACATACCGACTGACGATTTTCGTAAAGTGTCACAATAACTTACGTGGCGGTGTGCAATTTTGGTTTCGTTTAGTTTAAAATAATTAAAAAAGGAATTTAAGCCGCGATCTTCGACAATATTGGATTCGAAGATCCAATATTGTTTAAAGACAATTGTAATTATATTCAGTCCTTCGGGTCGGTCGAGCGATGGAAAGTTGGCAACAATCTTAATAAGCTAAACATGTCGATTTTTTTAAAGTTCTATGACGTTCCAATGACGTTAAAACAGCTACTTTAAGTCTATCTCACCTCAATGTATGGAATAGTTATAGTTTGTTAGTGTAAAAGTACACAAACATAATTTTTGATTTTAAAAGAAAATATTTTTGGCTGCGTAGTATTTAAAGAAATATAAGGACAAGATAATAAATCTTGAGTTCAAAAGCAAACTCAAAACCATGTTCTTTTTATTTTAATTATAAATGGTTACGCGTTTCAAAAGTTTTGGTACAATTCGAAAACTTAGACGAAATAGAGAATTTTATGTTCAAAAATTAAAAAAAAGAAAATTTTGTGTCAGAATATTTCTAGTTTGGTTTCCATCAGAAGAAATGACTTCTAATATTGGTGCCTTACAAAATGTATTGACCTTCAAAAACAATACAATCGAAAATTGAATTGTCGACATATTTGAGGCTTTAAATCAATTTAGTAGTTTTTTGGCTAAACGTTCAAATTTGATTGATACTCCTGTATCCTGTCAATTGATTAATCTAAAATATTGATTTATTAGTTTTTCTTCTCGAAAACCGTTAGAGCGGTTTTTTTTTTTATAAAATGTTTCAATTTTAGTTTAAAAATGTTTGAAGCATACATTTCATAAACAAATATTGAAACTTTTAAAATGTATAATTTTTTTTAATCCAACAAGTACAATTTTATATTTCGAGTCGAGAATGGAAATTGAGAAAATGGAAAAAGAAGAGCGCTATAAACTTTTTTTTTAACAGAGTACGCATTGCAGGCGTTCTTCGTTTGTAAGACGATTCATGGTTATATTTTAGACCAAATTGAATGTGTGTGGCAGTGAAACAAAACACGAAACGTGCGTCAGCTGTTTAAATCAGTATTGCTAAGGAGATAATAGCTAAAAAATCACCCTTTATTTATGTTTAACAATTTTAAATAGTTTATTTTTTAGCAGGTCTTTTCCATTTTGTGTAAAACGATGACTTACTTGAAATTTCTAACAGTTTTCAAAAATGTTAATAACAATATTTGGCAAAAGATGATACACATAAGTTTAAAGTCAAATCAGATTTTTAGTTTCCAAGCAATTTGAAAACTAATGTTTTGCTTATTTTTAGTGGGTTTTATTTGTTTGTATCAAAAACGTTAACTTTCGACGTAAAAACTTATTTTCCAATTTATGAAAAAACCGTAATTACATAGTATGTAGAATCGAATTTCTTAAAATTATTGGTTCTTTTAATATTTTAAATATCTGTCACTTTTTCAAAATTGCTACAGTGTAAAAACAAACACTGACATTTTTAGTTACTTGAAAAACCACATTTATTTGAATTAAATTTATTAACTTGTTTTTGAGATATGACCGATGAGAAACGAAAATTAATCATTAATTGACGTCTAGTTTAAAATTGTTGATTTGTATGTTTATTTCAAACGATTGTTTATGTTTTTAAATATTTTAAATTATATTTGAAACAATTTGTATTTATTTTTATATTTTTTTTTAAATAAAATTCTAAATTCGTCTTAGCTTTTGAGTTGCACCAAAATTTATTAAACAATTACGAATGTATCCAAGCTCTTGGAATATATGGCCAAAGAGTTTTTAAGACAAAAGTATAATGTATAAATTCGATATGAATTAAAACGTTGGTTTAACATTTTCTACATATTTATATGAAAACTTTAAAAAATTCAAAAATTATATCTGAGTTCCTTATTAAAGTACTTTAAATAAACTTAAAAAATGTTTATATCTATTTTAAATATGAACAGATTTGTGTATATATTATTATCAAAAACTCCAGAAAATAAGCAATTGAACCATTATTTATTTATAAAGAAAATTTTAAGGCTGAAAATTTTAAATAAATATTTATATTTTATTTTTAGAACGGTTTTTAAATTATTATTCACTTTTTTATTTGCATGCGTTTTTTAAATATTATTCTTAATAACATTTACCCTTTAATTTGATTTAAAATAGTACACATTTTATAAATAATAAATTATATTTTTTTTGTGTTACCAAAAGCAAAACTTACAAATTGTTCAACTTCATAAGCAAAATCGATGAATGTACGAGGCAATGGATGGTTGTCTTTAAGCCACTAGTGGTGCATACAAATTTGGATGGGGATTTATTTATTTTTGTTGCATATCAATATTTTTGTTAAATGTTCAATTCAATTTATGTTTGGTTAAAAATAAGAAAAAAGCACAAAATAAATATTAAACAAATTCTCATTTTTCTATATTTGCAAAATTAATTCGAAAAATTTAAATAAATACAAAAAAAACTACAAATAAAATTATAGGAACGATGTAGTAACAACAAAAGACAAATACGAACAATAAATTTTATTCAAATAGGGTTTAATTCATTTAAATTTAATGTTTAAAATTAATTTTAATCTTTTCAAAACAACAACAAAAATAAAACGGATAAATACATAAATAAACCGACTGTCTGTCTATATTTACCTCATCATTATCATAATTGATCAAATTAAATGCTATAAATTCTAAAACTACTAAAATAGAAATCAATTGTTCGTTGGAGTGAAGGGAAATTAAATCGGTGTTTGTCATTTATTGGTAAATAAGAGGAAACTATTTTCTAAATTTTCCCCCAAAATAAACCTTCATATACATAGAAACAAATTTATTACGTATTGTTTGATTGAAATTAAAATGAAAAAAAAAAATTAAAATAAATGAAAAACGATTCATCGTATCGAATCATGAAAATTTAATTATTGTGGAAATTTTACTCTGCATACTCTTAGGAAGGAGTGAGTCCTGTATATGGAAAAGAGTATTTTCGATTTAACTTTTTTTGTATATGCAACTCTTTTATATTATAATATATCATTTTTGCAGTGGATGATTTATTCAATCATTCAATTCTGATAAATTAAATATTTTAATGGTTTTCGATATATAGCATTGTCATTAGAGTTGAGTAGATTATGTTGCATATGTTAAGGCTCATTAATTTGAAAAAGAGCTTAAATACGTATGAAAAGCATACATCATGCAATAGTAATATAATTATATTATATTTTTTTTTAAATATGATGTGAATTTAAATATGTTTTTAAAATAGAAAATTGTATTTTTCTTTCAATTAAAAATCATCGTATTACAGTGAATTTGTTCCTATTATTATTCTATGAAAATTAAAACCGTTTCTATGAAATCTATATTACGACTAATTATTTATATCAAATTTAACAATTCTAATTAACAGAATTTACCTTTTTATTTCTAATATAAACTCGGGAACTATAGGATTCTTAAAAATACATTCTACTAAGCAGTATTGATATGCAGGTACCGTTTAAGTAAAAACAAAAGCAGATTAAATGTAAAAAATAAACAAAAAAAAACAGTTTAAACTAATAATGTAACTAACTAACTGTAATTAATATATTTATTGTTAAAAAAAACTTAAAACTTCATAATATATGAATCATACCCCGTTAAAGATGTCCATCACTTCGTCCCACCACTAAAAAATGCGAAAAATAAAATTTGTTTGTTTAAATTTTAAAATCAATTTTGAGACAAAATGTTGTTTTCATCTTTGTTCTTTTTAATTTCTGTCGAATATTTGTTTTGAATTGTTTTAAAATAAAAAAAATATAGTTATTAAATGAATGATCAGGTGGATGAAGAAATAAAGTATATTATTATATCCATGCAAGTTAAATTTTAAATAAAATCCTTACAAAAAACTTATTCATTCTTTGAATAAGGTAAGAAGTATTTCCTAAAATATTATTTCGGATCAAAATTTATTGAAGTATCATTTTCCGAAAGAAAGAATTAAGTATTCATAAATATCCTCCATTTTGTAAATTTTATTATATAATTTAATTAAAAAAAAATCAAAATCAAAATTATTCTCTTGGGTATAATTAGCAAACATTAGTTTAAAAAAGTCAAATTTTTGTGAAGTGCTAAGTTTTGCATTGAAAAATGTGGTGCTATCAAAACGTTGCAAACAGATGATATGCATAAAACGTTTCTTTTAAATGCAACATTCCAAAAAGAAGTGAAAACGGTGATCAGTGAGATGCAGATACAAATTTGTAAATCAATTTCAACAATAAACTACTACGAACAAAACTTTGTTTATAAAATCTGGTCTGATATTTAGAACAATCAAAAAGATTGTCTTAGTTTTGAAGTTCAAAATCTTTTTTTTTTTTAATCTTATGTGAATTTTTGCATTATCCTTACTCTATTGGACTCTGTCTTAGTGATCTTTAGGTTTTGGGGAAATTCCTGTTAAGATCAGTATTAAGAATTTTATCATCAGTATTTTCTTCTAAGCTCGAATTGAATTGCTCAATTGCTGGGATGTGTTTTCTGTTTCACCAAAAATTTTCTGCACGAAAGTCTTAGGGTTTTCAATGTTTTAACTTAGATTGAACTATTGGATCTTGTCCTACAATTGTGGTCGGGAAATGACAAAGTTTTCATTTAAACTGGGCCGATTGGGTTTGAGGATTTTTTCAGGATTTCTCAACAATTTTTCGTTTACTTTCGGTCACTAAACCAAGGTTGGTGTTCAGATCACCAATGTGAAAGAGATCATAAATGTTTAGCTGGTTTTGAAAACAGAACACAAGATAAAAGGAGGGGTGGGGGGTGAAGATTTAAGGCCTGAGAGAATAAAAAAATGCGATATTTGATATGGTGACTGCTATCGAGAAAAACAAAACAATCCTTATTTCGATGCGGTTTTGTCATTGGAGCCAGACTTGAGCAACAAGGCTTAAGCTATAGATGCATCAACGAGCGCCTCCTATCTTCGATATCAAAATTAATCTGGGTGATTTGAATGCCCAGCTGGAAAGAGGTAAGACATCTTTGGTGGAATAATCGGGAAAAACAGCACGGCACTACAAAATTTCCGACAACGGATTCAGGGTCATCGATTTTGCTGTGGCGTGAATCGTCATGGTAGTCAGTAGACGTTTTTCACGCCTCAACATCCACAAAGGAACTTGAAGTTCTCTATTGGCGCCAGACACGCTTCCAGCATCATGGACGTTCAATTTTTTCGAAGAGCTAATTACTATTCAGACCACCACCACGTTGTAGCCAAGGTAGCACCTCGGGTTTCCAGACAGAAGGGAAAACAGGGAGATGCTGGGAGAAGATAAACCGTCAAGGGGCTTAAATTGCAAGAGATCGCCAAATCCTTCTCCGAGCAAGCCCACTAGTAACCTCTTTCGAAGTTCTTTGCCGCCAACATAATGTATCGAGAACCAGTGGCATAGAAGCTGCCTCTGACGTGCTGAGTTTCAAGCAACCACCAACAAGAAACTCCTGGTTTGATAAGAAATGTCACCAGGCAAGTACAGATAAACAACATGCATGCGAAGAGGTGCTGCATAGAAGGACGAGAACTACTAACGAGCTGTATGAGCAGAAGAGGCAAGAGGGACACCGACTTCTGAGAAGGAAAAACAGAGACCAACAGAAGCGAAAGGTCGAAGATGTTGAGAGGTTCAAAAGCAGAAATGAAGGTCAAAAGTTTTAAGAGCGTAATTCACAATACATATGTGCATAAATCTCGAACCGAAGGCTGAAAAGACGATAGCGGAAACATCATAGTGGAAACGCAGTCAATGTTGAGAACATGGAAGGACTACTCCTGCAGACTGTATAACAGCAACGAAGAATCAACAACATAGACAACGAAAGCCAAAAATCCCGTCCTCCCAACTTAGACGAAGTACAGATTGCAATATCTTAGCTGAAGTCTAACAATGCCGCGGGAAAAGATGGCTTGATTGCCGAGCTCCTTAAAGCAGATGAAGATAAGTTGGTTAGGAGCATGCACCACCTTATCTGTAACATATGGTCGGAAAAATGGATGACCGATAAGTGGAACCTTAGTACTGTTTGCCCGATTATGAAAAAAGGAAACACTCTAAAATTCACCAACTATAGATGCTTCAGCCTACTTAACATCGCTTACAAAATCTTCTCTGGTGTAATATGTGAACGTCTAAAGCCCATTCGTCAATAACCGGATAGGTCCTTATCAGTGTGGTTTTAGACCAGGAAAGTCCACAGTCGATCAAATATTCACATCATGGCAGATCCTGGAAAAAAAACAAAGAACAGCAAATCGATACCACCATCTCTTCATCGATTTCAAGGCCGCATATGACAGCTTATACAGGAACGAACTGTATATAGCCATGTCTAGTTTTGGCATCGCTGTCAAACTCGTCCGTTTGTGCATGATGACCATGGAGAATTCACGCTGCTCTATAAAGGTTGAAAACAACTAAACAGAACCTTTCGATGTCAAAAAAGGCTTTAGACAAAGTGATGAGCTGTCATGCGATTTCCTTAACATCGTCCTTAAATGAATAGCGCAGAACTCATACGTCAACACTAGAGGCACTATCTTTCAAAGGTTTATTCAATTACTAGCATGTGCTGATAAGATTGGAATAATCGGAAGAACTCAGAGTGATGTCAATAGAACTTTTGCGAGTATTGAGGCAAAAGCGGCGTTAAGAGGTAAATGAGGGCAAAACAAAATACATGCTGTCATCTAAATAGAATCTACAACACCTATGCCTCGGTCAAAACGTCACCATCGACAGACGTAACTTTAGATAGTTAAGAACTTTGTCTGCCTAGGCTCTGCTTTGAACACAGAAAACAACACTAGCGCTTATATCACACCGCTGTTTCTTTGAACTAAGAAAGTAATTGAGTAGTCCCTCTCTGGTGAGTTAAAGAGAAGATGGAACGACGAGTTGTTCGAATTGTGCAGCAACGCAGCCTTGGCAAGAGGATAAAAGTCCAACGTCTTAGATGGCTGGAAACTCATGCTCCAGTCCGGAAAGTCTTCAAATCCACATCCACAGGACAGTGTAAATCAAGACCGTGGATCAGGTGGCGCGCACAAGTAACAACTTGGAGTTCGAACCTGGACAAGTTTAACTTGGAGCAAAAATATTGGCAAAATAAAAAAGTGCGTATACGCCTAAGTGTTTTTTTTTAGGATTTTTTATTTTACTAAGAAAAATCATATCAAATAATACCAGCTTTAAAATTATAAACAAAACAAAGGTTAACCCCTTCATTTCATAAATTTATTGTAATGTAGTTTTGCTCGAAAATTAATTTTAAATTCAGATCGAGCTACGCCTATTCTACCAACGGGTAATTCAAAACCTTTTTACTTATCAAAATACAAGCAGCAAACGTGCAATTTTGTGTGGTGATTTCAACCAATTTATGCTAAAGTTTTTCAATATCCTTTAATATCTCAACATACTTCAAATAAATAAAATGAAAAATAAAATAATAAATAAATATTAAAACGTTCATAGAATTCTAATCAAAGTGCTATTTCTCTAAGTTATCTAAAATCCGAAAGAATCCTTCTAAATCTTCCTTCTCAATTGAATACCATTTGAAACTGTCTTCTTTCGTAGAACTTCCTCATGGAACTTCCCTCTATTTAAATTTACGTACAAACATATTTAAAATCTCTTCAGAATTTTCTTTTCTTTAGTATTAAAAATAATTAAATCACAAAGTGAGTATTTCAATCACTAAGAACTCAACATTCTTTTAATCATCTTCCAAACACTGTTATTAAAAATCTTTTCTTTCTAAATCCCGCACCCATTAAAAATAATATATATATATTAAAGATTTCCACGACCTCTCATCTTCACCCCCTTTGTTAATCATTCAGGTGAAACAAAGCAAAATGTAATTACAACAGTACCGGTAATCCCTAAGAGTTCGCCCTGTACTTACGAATAAATAAAAGGTACACTAAGACTAAAGGAACATTTAATCCTTTTTTGAAAGAATTAAACTGAAAAAAGAAAATAATAATAATAAGACTTGCAAGCACCATAATAATGAGAATAAGGAGTCCTTAAAGTCGTTCATCTTGATTGGAAAAGCTGCAATAGTACCTAAGCATAGTATTTTAATCCCCAAAGCTATAATTCAATGAAAATCCTTTTTCTTCTTAATTGCAGTTCCATTTCATTTATTGGAAAATGCAACGAATAAAGGTTTCAAAATAAAAAAGAGAGAGAGAGTGAATAAGCGCAGCAGCACTTCGAGTTAAAACAAAAGAACATAAATAATCCTTCTTTTCAAAAAAATAAAAATAAAAATATAATTCACATCCTTGCCATTTTTGTTGCTCCTGTGGTGCTATCCTTGTTTTTTTAAGTTCTTTTTCTGATTTTTAAAATGAATCCACTTGCACTGTTCAAAAGGTGCAAAGGTAAGTTTCTTTAAGTAGCAAAAAGACAAAAATAATAGCAGATTTAAGTATTTTTCTCTTAATTGTGAAAATTTAATTCCAATTTTCTCAACGAAACGCCTTCATCATTGTACGTTCCTCGTCCTTCTCCAGCTCCTTCATATATCCTTTTCTTTTGGGGTATGTCTGTGTTTATACTGTCTGCAATACAGACAGAAATATAAGGGAATGGTTGATATATTATTTGGTTTGCTGGTCGAAGGGTCGTTGGTCCGGACAGAAGGATAAATTGATTTCTCTCTTGGGAGAAGTCGACTATAAAACATGTACCTTTACTATGTGATGAAGATGATTTATGATATCGCGCATATCAGAAAGGATGAATAAATATTTTAAGGATTTATACAAAATAAATGAATATATTTACACATCCAAACAGTGTCTTCTACCTTCAGAGTATACGAGTACATACATTAAAAAAGACACAGAATCACAAAAGTCCTGCAGAAAGAACAACAATTTGAAGGAGAAAGGACACAACAGATCGAGTGCAAGTTGTATGTTTTTCTTGCCCTTAAAGTCAATGTGTATTTTGTATGTGAATTGTTTATATTATTCAAAAGGATACTTCATTTCTTTATCGAAATACACCAGAATTCAAGGAATATTATACTCAACGAGATAAAGAAAGGATGTGTGTTGTCCAGAAGGACATACATTTTAATACCAAAATTGTTTTATTGTTGGCCATTTTGATGGAATTCTAATATTTTAAAG
The DNA here is from genome assembly GCF_945859685.1 of Eupeodes corollae. NCBI lineage: Eukaryota > Metazoa > Arthropoda > Insecta > Diptera > Syrphidae > Eupeodes > Eupeodes corollae. The sequence goes on along the minus strand of NC_079149.1, from coordinate 21,029,883 downwards.
CTCATTTTCAAAAAGTTATTTTGATATCTAAACACTCCTTTTCCTTTGAATGAAAATATTGAAAATATTTATTGGTTAAGCAAGGTAAAACATCTTAAGTTTATATAAGGAAAAATATCTTCGGCCAACACAAAATGTTGTGTAGATATTTTAAGGAGAATTAAGATTATTTTATTTTCCAAGCTTATTTTTATTGTTGAATGCTTTGAAATAGTCATTTATCTGACTAAGGATACTTTGCCATATGGCAAACAAATCCAAATTAACTATGAGATGACTTAAGATACAATTTCAACAATAAAACTTGTGAACATGAGGAAAACCTTTGTCTTATGTTGATTTAAGAAGTTCAAAATCAATTTTATTAGAAATATGCAAACTATCTTAAGAAATTTCTTGGATCCTAACAATTTTTTTTGTTCTGGGAAGTCTATGTTTAAAAGGTTATTTTTGGATCTTTAGCTTTCATTAAAGATTCATGGGCGTCTTTCTGTTTAAACGATATGATTGAGGCACGTCTACTATTTCATAATTTTGGTTAGAAGTGATTGAGAGAAAAGCCTAAGGGAGAAAGGACAACTCCGGCGACACTTTAATCATTAGCTTTTACTAGTAACATATGTAGATTATTAGATGATTATAGAGTTGAGCTTGAAAGACTTTGGTTTTTGGTATTCTTGGCGAAATGGTTAGAAATGAGAACAGTTATGCATGAGGTCTGCTAGAGATGATCGTCATGAAAGGTGTTTCTCTAATTGGCCTTAAAACTGTAGGTCCGCTTCATTCCTGACATTACGCGCATGTAAAAAGGATTGACAGTTCAAAGCCACAAGGTTCTGGTTTTATTTGTCCATAGTTGTTATTTTCAGGGAAAATATTTTGTTGCAAGAAGCCTTATGATTTGCAATAAGGCAAAACAATTAAAAAGAAAAAGTGTGTATACTCCCAAGTGCATTTTCATTCTTTATTATTTGAGAGAGTAAAATTATAGAATAATCTTGTGGATTGTGTTTGTCATTAAGTATCCTCAGCTTACGACTGATTTTTTTTGAAAATAATACATGGCCACTCATTTTTCGTTTTCAAAAGTAAAACTAAGTAAAATATTTCTGATGTGCATTTTATTTCGTTATAAAGTTCTATTTCTCATATTTCAGCGGGAACCTCGTCCATAACATGAGTAACATTGGTTTTTAATGCGTCTGGAGTTTGGCAAATTATTTTTTGAAGCCGACATTTTGCGTGATCCCGTAGAAAAAAATCAAGAGGTGTACAAATCGCCTGATTTTGGTGGCAGAATTGACGTCGCCAAAATTTGAATTACCGGATCATGAAACTTCTCCCGCAATAAAGCAAGCCGTGTTGTGCGGCTTATTGGCCAGTGGTTTTAACATCACATATGGTCTAAAGAACGAATCTCTGTATTTGACAGTATGGTTGAAGTTGGGCTCGAGGGTATACTGATGAGCACTCCTAGAAGCGCGAGTATTATGGTCGAACTGTTTAAGGAACGCAACTAGCTATTTCACTAGAGCATGAGTCGTTAAAATAACGGTACAAAAGTTTCAGCCAAGAGACCTTACGGCGATGTTCAAGCGAAGTAAATGAACTTATGATGATATTATCATCTATCAATTTAAATGCTCTACGTTCAATACTATCCAAGAGGCTTAAGTTAGTTGCAGGAGTATCGTGCGGCATTTTTGGCGACATCGCGTATGTGATCATTCCACAATATGTGGTTGGTGACACACATACCGAGAATATTAAGGTGCTCAGTCTCATTGATGCAAGTGCCATCCATGGATAATGGCAATGGGGGTATATCTCGCTTTAACGATACAAGACAGCATTGGGTTTTCGAAGCTTTAAATTTCACGCGGTTTTTTAATCCCCATTGAACAATGCTGTTTTGGTCGGAATTTAATGAGCTTATCATATTTTGTCGTTGCAGTTCCAAATCCTAAGAGGAGGGTTGTGAGTCTGGAAACGAATATGAAAAGCTGAGAGTGCTATCGTCAGCAAAACAAGGTATTGGATTAGTTGTTGCAGACAAGAGATCATTAATAAAAATGAGAAAGAGTGTTGGAGATAGAACAGAGCCCTGGGGCACACCATCATTTATTTTATGGTTTTCAGAATTGAATCCATCTAATACTACAAGTATGGAACGATCCGAAGGGTGATTACTAATCCAATAAAGCAGACATTCGTGAAAACTGGAAGGACCCATTTACGATGAGAGGTTCTGACTCTATCAAATGCTTTTGAAATATCAAGTGCAATTATCTCACTTTCTCCAAAGCGATGTAAAGATTTGCTCCACTGTTCGGTGAGAAGCCATACTGCCGGTCATTGAAGCTTTCGATCTTCAAGATATTTCTTGAGCTGATAATTAATCAGCGTTTCCATGACGTTAGAAAGAAGGGACGTAAGTGCAATCTTTAGGTAATTAGAGGGCGAGTAAGATTCGCCTTTTTTGGGGATGGGCTGGACAAATGCAGTTTTCCATCCTCTCGGAACGAGACCTGAGGGGTAGGAGAGATGAAAAGGCTTACGCAGTGGTTTTGCCAGCGTTGAAGAACACCTCTTCAGAATAATATCGGGGATACCATCCGTACCAGCGGATTTATGTATGTTAAGATCTTTTAGGACTCTCGCTACAGTGCGAGTGAGAGAAAGAATTGGTCCCATAGAATCACTAAATCGCTCAAGTACAGGCGGAGTCATAACACTCACTGGCAGCGTAGAAATTGCGGCGAACCGCCTAGCAAAGAGATTAGCTTTCTCTAAAGAGCTAACAAAAGGAGTGTCATCGACAACGAGCGTAGGAACCGAAGAAGAGGAAGAATTTTTCATGGTTTTTTACCTAACCTCTTTGGACCTAATAACCTCTTTACAGCTCGCATCAAATCAAGCATTTTCCTTGTTTCTGATACTCTTAACCCTGTTTGGTATAAAAGTTCTCTTTCCCAGGAGAATTAAACTTGTGATCATATCAGCGCTATCGTCGACGTCACTATCGAGGAAGCATAGTGACCAGTTAAAGATCCTGAAGTAATTATTGAGACCGTCCCAGTTGGAAGGAACTTCTGACACGAAAAGACGTGTACTTAGACTTTCAAACCCGTCTTCGTGGAAGAACATTATCGATCTTCCATTGGTCAAATGAAGGTGTATGACAATTTAAAGTATTTTAATGCCAATTATCTTAAAGTGTGTTTCAATTTTTAAACGATTTAATATAGTAAAAGGCCAACATTCAGTTAACACTAATACACTTCAAATGACAGCTGATTTTGACAGGTGTTAAATGCTAGAGCTGCCAGTTTGAAACCACGAAATTGACAACCCTAAACTTTTTAGTACTTGAATTCCACATCTGTCAAACTAAGTTTTTTTAGTTGAAAGTTTGGAATTTACGAAAATGGATCGCTCCCGATCCGAAGTACCGCACAATGCTTAACATTTTTCAAAAACCTACTACACAAATGAAGATTCTGCCACAGCCTTACATCGTGCTTTAAGAAGAGATTATGGTTTACATAGTTGTCCAACTACGCAAGTAATTAGCAAAATTGTCAAAAAATTTTCAAGAGGCTGGATTGGTTGTTAAGGCTTGTTCAGACCGTTGCTGTAAGTGAAAGGGTTGCCGAAGACCCGAATGTGTCGATTCCTCGTCGTTCTTAGGAATTTACATCTGCATCCATATAAAGTTCAACTCACATAAAAACTGAAGCCATCATTCACAACATCGTAAATACGTCGAATGGGGGCTTGAACAACAGGCGGTGGACGGCAATTTGTTATTAAACAAAATTATCGTATTTGTGGTACGGAGAATCGTCAACTAATTGAAGAGAGTCCATTACAACCACAAAAAGTCACAGTTTGGTGCACTCGTTGATCTGGAGGTGTGATTGGACCTTACTTCTTCGAAACGACAGTCACCGTCAATTCGGAACGTTGTGGTCATATGAGAACCGCCTTTTTTTTCGCCTGCTATTAAATAATACGACTTGGAGAATATGTGGTTTCAACAAGACGGTGCCACACGCCCCATAACTCGAGGGAATATTTATTTGGCTTTATTGCAAGTGACAATATCAATTTGCCATTAAGATCATGCGATTTTACATCACTGAACTTATTTTTTGTGGAGCTACGCGAAAGACCGTATTTATGCAGATAAACCTTTAACTTTTGAGCACTTAAAAACCAAAACCAAAACCAACACCGCCCAATATGTGTCAAAAAGTAGTCAAAAAATGACCTCAAAAGGATCGATGCTATGAAACTTAACATGACAGGTGTCAAATGTCATCATATGAATTCAACTAATAAAAAATTCGCTTAAGTAAATTTGTTTGTATAGAAAATAACATCATAAGCAAATTTTGTATTTCGACAAATTTTTGAACAAATGAATAATATGAAAGTCCATTCTGCCCTGAATGATGCTACGTGCAACAAGATGACATTTGCTAGCGATCGGAGTAGGTGGAGATATTTATTGATTTTTTGATGAAATTGAAATAAAATTTGTACGCTATAATTTACTACTAATAACTTATTTAACGATCTTCGACATATTGCGTCTATTTATGTATTAAAACCACACGTCTCCAGAAAAAAATATGCCTGACATAAAATTAAATTTTTTGAGTTCACTTGCAGTTAGGGATATACTTAAGTGACCGTTAATAAGATGTTTAGAAGAAAAAGTATTGCAAAATACCACAAGTTTTAAGACAATTTTTTAGTAGGACATCAAATTTTAAGTAGTACTTGGACTTTGGTAGGTATCCTTGGTGGACCTTGTTGGAGGAGCTTCCAACCGTATTCATATCAAAACACAACGAGGTTTTTAGTATTTTTTTCTTCAAATATCTTCCTACATATTCCATTTCTTGTTTATTTTGTGTTCCCCTTGGATTGTACGACGAGTACATTTATTTGAATGTGCATTTTAAGAAGAATAATAAAAACATTAAAAAAATAAAAAAGGACGAAAACACACACACAAAACTACATAAAGGACACACGATTCGAACGACGAAAACGACCCGATGGACGTTAAAGGATGAAGAAATTTATTGATAGATTGCAAGAGAGGAAGGATATTTTTAAAGGTTCCTCCGTGTAAGCATAGCAAGGAAGCAGGCACACACACACACACACAAACTCTACTCGTAGACACAACATTTATGCTCATATTTATAGGTATACATGGTTAGATAAAGGTAGCCAACACATAAAGTTGTGGAGTCTGGGAATCTGGAATCAGGATCAAGGAGTGTGGAATAAAAAAAGGAGCAATATGTAAATATAAATATTTCATAAATATGAAATCACGGTGAAAAAAAGAGAGAGGGAGTTTATGGACAAGGAAGGAAATTGAAGGAGTTTTTGGAGAAGATTTAGATAAATGAATATGATGTTTATACGTTACGTGTATCGTATCGTATCGTATAGTAGCGTATATGAATTCTATTATAATATTCTGATGTTCTTATATTCGTATATTCATGTATTTATATCACATAAAAATAATATAAATATGTAAGTATAAAATAATCTTCATACATTTTTGTACGTTTATTCACTTAAGAATTTTGAGTATAACGTGTAACGTACGATACGTACCTCTTTCTTTTCCTTTTCGGATACGGATGAATGACCGGTAATGTAATTCTCAATTCTGCCAGGTTGAACTTTATAGGATCCTTGGCCTGATTTAACAGGATTTGGCATAGTACCATAAAATCTGCAAAAAAAATAAAAATAATAAGTATTGAAAAGAGAGATAGAGAGAGAGAGAGAGATAGAGAGATAAATAAAAACATAAAGTAATACAACGTTGATATGCATTTACGTTACACGGTTCTTACTTCAACAGTAGGGTAAACAAGTCAAGGGTTCTTCTTAAAATACGAAATTTAAAAGCTCTTTTGACATTTTTTTTTACCAAGCTACTGAAATGAACTAAAACCAAAATATATAAGAATGTCCATGACAAATACAAAAACTCCTCAAAATATGTTCGAAATGATTTATTCAAATAGATTAATGCAGTTTTTTGTGTGTTTTGAAATTTTTTATTTGAGTTTTAAGGTTTTGGGCGATAAGAGCTAACACCAGATTTTTGTGTGGAAGTGAACGGATGGTTGTCAAGAAATATATTGCAATCAATCCAATTTATGGAAATGTTAAGTTTGAATTTTCTTGACGTTTTAAGGTCCCTAGAATATAAATCCAAAATAATTTTATAAAACGAAGAACAACGTTTCTGACACGTGCTAAAATTGGGGAAAAATCCAATACTCAGTTCTCTTTCAAAAAACTGAACTTTATTTCGAATCAATTATCTTCCAAAAGTAGAAAGACATTGACTAAAAAATTATAATAAAAAGCAATAAAACAATTTGTAGACGACAGTTTTTTTCTATAGAGGTTCGAAATTTACCAAAATTACTACTAATTTCGTTTAACGTCTTAAGTACCTCTTAAAACAAGCTTAAAGCATACGTTTTTCCTTTAAATGGAAATTCGTGTTTTTACAAAAAAGAAAATATTAGTAATTTCGTTAATGTACAAGGTTTTTCAACAGGGGCGCTACAAAATTAGAGTGACGGGGAAAGCAAACGACGGCATACTTTTTGCCACTTTTTTGACATTTCTCTTCTGTAAAGTTTGCCATTTGATCATGGAAAGATATACGAGCCAACAACAAGTCGACATTTTTAAAAAAATAATACAGAAATTTGGAGTCAGTGGCTTCAAGGTTAAGACCGCTACGTCTAATTTATGGTCGTCATGATCGTCCTAGATCAGTTCAACAATTGAGCATCTTTGGAGGACAAATTGGAATCCACAGGCACAGTACAAAATTTTTTCGTGCCAGTGAGACAAAGAAATGCCCTTAGTGTAGAGAATATTTCTGTCGCTGAAGCTTCAGTTGCAGAAATCCTAAATGTGTCTCTTACACGTCGTTCTCAAGTGTTTGGGCATCTCCTTGAGGTCGTTGTGGCGAATTTTGCGAAAAGATCTTGACGCAAGAACTGAAGCCGCTTCATCACCAAAAGAAAAATCATCTTCAGCAATGAGGCTCATTTCTGGCTCAATTGTTTAGTCAATAAACAAAATATGTGGTATTGGTCAGGCAGTAATCCACACGAGTCATCATTGCATCTCGAAAAAATTACGGTTTGGTGTGGTTTATGGGCTTGCACGGCGGCGTCATTGCCTACATCTTCCTTTTTTCCTTGATGATCAAGACCGGCACGTTACTGTGATATGGTTAGCTACCGTGGCCGGCACCACAAACCGATTTATGCTTGAAGACCGACGAAAATTGGTTTCAGAGTCTGGACTTCTTCAAGCGTGAACGTTGTTGCCATGCAGAAGAAATTGAGTTTCATATATAATGGCATCAAACGTCCTTTCACAGAAATAAAGAATATTAATGATATCCAAAACCGTTTTTGTTTAATTTAAAAAAAAAACGATTTAGGAAACGGAAGCACTGTTATTTAACACCTGTCAAAACTCAACTGTCATTCGAAGTGTCATAATATCGGTTGATTGTTGGCTACTACGTTAGTAAATTGGTTGACAATTTAACAATTAGTTAAAATTAAAACTTACTACGAACATCATGATTCACATTAAAATACTTTAACGTATTATGCGATGGATATAGTCATAAAATTCGACCAACTACGGAATTGTAAAGTATTTAATTCCAGCCGGAATCTTTTCACACTTAATACGAAATTCCAAAATAATTTATTGAGCTAAAATTTTAAAATAGAAAATTATTGGCCCTGTAATATGTACAAACTATTTTTTTTCTAAGTTTTTGGCGCAAGATCCTTTGGCATCTGAAACCAGAAAACGTAAATTAAATAAAATGCACGACTGAGTCGTCCAAACGCAATTTTTTTAAGACTGTAAAATACCTTAAACTACTAGAAAAATCAATTTAATTTTCAAAAGGTATTTTAATTAAAGGTATTTTTTATATATTAATCCTTTTTCAAAAACCTTTGGAGCTTTTTTTGAATTGTTTTCTCTATACCTACTTATTTGAAGTTAATAAATAAACGTTTTAAATTTGAATTTCGTTTAAAAATGTTGATCGGTTTTTGAAATAATATAAACAAAAATGGCTGGGATGCGACCCACACTGATAACTTGCCATCCCGTCTGTCGATTTGTCTTTCTTAAAAGTTTGTCTATAATGTACCTACTCGTATCAATTTTTACCAAATTTTCGTACTATTTTTTGTAGATTTTATTTTTTATGAAAAAACGGACTGTTGGATTTTTATATAAAAATTACTGAATATAAAAAACAATATTTTCTGTGAAATAAAATAAGTTTGAAGCCAATATTTTTAATTTTTGAAAAGCTATTTGAGTCGAAAGTAATTATTTAACAAGTTTTAGTATTGTTTTCAAAATTTTATCGAATGTTGAAAACAATATTTCTATAAGATAAAATTAGTTTGAAGCCAATACTTCACATTCTTGAAGAGATATTTGAGTCGAAAATCAATTTTTACCAACTTTTATACATTGTTTTAGGTTTTTATTTTTTGTAAGAAAAACTGTCAATTCGAAAGTAAAACTATTTGAGTCGAAAGTAATTATTTAACAAGTTTTAGTATTGTTTTCAAAATTTTTCAGAATGTTGAAAACAATATTTCTTATAAGATAAAATAAGTTTGAAGCCTAAATTTCAAGTTTTTGAAAAGATATTTGAATCGATATTCAATTTTTACGAACTTTGAGTAATGTTTTTTTTTTAGATTTTTATTTTTTATAAAAAAACTGTTAATTAGATTTTTCTCAAAATTTCATCAGATTTCAAAAACATTATTCTTTGTTGCACAAAATTGTTTTAGAGATGAAATCATATTTCAGTCGTAAAATTTTGGAGGTGACAAATTTTTTTTTTCAGTTTTATTGATTTAAAAAAAAAAAACGTTATATTGATTTTTTTCAAAAAATATACCTGTTTGGTATCACGTTACAATATATTATATAAAATTTAGTTGAAGTCTCTAGCGTTTTTGGTTTGTAAGATATTTAGGGTTAACCAAAATGTTCACCTTTTTTTAAAACTGCTATGGTAAAAAAACCACCCACGCAATTTTCTTGAGAGCCCTTTCTGCATCTTTCTGCCTTATTATCTGTATAACAAAATTTATTTGAAGTCGATATCTCTTCTGGTTCTTGAGCTATGGACGACGAAAAAAACGTGGCGAACGTACGGACGTACAAACGTACGTACACACGCACGCACAGACATCTTTCTAAAAATCTTTTATTTCGACTCTAGGGACCTTGAAACGTCGAGAAATGTCAAAATTTTCAATTTGACAAATCGGACCCATTACAATAACTTCCTATGGGAAGTTAAAAATAGATGGCGAAACTTCCGTTGAGAACTAGGGCCTAGTGACTTACGAATCTTGACCATGACCATTCCTGTGTGTAAGTAATATTGCCAGGAATGGAGGGCACCTACAGTTTTAAGCCAGCTTATTTGAGAATGCACTTTTAATTACAAGAATAACTCTTGAACAATTTATCAATTCTTCCCAAGAGGCGGTAGCCGTGCAGAAAAAAAAACTTTAGATGGCACAATCAGAGATCGAACCTCGATCTTTGGCATGACGGGCCAACGCAGTTTTTTGTTTAAATTCATTTTTTATTACTTGAATCTTAAACCTATCTTAAAGCTAGACAAAAATTCATAAAACTAGCCTAGTTAACTATAACTAATACATAGCTTACTGGTCCCATACGGAAGCTCTAAGTTAAGCAATAATACTTCATACTAATGCTTTTCCGCCCTAAGATCTTTTTTACACCAATTCAATTTTATTTATTTTACTATTTACTAGAAAAATAAAAAAAAAACTATTTTCAATATTTTTTTTTAAATTTTACTTTAAATTACGTCCATAAAATAAAACTTAAACTACCTTTTCTGTCTTTAAACTGCTTAAGACTAGAACAGCCACAACAACAAGTCACACTATGTATATTTTTTTATTTTCTTGTTTTTAATTTTTTTTTGTTTATTTTTTTTTGTTCCACCACGCCTAGTTTAAGTTCAGTTTACAAAAAATATAATTATCATCCGGATTCTGAATTTTGGCACACGCCATAAATTTATTAAAAATCTTTCTTATATCATTTATGAAATAACAAAGCAAATTGGCAGTAACGTCAATCGTTATTGTTTCTTTTTGAAGGCTCTTGCTGGTTTTATGAATTCTTTCTAATATTGTGCTCCAAATTTCTATTAAAATGAGAAACTCAGGTTTTGACATTTTCTTTGACAGGCTTAACGCTTCGCTTTTTGTGTATGGAGCTTGCTGTGCATCTCTAGAGATAGATATCAAGGCTTCAGTAATTTGCTTATAACCATGTTGGAGCGTGTTAACTTCATCAACTTGTGCAGACCATCTTGTTTCACTCTATGTGAACTTAAACATACATTCAATTTATTCCAACGATAGGTAGAAGCAAACAAAAGTTGTATATTTTTTGAACCACTTGATAGAAACTTGTTGCCTCCTGCACACAACCAGCCGCATGAAGTTAAGAAAATGTGCTTGACAAGGTGCAAAGGTAGCAAATTCGCACTTCTCCTTTAGTATTGCTTGCAAACCATAATATTTTCCCGACGTATTAAAAGCATTATCAGCTTTCGATGGGAACACAATTTTTAACATACCGAATTACAAAAGTCAAATGAGAAAGGTCGGGTGTACTGTCAAAACTGCCTCTCACGTTTCGTAAGGGGCTCAAAATGGTTTCATTGAGCTGAGGAGGAAGCCTCAAGATTCATGTGGTATCACAATGGGCCATTAAACTATCCGTTTCCGTCTTGGATACCCACTATAACCTAACCTAGCGGTCGACAGTTAGGGGAAAATATTTTGCCGAATTAATTTCACCTAAAATTTTCATTAGGACTTGTTTTCCCATTATATCAATGAATTCGTTGCAAATATTTGCTGATAAATATGAAGTGTATCCCTTTCCTGGATTCTCACATTTTTTAAATGATCTGCGATGAATGAATCATCATGGTACAACTTTGTGTGTTGTTTATGGAGTGAGTTGAAAAGTCGCCGTCCGTAAAGATCAGCAACTTACTCTTATTCTTGCACGTATCAGTCGTGGCCTCAGTCCAACGAATTACCCATCATGCCACGGGAACTTCATAATTTTAAAAATTATTTAATACGGTTAATTAGTACTGTGAATTTGAAAAACAAAACGCCGGTTCTTGTGGTAAAAAGAAAGTTGAGAAAGGTAAGCAAATTGCTTACAAATCTATTCTGCTGTTTCTGAGAAAATTCAAATTTTCGATTTTCACTCACACTTTTTTTTTTAAATCTAACGTGAATCTGCCTAAAAATTAATTGCTAAGTTTTTGAAATCAACCCAATTTTTAGTTCGTAGGCGTGAGAACATATAGACAGATGGTCGCATTTACAAGGCCCACTTTTCCGACTTCTTTACCATCATAATGTCATGTTTGATTATAATCCCGAAAAATAAATTGACAAAAAATTCCACAAAGTAGAAAAAACAAATTTCAAAACTCACTATGTGTTCAGTACGAAATTGACCCAAATTTTTCATAAACAAATTGTAATCAAGTATTTATTTCTTCGCATTTTTTAGAAATAAAATTCAAACTACGGTTAAGTCGATTTATTGCAAATTATAAGTTTTTCAATTGAGCTTATTGCAAATCAAAAATATTGTTTGCGTTAAAAATAAATTGTTGATTATCCGCCTTCGTCAGAAAAAAGTAGTTTTCTTTTATTTTAATTCTTAAAACATTCATTTTCAACACAAAAATACTTTATTCTTTTCATATGAATTTTTAAAGTTTCGATAGTTTGCTACAAACTTTGTGAGGGTTCAAGGAATTCATTATTAACTATTTTACCATTTTTACAATGAACAAATATTTCAGAATTTTCTTAAAAATCTTTTAAAAAAATATACTATACCCAGAACTCTTATCCGTTCGGGGACAAGCTTTGACGGAATCTGAAGCACTCCCACTTTAAATCTTAAATATGACAAAAATTTTGAAATAATGGAAAAATCAATTTCTATAAAAATTTCTTTCCGATCCTTCTGTATGTAGGCACACGAGTTTCATCTACGTACATTTTTATTTTATGTTATTTAAAAAAAAACATTTTCGAATATGTTTCGATAAAGTGCCTCTTTAAAGCATCATCGTCTTTACTCAAACTCCTGTATAAATGTATGTACATAGGTGTTTCAGAGCAAACAGGCATCATTTTTATATTCTCTGGCGCGTCCTGCTTCTCCCTTTCATATCACAGACGTATAGGTCCTTTAATTCCTTCAATCTTCAACATATGTGTAAGTATAAAAAAAGGTATAAGTGTTCCTGTTCCTGGTGTGTGCATTTTCAAGCGGATTACATCGGCTCATTTATATACACATCATTGAAGGATGTTGCCTCGTAAAAGTATATTTCAAAATGGATATCCTTTTCAATATACCGGCTTGATTCCTACCTACCTACCTGCCCTACCAATAAATACCTTCGTATAAAAACACACATTTGTACATATTTTCTCTCTATTTTTTTTTTTTTTTTAAATAAATTTTTCTTTCCAATTTCGTGATACTTTCATACAAAAAGGTATAAAAGTTCAATGGAAATTTCTATGATAAAGGTGGATATAAATGCAGAATGGTTTGAGTCAAACCAAACAACACTCGTTGCTGCTAAAAAGGAAAAAAGAATCATAATAAAATGTAAATCATTTCAATACCTTACCTATATCCACTACCTATTTCTAGTCCCATATAAATCCTCTAAAGGATTTCAAAAACCTACTAAAAGCTACATTTTGTTTGTCGATATAAGAGATAGGTATATACCTATATTTAGTGTTAGGATATTTTTAAGAGGCAGACTCTTAGCCCCCAGATGTCGACATCGAAGTCGATGTTGATGTTGATGTTGAGTATGAGGAAGTTATAAATGCCAAATGCACGAAAACACTTAAGTGGATATACCGACTCAAAACCCCATCATCACATTTTTGAAACTAGACTTTAACGAGTCTACCTACACATGTAGGTAGGAGGTAGCTATATAAGATCCATTTTTTCGATTTGAGGAAAAATAAAATTGAAAAACTCATAAATATGAAAGGTACAAAATAATACCTACCCTGTACCATTACTGTACTTTACCCAATATACATTTTGTCCTTTTTTTCGTTGTTGGAAAAGGAAAGGGAAAAAAAGGATTATAAATATGATTTATAGGGACAAATTATTACTTTTCAAAGAATTATTTATTGGTGAAAAATAAAATGCATGAATAAGTCGCACGTATTTGCACTTTTGCGGTGAATACTTATACTTAGATATATTATAATTTGAGAATTGAAAATATTGAAATTATGTACAAATTTGGAAACGGGTGATAAAGTTATAGAAGCTTAGTTGGTGGATGGATTTTGGATAAAGGGTAAGACTACTTGCTTCAGGACGAAAAAATGAGCCTTTAAACAATTTGTTTGAATTAGATTTAAAATGTGCTTTTAATCGTTCTGGTTTCAGAAACCACCGATTCAAATGTTTGAATAATTTTTTGATGGAAGTTTTGTTTTGTTGAATGATTAGTATTTTATAGGTAAAAGGGGTTACAAACAAAAATTATGAACATTTGTACTATGACATTAATCTTGAAGCTGGAAATTTTTGTTCAACTTAATATAAAGGCTCAAATATGACTAAATACAACAAAAATAGTTGTCATTTTATGATTGGTTCTTATTTCAAAAGGGTTTTTTTTTTTTTATTACAAATGTAATTATTTTATAAAGTTTTAAGGGAGCATGGCCCTTTTTACGTCAAACAAATTCATTTAAATATTACTAAGCGTTAAATGGAGTTAAAATTATGGGTTTATGGGTAGAGCTTGGCAAAACTGTAAAATAGTTTGGGTAAAACAGTTAATAGAGAAATGGTATGAATACTTATAAAAACATATTAAATTGACTTCAAAAGGTATAGAAGTTTAGAGAAAAGTGTGTTTTGTTTTCAGACTTACTGTTCAGCTTAAGGAAGATGGGAATGAACACAGAAATTTGTGTCGAAATAATATTATCAACTAGACAATTGACACATTTTAGTTTTAACTTGTAATTTGATGATTCAAGAAAAGAATATGTTCAATATTTGAATATTCAATTTTTTTTAAATGAGTGACTACTTATGAGAAAAGTAAGTTTTAAAAAAAGTTTTTTAATTTTCTGTCCTACAAAAATAATACAAAAAACCCACACTGATAACTTCCCATCCCGTCTATCGATTCGTCCCACTTAAAAGAATTGCTGGTTTTCGTGTTGGGTTAAGAAAATTGTCAGTTGAATTATTCTTAAAATCTTCAAAATTAAAAACAATATTTTGTATATATGAAATATTTTTATTTCAAAATCTTGTTTTGTTGAAATTTTTTGTAAAAAATCATTTTTACCAATTTAAGAAACATTTCTTAAGAGTTTTTATTTCTTATATAAACAAATACAAATCGGATGAATTAAATTGACTTGAGAGATATCGGGGCCTGAACATCCATTTTTACAAAATTTGCGTACTATTTTTTCTAGATCTTATCTTTTCATGAAAAATCGGACTGTTGGATTCTTATGTCCAACAAAAACAATATATTCTGTGAGATTAAATAAGTTTAAAGCCAATATTTTTTAAGAGATATTTGAGTCAAAAGAAAATTTTTACCAAGTTTTACTATTGCATTTTTTAGATTTTTATTTATTTTCTCAAATTTTGTCGAATGTCGAAAACAATATTTCTTGTGAAATTAAATTAGTTTAAATCCGCTTTTTAGTTTTTAAAAAGATATTTGATTCGAAAATCAATTTTCAGAAACTTTTATTATTTTTTTAATTTTTAATTTTTTGTTAAAAACCTGCAATTTGATTTTTTTCAAAACTTTGCTAATTGTTGACAGCAATATTTTTTGAAAGATTGAAGTAAATTCAAGCCAATATCTTAAAGTTTTGAAAATATATTTGAGTCGAAAATCGATTTTTACCAACTTTTATTAATTTTTTTTAGGTTTTTATTATTTGTAAAAAAAAACTGCCAATTCGATTTTTCTCCAAATTTTATCAGATGTCAAAAACATTTTTCTTCGTTGCACAAAATTGTTTTGGAGATGAAATCATATTTAAGTCGTAAAATTTTGGAGGTGACACATTTTTTTTCAGTTTTTTTGATTTATAAAAAAAACCGTTAATCGATTTTTTTTCAAAAAATATACTTCTTTGATATGACGTTACATTATATTATATAAAATTAAATTAAAGTCTCTAGCGTTTTTGGTTCGTAAAAACCACCCCCGCAATTTTCTACTTCTTTCTGCCTTATTATCTGTATAAGAAAATTTATTTGAAATCGATATCTCTTCTGGTTCTTGAGCTATGGACGACGAAAAAAACGTAGCGAAAGTACGGACGTACGAACGTACATACGTACACACGCACGCACATACATCTTTCTAAAAATCTTTTATTTGGACCGTGAAACGTCGAGAAATGTCAAAATTTACAAATTGACAAATCGGACCCATTACAATAACTTCCTATGGGAAGTTAAAAATACTGAATGTCGAAAACAATATTTTCTGTTAGATAAAATAAGTTTGAACCCAAAAATAAAATTTTTACCAAGTTTTAGTATTGCTCTTTTTAAATTTTTATTTTTTATAGGAAAATTGTCAATTTTTCTCAATTTTTTTTCGAATGTTGAAAACAATATTTCTTATAAGTTAATATGGTTGAATGCCATAATCTCAAATAGTTTGAAAAGATTTTTGAGTCATAAATCAATTTAGATTTTTTAAAAAAAAACTGTCCATTCGATTTTTCTCAAAACTTTACTGAATGTTAACAACAATAGTTTTTTGAAGATAAAATTAGTTAAAAGCAAATATTTCAAAGTTTTAAAAAGACTTTTGAGTCGAAAGTCAATTTTTACCAACTTTTATTAATTTCTCCTAGTTTTTTTTTATTTTTTGTAAAAAAAGCTGTCAATTCGAGTTTTCCCAAAATTTTTTGAATATAATATAACAATTTGGAAGCCATAATCTCGAGTGTTTGAAAAGATTTTTCAGTGGAAAATTAATTTATTTGAAGCCGGTATCTCTTCTGGTTCTTGAGCTATGGAGTAAGAAAAAAACGTCCTAAACCTACGTATACACGCACGCACAGACATCTCTCTCAAAATCTTTTATTTTGACTCAAAATTTTCAATTCGACTCATCGGACCTATTATAATAACTTCCTATGGGAAGTTAAAAACCAAGACATTATAAGACAGTTTTATGCTTATTTTGTTTGCGGTGTTTAAGGTTAAAAAAAAAAACACAAATTGCTGTTTTGATATGTCCCCAAAAAAATTTAATTTATGTTCAGTGGCTCGTTCTCCTTATGCTCCTAAATTTTCTTTAAAATCAATTTTTTCCAAAACAAAGGATAGTTACAGAAAGTTTAAGATTAGGAAAAAAATGTTTTTTTATTTAGTTATTTTGAAACAAAAAAATAACGAAACTTTATTACTTTTTTGGTCCAAGTTGGCTCAGTTAAATTTTTACTATAAAGTTCATTGTATATTGTATTAAACGCAATTTTCAAAAATCTAAAATTTTCTTAAAATAATTGTTGTTACTTAATATCAAGAAAATTTTGCATGTTTTTTAAACTCTAATGCAAATTTTGGTGAATACACACAAGTTTTGATAAAGCTTTATTTTCAAACGTTATTAATTTCCTTGATTGTAGTGTTTGATGTAGTTTTGTCTTTCAATATCAAAATGTATGTCAATGAAAAATTGGGCCTTTTAAAGCAATTTGTAACCATATCATTTTAATAAAATCGTCTGAAAAAAAATTAAAACTTTTAAGAAAAGTCAATTCGTTTAAAATTATTCGTGACCAGCATTTTTGAGTCCTTTACAATAAATTTAAAATTGAGAGTCTGGTCTTTTAAGAAAAAAGCATATATTTTTAAAATGCCTGTTGCCTATAAAATGAAAATTATGTATTGCGAAAACTCAATTCTTTTTATAAAAAATCGGACTAATTTAAAAACAATGTCATATTAGACAAATTTTTTTTATTTTTAAGACTAATGACAAAAATCTTATTTAAATAAAAAAAAGAGTTTGTTAAAAAATATTTCCGGTGTTTTAAGATTTAAAAGTTTGTTTTCAAAAATTTGAACCCCATTTGATATCTCAAAAACAACTTAATTTTTTTCAATTTTGTTTTTGAAAAATCGTTAAAGGTTTTTTGTTTTCTTTTTTTTTTTAAATTAATTTCTCGGGCATACAATTTTTTAATTGAGTTTAAAAATATATTTGGTTGTTACTTAGAACTTATTAATATACTCGTACGTTTTACATTTCAAATTTGTAATAATATGATGACGAATTTTTGAGGTATTGCATTTCGAAAAAATGTTCAACATTTTTTTTTAAATCAGAAATTAAAACAATGACATTTTATAATCATAAAATATTATCGAGACAGTATAAGAGCTGGTACAGAACAAATTATTGAAGTAGTTTCGTTAGTTCTTGAGAAAATTCAAAAACAAAATTTCGGTTCAATAGGGAGTACCCTTCTGGAATAATACAAAGATTTTTTTTTATTCAAAGAAGACAAATTAAGAAGAACAAATTCGAGAAAAGTAAAAAATAGTCTATCGGTTCGTTTTTGAGAACAATCGAATGTTCAGTTTTTGGTCAAAACATTTTATGAGGACTACTGTTATTTTCCATCTTAAAAACATAATTCCAAATTTGAAGTCAATTGAACTAATAGTTCGGGTTGTAGGGGCGACAGACAGAAACGGACTAGATCGGGGAAACCACTTTTTTGACTTTTCTTCCACATTAATCCATTTTTGACTAACATCTCGAGTTAGGAATATTGTACGAATGCAAAACTTGCTATAAGGTGAAGATCAGAATTTTGGCTTTGAGAACGATTTTTTCAAAATTTTGTTCATGTAGAAATAAATATTTATTTAGAAATGTATCCAAATTTCTATAAAATAAAAATTGTGTATTATAAAAATTCAACGCTTTTTACAAAAATATTGAATATTAACTTTTTCAAATTGCGTGTACTTTTTATTTTAGAATACTGTTTCATAAGTCTGAATAAATATTTCATCAGAAAAAAATCGTATTGAATAAAAAACGTAACGTTCAAATTTTAGCACTTAAACATTTTTCATTTTAGGTCTAAAGGGTTATTTTTAATTCCTTGTCAATACATTGAGTCAAAACTTCCGAATCATTGTTGTAAAAAATTGTTTTCATGCATCTAAACAATGAATTAGCCAGTTGCATTTGATTTTAATTTTAAACATACTGTTAATTATAGAGATTCTTTCTTAAGCGCACGTCACGAATGTGGAATGCCTAAGTAAACTCTTTATGTGCCTCCCATTTCGATATTCATACATTTAAGACCAATGTGCACCTATGTGTTTTTCTATTTCTTAACTTTTTTTTCCTAAACATGTCAATTGTATTATACACTTTTTTTTATGTGCAAATTAGGATAAAATAAAAAGTTCTTAAAGTTATAATCTTTTTGTTCCCACTTTTTAGCTTTGGAATTTCTTATGAAAAATATACAGAGTTTGAGAGAAAAATTAATTCTTTAAAAAAATGCCCTAAAGCATATTTGCATAAATTTAATCTTTCAAATATTATTCAAGGTAGAAATTAAAAAACAAATTCTATTTTCCTCTTTCTGACCTAAATTTACTGCTCAAGTAAAAAACTTGTCATTCCATGAAGAGAAAATATTTTAGTCATACAGAATTATTAAAAAAAAAATAATTTTTACGTTCGAAATTTTGAAAACATGAGTATTGAAATTCTAGCGAAACATTTAAAAAACATAATATTACGAGTATGCGTTGAGCTTAAAATTGTTCCGGAATGAATTGAACAAACCTTATCAATTTAAAAAAAATTGACCTTTCCCATCTTGACAAATAAACAATCAAATGTTTTGATATTTTCAACCCTTGACATTTCTTAAAGACGAGACTTGTTATTTTTTCTTAAGTTAGACATGCATAGATACTTACGTTTCGTCACGACTTTCGTTTCCTGTTGTACCCGCTGATGTCCTTGATTCTGTACCTCCTGTTGATTGAAGCCTTCTTCGTTCCAAAGTTCGATATTTTACTGTTGAATAATCTGAATCGTAGTTTGGTTCTGGTTCTGACATATAACCGTTTGCCTTGTAAGGATATCGCCCTGCAAAATGTTTATTTTATCAATGAATTTATTTGTTTTTCTTTGACTCTATTTTTATTTTGTGAAAAATGCTAATTATTTAAGTAATGCAATGAGTAAGTAATTTAAATGATGTATGCCATGCATGAGTTAAACCAATAATATATGAAGACAGATTATTATTTAAGGAAACCTTGGAATGCAGAATAATGTATATTTATAAATATGTTTTATAGAAGCAATAGTTAATTTATTATGAATGTAAATGTTAGTAAGCCAATAAAATCAAATCCAGCTCAATAAAATTCCCTTGAATTTGTGGTTCATATTGGTTAAATACATACATATATATTTTTGTTTGTTTTATGGA